>NC_080390.1:16808365-17165400 GCF_028751815.1 Salvia miltiorrhiza | reverse complement strand
GATAATTTTTTTACTCAAAAAGAAAAATAAGCCTATTGGAGTGGAACGTAGGGAGTACTAATTTTTTAAAACATATAGTATATAATTTCTGCTGGGAAATAATTACTATTTATGTCGTCTCGATTCAATAGATGACAAAGTTTGGACATGAATTGTAATACCCGTGCTTTTGATGACGTGTTTAATTGTTTAAGTTTGAGTAATTAGGGTATAGATCCCTTGTTTGATTTACTTTGTAAAGAGATGAGGAGTTATATGAAGTTCCCTTGTTATTTTTAAGATGTTGAGATGTTCTTTTGATGATGTTTGGATGATGTGAGATTTTATATCCGAAATTGAGTTTGAGTATTCGAATAATTCGAGATAATTATTTGAATGAGAACGGTGAACTCGAAAGTGAGATCTGAGTCCGTTAAGACATTTTTGAAAATTTTGACTTTTTGACGATGAATAGTAAAATACTGCTATTTCGTCTTTTTGTCGACTTTCAAAATCTTATGTGCACGTCATCGAGAAATATTCTTAGTTTTTCGATACGAGTCCAATAATGAAAGTTTTTATTTTTGGATGACGAGTGAATAGTAAATTGTGATTTCTCGATAAACGAACCGAGCTCGTTTATCAGAATTTCGAGAACGAGCTTGTGTTTTCTATATTTATATAGAATTACGAGTGCAATGAAAGTGAGTAGAGGTTGAGAGGGCGAGAAACGAAGAGTATGGGTAGTTAATCGTTAAAACGAGACGAAACGAGATATTTAACGACTAACGGGTTAATATCCTAAATATCTAACCTACCCTACCCCTAACCACCCCCCAACTGCCCACTATCCCTCTATCTCACCTAACTCACGCTGCACACACAACACACACACTAATTTGCACACACAACACACACACTAAAACACATTAGAAACACACACACACTTCACGTTAACACCATTTCTTTGGTGTTCAAGCTTTTGACTTCCGATCTGAGCACCGAGACGAACGCCGATCATCTTTTCGATCACGTATCTAAGTAGGTAAGATCTCTACCTACGTTTTGATGGTTTTCTTTTCGATTTTCGTCGACGTCGAAAAACGTCGATTCTCGACTTTATTTTGAAACGACGTCGGATCGTCGTGAAATTTTAGTATGTTGTTCTTGGGTAGATGTTGAGCATGTTTAATGAAGGGAGTAAGAACGGAACGAACCGTAGCTATGAAACCCATGAGGGCAGCCCCGTTTTTTCACATATTAGCTTGTCTTTCGATTTTTGTTTGATCGTTTTGACTTGATATTTGTGCTTAGGGGTATGCTAGAATCGATATATATTAAATTCGTATTTTTCCAAGCACGAAAATTGTATAAATTTTTAGAGTATGATTATTTAAATTCGTGAAGTTTGAGACGTTGCATAATGAATATTATTGCGTATATGTGTTCTACGATGTCACATGAGCATGCTAATTGATTTACAATTTATGGATGATAATTGTTGAACGAAATTAAAACTGGAATTCTGTCAAAATTTTACAGCAGTTTCAAGCTTATGTTTCGATGAGTTTTCATTGCTTGATGGCTCTGAAATTTTAGTATGTTTATCTATGATATGTGTATTTCGTTTCTGCAAAATTTCATGTCTTTTGGATGATGTTTGCTATTTTAAAGATATTTTGAAAAATCCTTGACAGAATCTGTCAACTATTGGTAGACTTCACAAAAACGTTTATATCTATTAATCCATGAAGGATTTTGCATCACCGTTTTTTTTAAACGAAACTAGACTTCAATACTTTTCTAAAAACATAAGATTTCGATTTTTATGACCTCTGAAACAGAGCAGTTTATTATTTCAAAAATGCCCTGTTCTGCTGTCATATTTGTCCAACAGTAAAAGTGTATGAGTTTCATTGTTTATTTGGCAGATCATATGAACGTTTTCTCTTGTGAAATTTTAACCAAATCTTCAAGGATACCTTTAGTTTTGGATGATTAAATTTGATGGAATTTTATTAAGGTTTGCCTTGGTTTCTAATGGCCTAAACAAAATTGGCAGAAACTGTCAATCTTTGACAGCCTGCACTAAAAGAGCAATATCTCCAAAAACCTTTAACCTTTTTGGTTAACTACCATTTTTAGAGTGAACTACACTTCATGAATTTTTTGAGATCAATTGGTATGAGAGTTTATGATGATTGAGTTGGTTGTTATGAATTTTTAAAGATGACACAAAAACAGCAAAACTTTCTAGAAAACAACTTGATTATATTTGTTTTGATGGATGATACGATATGACTAAATGGTGTGAGTTGTGAGAGTTATGATTAACGCACATAAATGTTGGTATCTGACACTCGAACAATTGGTGTCGAGTATAAATGATAGTTTACTGATAAAGAGTTTTGATGATTTTGAATTATTTGGTTTGCGTTGAAAAGATGTCAAGATGTTAAGTTTTGAGTCGAGAGACGAGTTCACGTAGTGAGATTCACGCGTTGAAATCTCGTGGTTGACATTATATATGAATAGGTCATGCCGAAATTTTTAGTGAAATTAGGATTTGAGCATAGTCAATTCTTGTTGACCCGTGACTCAAATACATGCCTAATGGATAGTTTAACTTCTAATTGGTTAATTAGACGAGATGAGAGCGAATAGATCTGCTAAGAAAGTGGACTTTTCGATGTGTTAAATATTTCTTTTAATTGAAGAGCTGCTAATTATAACATAAGGATGTTATAATTAATGAGTAATGACGAGAGATAATAATTGTTATATTGATTAACAATCAAGAGAGATGAACATTAGAGATACTAATGTTTCATAAAAGAGATTAGATTATTAATCGAGGTTTCTTTTATAACTTCTCACCAATTCTTCATAACGATGAAGGTCCTTTTGGGAAGTAACGACTTGAGGGAGAGAGTGACGTTACTCATTGATACAGAGACACAACGAGGTGGGCATTACTTTTACTATACGTATATAGAGATCCCCTGCGTGTCGTAGGCCTCTTATACGAATGAATGCATGAGATGATTTAACTGTTAATTTCAGTTTTATATATCTATCCAATGAGTTTAATGTTACATTTGAGCAAGTTATTTCGTTACAAAATATTTGAGTTAAAGTTATTTCAAGTATTGTCTTGCCATAAAATGTTTAAATTTTAGTATGATATCTATCTGCTTTGGCTTTGCCAATGATGCAAACGAATTCGGGTCCTGAGCAGTTGATAGCTATCCTGCCAGGGCTAGTGTACACCAGTGACCGTGAGTCATCTAGCGGGTTGGCCGGTCAAGTGTTTGTGAGAGGTGGCCACCTCTCCGGCACAAGTTTCAGATATGATAGATTACAAGAGAACTTAGTCTGCAGACGAACTTTAAGAATCACAAATGAATTTAGTAAGCTTGGGCCTTTTTAGCGAAAAACTCCCTTGCTGTACTGTTTATGATGGCATGACAATTTACAGTTTTGAAGCATGTATTTTTATACCTAGGCATACGTGCCCACTGAGTGCTTTTGTACTCAGCCCTGCATATGTTTTCTAAATGTGCAGGTTGAGCTGATGTGATGATGGTGCTGCAATGAGCGGAGTCTCCAGGGTTGTTAATAAATAGTTAACCTGTCTAGAATATGTCTTCATACATATGTCTAGCTACTTTCCGCTGCAAGATGTTGTTGATGTTATAGTATGTTATGTCATACTTTGAGTCTTAAGAGAATGGTTTCATATGATGTATAACTTGATTAATGATATTAATTAAGTTTTATGCTGTCTTTCATAGACTATTTTCAATTGAGTATTAATGAATAAAAATGACGAGTTTTATTATGATGAGTAAGTTTTACGGCTATAAATGACGCCCCTTTTCTTCCCCTTCTTCTTTAACCCCATCCCTAGTCACAGATCACTCGGCTTAACTATCCTTAGTTAGGGCGGGCTGTGACAGAGTGGTATCAGAGCGAAGGAAAGCTCTGAATTAGAAGTCTTGAGTTTAGTCTAGAATGAGTCACTAGACTAATAGTTATTAACAACCGTGAGCTCAGCGCACCATCACACCAGGCTCAACGAGGTATGTAAAATTTCAAAGTTTATTTGACGTTAAATTTTGAAGAGCATGATGTTGAGGTTATATGATGAGTTATGATGTTACACTTTAAAGGTGCATAGTTTGAGTTTGAGGATGACAACATGATTAATAATGAGTTATTATGTTGTAAGAGCATATGTTGATGTTACATGATGAATCATGAGAGCGTTTATATCATATGATGTTATATGATTGAGGATGCATAATTATGAGTTATGATGTGATGTATTTGAGATGTTTTGTGATGAGAATTGTTTGAGCAGTTGTGATAAGTCACGATGATTTAGATGAAGGAATCTAATGTCATTGTTAAGAGAGATTTTTTTTACTAAGTAGAAGGATGAAATGAGAACTTAGAGCTAAAGCTTGAGAGAATTAGCAATTGCTTTAAGTACTTGTTGGTTTGAGTTATGAGTTTGAGTTATGAGCTTGAGTATAATAACATGATTAATGATGAGTTATTAGCATGCAGCAATGAGATATTGTACGATATGTTGAGTTGTTTTGTGACGCGAGTTTTGCTCACGCAACCTTAATGGTACTTGAGGAGGTATCATGAGCCATAGTCTTTGGAGATGGCTTTGAGAGAGAATTGTTGAGTTGTCTTACTGAGTCACGATGATTTAGATTAAGGGATCTAATATCATTGTTTAGAGAGGTTACCTACTATGTAAAGATGGGACGAGATGAGAATTTAGATGTTTTGAGCTTGAGTTTTAAGAGAACAGTACTACTTAGTAGGAGTTTTGCTAAGTTATGTTTTGTTTATTTCTGTTGCTGGAGCCAAGTAGAGTTAGTTCCTAGAGTCACCTTTAAGTTCTCCTTATAGGTTGGCCAGGACTGTTGGCACTGCACGAAAGTGGACTGTTGTGAGATCGAATTCAGGAAAGATCGGATACGAGGACGAGGCGTACAGTATGTGGTACAGAGATACCCTAGCAGATTTTCAAACACATGTTCATAGACTATGAAAGGATGAAAGCCTTATGGTTGTTACTAGACTGGATGGCATCGTGCACCTAGTCCCCGTGCTACCAATCGAGTGGTAGGATTGAGCAAGGAAGAAAGCCACTCAATATGATGGGACATGTCGTCTTGAGCATTGGACCCACAGGAGATGGGATTTGTTACAGATACCCAGATTTTCTATGCGGATCTACTGACCGGATGCTTGTTTTCTACCAGGGACTCTAGAAGAGTGTAGTAGATATCGAGTCGATCCTTAAGTATCAGTTACCAAAGATGATAAAATGATAAACGATAATGAGGATGAGAAGTAGCCGAGGAGGGCTAGAGTTGATGAGGATAAGAAGAGAAGTCGATGTAGGCTAGAGCTAAGGATGATCTTGAGAGTATGCGCGGTACACCCTCGTTTTTGATTAGTTGCAATTACATTGCGATGTATATAACTTACTTAGGAGATACTGGTACTTGAGATTTTGACATGATGATAGATAAGCATGCGAATTTAGTACCCTACTGATGTTAAATAGATGGATGTTCCTAGTGTGCTAAAGTAGCAACTAGATGAGTTAACTGGTAGCAATTACCGTAGGAGGTCCAGACCGAGACATAGTACTATTAATGGTGTCGATTTAGAAGGGACATTACGATAGATACTATGGTTTTTGTAGGGTTTAAATAACCCCTTTATGTAAGTCCTCTAAAAAGAGGCATTCTACTGATGGATATATTAGGTTGACCAGAGTGGTCTTTTTGTTAGCATTTCGTGAGTGCTTATTGCCTTATAGATGAATGTTAAGGTGACCGTGAGGGTTTCCTTAAAGTTGAGTTAGTAAATTGAACTTGAGTTTTGAGGATGCTTAGAGCGTTGGTCGAGTTGAGTTTTCCTTTTGTGATTTCAAAAATGCCTCAAAGATGTCATCAAGAGTGTGATGTGAAGGATAGGCGGGATAATACTCCGCCACAACCACCGCAACATGAGAGGAGAGTCGAAAAATATTGAACTTTCGAAACAAGAGTCTAGAACATAGGACCCTGAGTTTAAGCTTTTAGCTTGCTGGTGTGAACTTAAGTTTTGTTATGTATAGTATGTTGAGGGTTTAGAAGACACAGAATTTCCAAGTTCGGGATAGTATATCCCGTGTGACTGGGGAGTGATTATGTTGGACCTGGCCAGTCCGCATGATCCAAATCTCAGTAGACGTGTTTTGGGTTTATAAACCCACGTGTTTCAACTTTCGGTTGAAAAGCCAGATGGGTTCTTACTCTAGGTCATTTTTGTTCGACCTGGTAGTTGCTTCATTCTACCCTCTGGTCATTCATTTGAGTCTCTTGAACAATTTGTTTTGATGTCATTCTAGGGTTGAACCCTTACAACTTTTGAGTTATCCTAGTAGATTCTTTTGATGTATAAGACTAGTGAGAGGCACGTCAGAGGACTTTAACACCCGAGCAACTGGTAAACTACACCTGAGAACAATTCAAGGCTACTCTTGAGAAATATGTACCAAGGAGTACAGTAAGCAGCAAGAGGCTGACTATCGAAGTTTGATGCAAGGAACGAAATCGGTTGTAGAGTATAACCGAGAATTCTGTGAGCTATCACGATTTGCTCATCAGAAGATGGATACTGATGATGAGATGTCTGAGTTTTATGTGCCGGTTTAAGGCAGGACTTTAAGGTAGTATTGGGCAAGTTATTGGATGCATCAGTTAGAATCCTGTTTAATACAGGAGCCTCGCATTCTTTAAGTGTTTGAAGCATGTTACCTTCAAACTCGAACCAAAACGAGCTAGTCCCAAGTTGAGAGTAATCACTCCTGTAGGAAGAGCTACTACAGTTTCTCACATGATTTCTAAATTAGAGTTTGAGTTAGGATCACTAAAGATGAAAACAAGAACCTTGCACTTAATGCCTATGTGGAACGTAGACATTATTCTAAGGATGGACTGGTTAGCAGAGAACTTTGCCCCGATTGATTGTAAGAAGAGACAGATAACTTTCCAACCACCTGGGAAGGAACAGACATGTTTTCACGACATTGATAGAAAGAAGAGAATTTCAATCATTTCGGCACTTCAGGCGTCGAAATTGGTAAAGAAGAAAGGAGCACAAGCTTACCTAGTTTACTTGAATGATGAAGGAGAATCAAGTAAAAACTTTGAGGATGTAGTAGTGGTAAGGGAATATAGAGATGTATTTCCCGAGGTCTTACCAGGATTGCCACCAACAAGATAGTTGGAGTTCACTATCAACCTAGAACCTGGATCAGCACTAGTGTCGAAGGCACCCTATAGAATGGCGCCTAAGAAGCTACAAGAGCTGAAGATTCAGCTACAAGAATTGCTCGAGTTAGGTTTTATTAGACGTAGTGTATCCCCGTGGGGAGCACCAGTCTTTTTTGTCAAAAAGAAGGATGACACGTTGAGAATGTGCATAGATTATCGAGAGCTGAATAAATTGACACTCAAGAACAAATATCCTTTGCCGAGGATAGATGACTTGTTTGATCAATTACGAGGAGCGAGTTTTTCTTGAAAGTTGACTTGAGATCATAATACCACTAGTTCAAATTTTGACAGGAGGATACACCTAAGACAGCTTTTCAAATTAGGTATGAGCACTATGAGTTCATAGTTATGCCATTCGGTTTGACGAAGGCACCAGTAGTTTTCATGGATCACATGAATCGAGTGTTCCATCAATAACTGGATAAATTTATCCTAGTTTTCATAGATGATATTCTCATCTATTCGAAGAATGAGCAGGAGCGCCAAAACATTTGAGAACGATGTTGGAAACGCTAAGAGTTGAGAAGCTTTTTGCCAAATTCACCAAGTGCGAGTTTTGGTTGAACGAAGTAACTTTTCTAGGACATATTGTATCATCCGAAAGAATTAAAGTTGACCCCGTCAAGGTACAAGTTGTACATGAGTGGAGATCACCAACTACGCCTAACGAGATTCGCAACTTTTTAGGTTTAGCAGGATACTATCAGAGGTTTATTAAAGGATTTTCCATGATAGCAAGACCGAGAAAAGAAGTTAAGTACAATTGGAAAGAGGAGTGTAAAGAGAGTTTTTAAGAGCTTAAAGGAAATTGACTACAGCACCAGTGCTGCTAGTCCCGGAAATGGATAAAGAGTATACCATCTACACAGATGCGTCAAAGAATGGGCTAGGATGTGTTTTGATGCAAGAAGGAAGAGTTATAGTCTATGCATCACGACAACTTAGATCCCACGAGATAAATTATCCAATGCATGATTTAGAGCTTGCAGCCGTTGTGCATGCCCAAAAAAAAAAAAAAAAAAAAAAAAAATTGGAGACATCATCTCTACGGAGTTAGATGTGAGATTTTCACGGACCACAAAACTTTGAAATACTTTTTCAAGCATAAGGATATTAACATGAGGCAAATGAGATGGCTCGAATTAGTAAAGGATGTTAACTGCGACATTAACTATCACCCTGGCAAGGCCAATGTAGTAGCCGGTGCATTGAGCCGAAAGGTCTCGTCAAAGTTAGGATGTATTCTCACGAGAGAGGATGAGCTTATAAAGGACTTTGACAAGATGAGGATAGAGATGATAAAACCACCAGGGACGATAGCAAGTATTGTTGCGACGATGCCTAGTTTGAGGAAAATGGTGATTGAAGCACAAGGAAAGATGAGACAATGAACAAGTTACGAGGAAGGATAAGAGCAGGAGATCTCAAGAGTTACAAAAAAAAAAATCAGACAATGCTATCTTATTTGAGGGGAGAAGATGCATTCCCCGCGATGATGAACTTAAGAATACGATCATGAGTGAGACTCATAACACGCCTTACACCGCCCACCCAGGAGGCACAAAGATGTATCAGGTTGTAAAAAAATAGATTTTTGTGGGACGGAATGAAATGAGACATAGCTTCGTTTGTAGAGCGATGCTTAGCTTGTCAGCAAGTGAAACCATTACACCAACGACCCTATGGGAAGTTAAAACCGTTGGAGATTCCCGAGTGGAAATGGGATCACATAGCGATGGATTTTGTGACAGCTTTACCCAAAAGTCAAAGAGGAAATACAGCAATTTGGGTGATTGTAGATCGACTAACAAAATCGGCACATTTCATACCGATCCTAATCGCGTATGGACCAGATAAGTTATCACAATTGTACGTTCGTGAGATTATAAGATTACATTGAGTACCGGTGTAGATCACCTCAGAAAGAGAAAAAAAAAAATTTACATCACGTTTTTGGATGAGTTACAGAAAGAGTTGGGTACAAGGATGAATTTTAACATAGCAGGCGATAGAAGATATTATAGGAACTACTATCCTTGATAGAGGAGTAAATCGGGAGAATGTGTTGCCACTAATTGAGTTTACCTATAAGATGTGAGACAAAGTTTCGAGATAAGAGACAAAGTTTTCTTGAAGGTTTCACCCTCAAAGGGGATGAATAGATTTGGAGTTAAAGGACAGCTTAGACCCAGAGTTATAAGTCCTTACGAGATATTGCAAAAGATAGGTCCAATAGCGTATAGGTTGGCTTTGCCACCTAGCTTTGGAAATGTGCATAACGTGTTTCACGTGTCACAATTGAGAGGATACATATTTTCGACCCAAACCATGTGGTTTACTAAGAAGAAATGATCTTAGAACCAGACTTGAGTTATGAAGAGAGACCTCAGATGATGCTAAATCATAAAATTCGGCAATCGAGTAATAAGTCGATTGCATTGGATAAGGTCCAATGGAGATATGATACTTAGAAAGAAGTGGAAAGAGAGCTTGAGGATAAGATGTGAGAGAAGTACCCGAAACATTTACAAGAGGTACAAATTTCGGGACGAAATTTATTTTAAGGGGGAAGGTATGTAATACCCGTGCTTTTGATGACGTGTTTAATTGTTTAAGTTTGAGTAATTAGGGTATAGATCCCTTGTTTGATTTACTTTGTAAAGAGATGAGGAGTTATATGAAGTTCCCTTGTTATTTTTAAGATGTTGAGATGTTCTTTTGATGATGTTTGGATGATGTGAGATTTTATATCCGAAATTGAGTTTGAGTATTCGAATAATTCGAGATAATTATTTGAATGAGAACGGTGAACTCGAAAGTGAGATCTGAGTCCGTTAAGACATTTTTGAAAATTTTGACTTTTTGACGATGAATAGTAAAATACTGCTATTTCGTCTTTTTGTCGACTTTCAAAATCTTATGTGCACGTCATCGAGAAATATTCTTAGTTTTTCGATACGAGTCCAATAATGAAAGTTTTTATTTTTGGATGACGAGTGAATAGTAAATTGTGATTTCTCGATAAACGAACCGAGCTCGTTTATCAGAATTTCGAGAACGAGCTTGTGTTTTCTATATTTATATAGAATTACGAGTGCAATGAAAGTGAGTAGAGGTTGAGAGGGCGAGAAACGAAGAGTATGGGTAGTTAATCGTTAAAACGAGACGAAACGAGATATTTAACGACTAACGGGTTAATATCCTAAATATCTAACCTACCCTACCCCTAACCACCCCCCAACTGCCCACTATCCCTCTATCTCACCTAACTCACGCTGCACACACAACACACACACTAATTTGCACACAACACACACACTAAAACACATTAGAAACACACACACACTTCACGTTAACACCATTTCTTTGGTGTTCAAGCTTTTGACTTCCGATCTGAGCACCGAGACGAACGCCGATCATCTTTTCGATCACGTATCTAAGTAGGTAAGATCTCTACCTACGTTTTGATGGTTTTCTTTTCGATTTTCGTCGACGTCGAAAAACGTCGATTCTCGACTTTATTTTGAAACGACGTCGGATCGTCGTGAAATTTTAGTATGTTGTTCTTGGGTAGATGTTGAGCATGTTTAATGAAGGGAGTAAGAACGGAACGAACCGTAGCTATGAAACCCATGAGGGCAGCCCCGTTTTTTCACATATTAGCTTGTCTTTCGATTTTTGTTTGATCGTTTTGACTTGATATTTGTGCTTAGGGGTATGCTAGAATCGATATATATTAAATTCGTATTTTTCCAAGCACGAAAATTGTATAAATTTTTAGAGTATGATTATTTAAATTCGTGAAGTTTGAGACGTTGCATAATGAATATTATTGCGTATATGTGTTCTACGATGTCACATGAGCATGCTAATTGATTTACAATTTATGGATGATAATTGTTGAACGAAATTAAAACTGGAATTCTGTCAAAATTTTACAGCAGTTTCAAGCTTATGTTTCGATGAGTTTTCATTGCTTGATGGCTCTGAAATTTTAGTATGTTTATCTATGATATGTGTATTTCGTTTCTGCAAAATTTCATGTCTTTTGGATGATGTTTGCTATTTTAAAGATATTTTGAAAAATCCTTGACAGAATCTGTCAACTATTGGTAGACTTCACAAAAACGTTTATATCTATTAATCCATGAAGGATTTTGCATCACCGTTTTTTTTAAACGAAACTAGACTTCAATACTTTTCTAAAAACATAAGATTTCGATTTTTATGACCTCTGAAACAGAGCAGTTTATTATTTCAAAAATGCCCTGTTCTGCTGTCATATTTGTCCAACAGTAAAAGTGTATGAGTTTCATTGTTTATTTGGCAGATCATATGAACGTTTTCTCTTGTGAAATTTTAACCAAATCTTCAAGGATACCTTTAGTTTTGGATGATTAAATTTGATGGAATTTTATTAAGGTTTGCCTTGGTTTCTAATGGCCTAAACAAAATTGGCAGAAACTGTCAATCTTTGACAGCCTGCACTAAAAGAGCAATATCTCCAAAAACCTTTAACCTTTTTGGTTAACTACCATTTTTAGAGTGAACTACACTTCATGAATTTTTTGAGATCAATTGGTATGAGAGTTTATGATGATTGAGTTGGTTGTTATGAATTTTTAAAGATGACACAAAAACAGCAAAACTTTCTAGAAAACAACTTGATTATATTTGTTTTGATGGATGATACGATATGACTAAATGGTGTGAGTTGTGAGAGTTATGATTAACGCACATAAATGTTGGTATCTGACACTCGAACAATTGGTGTCGAGTATAAATGATAGTTTACTGATAAAGAGTTTTGATGATTTTGAATTATTTGGTTTGCGTTGAAAAGATGTCAAGATGTTAAGTTTTGAGTCGAGAGACGAGTTCACGTAGTGAGATTCACGCGTTGAAATCTCGTGGTTGACATTATATATGAATAGGTCATGCCGAAATTTTTAGTGAAATTAGGATTTGAGCATAGTCAATTCTTGTTGACCCGTGACTCAAATACATGCCTAATGGATAGTTTAACTTCTAATTGGTTAATTAGACGAGATGAGAGCGAATAGATCTGCTAAGAAAGTGGACTTTTCGATGTGTTAAATATTTCTTTTAATTGAAGAGCTGCTAATTATAACATAAGGATGTTATAATTAATGAGTAATGACGAGAGATAATAATTGTTATATTGATTAACAATCAAGAGAGATGAACATTAGAGATACTAATGTTTCATAAAAGAGATTAGATTATTAATCGAGGTTTCTTTTATAACTTCTCACCAATTCTTCATAACGATGAAGGTCCTTTTGGGAAGTAACGACTTGAGGGAGAGAGTGACGTTACTCATTGATACAGAGACACAACGAGGTGGGCATTACTTTTACTATACGTATATAGAGATCCCCTGCGTGTCGTAGGCCTCTTATACGAATGAATGCATGAGATGATTTAACTGTTAATTTCAGTTTTATATATCTATCCAATGAGTTTAATGTTACATTTGAGCAAGTTATTTCGTTACAAAATATTTGAGTTAAAGTTATTTCAAGTATTGTCTTGCCATAAAATGTTTAAATTTTAGTATGATATCTATCTGCTTTGGCTTTGCCAATGATGCAAACGAATTCGGGTCCTGAGCAGTTGATAGCTATCCTGCCAGGGCTAGTGTACACCAGTGACCGTGAGTCATCTAGCGGGTTGGCCGGTCAAGTGTTTGTGAGAGGTGGCCACCTCTCCGGCACAAGTTTCAGATATGATAGATTACAAGAGAACTTAGTCTGCAGACGAACTTTAAGAATCACAAATGAATTTAGTAAGCTTGGGCCTTTTTAGCGAAAAACTCCCTTGCTGTACTGTTTATGATGGCATGACAATTTACAGTTTTGAAGCATGTATTTTTATACCTAGGCATACGTGCCCACTGAGTGCTTTTGTACTCAGCCCTGCATATGTTTTCTAAATGTGCAGGTTGAGCTGATGTGATGATGGTGCTGCAATGAGCGGAGTCTCCAGGGTTGTTAATAAATAGTTAACCTGTCTAGAATATGTCTTCATACATATGTCTAGCTACTTTCCGCTGCAAGATGTTGTTGATGTTATAGTATGTTATGTCATACTTTGAGTCTTAAGAGAATGGTTTCATATGATGTATAACTTGATTAATGATATTAATTAAGTTTTATGCTGTCTTTCATAGACTATTTTCAATTGAGTATTAATGAATAAAAATGACGAGTTTTATTATGATGAGTAAGTTTTACGGCTATAAATGACGCCCCTTTTCTTCCCCTTCTTCTTTAACCCCATCCCTAGTCACAGATCACTCGGCTTAACTATCCTTAGTTAGGGCGGGCTGTGACATGAATATTAAAAAACGAATAATTTATAATAAAATATTAAAAAAAATATTTTTTTAAGAATATATTTGTCCAAAAAATAGAAGTTCGAAATGAAATATTATTTTATAAATGAAAGAAGAGATAATTAGGTCATCTACTATAGAGAGTCAATGTGGGCTCTTAAATGTGGTCCCTATCATTTAAGAGACGATCCTCCACTATGGAAGAGCCACACCTCCAACTCTTAAATTTTGATTTTTATTTTATATTTATTTTTAATGTTTACTTTCAATTAATTTTAACACTATATATAATAATATAAATTTCATTAAAATTAAAAATTAATAGAAGCATCCAAATTTATAGAATAGTGTGAAAAAATAAAAGACAAACATCTTAATTTATAGAAGCAAGTTTGAAGATAACAAAATTAAAAATTTAAAGGGGGCGGGGGGAGGAAAGAGCCGTTTTTCCCAACGGTGTCTGCCAAAGTAGCCATTTCCCAACAATTTCGATTTTTTTTTATTTTCAAAATTATGCACGTGCCCAACAAAAATGGGCTCTCCTGGGATGGAGTAAGTACTATTTAATATTTCCTTTGTCCCGTCCTGTTAAAAGTAGCTTTTTTTTTCGATAATGAGATTAAGAAAAAAGTGTAAATTGAGAAAAAGTTGTAGGACCCACGTATTCTCAAGGGTTAATTATTATCTTTTATAGAATGGGCTACTTTCAATGAGAATGACAAAAATAAAAAACGAGTCGCTTTTAATAGGACGGATGGAGTAGTACTTTTCGAGGTATATATATATAGGGGCATTTGCAAAAATGCCCTTTTCTTATAAACACTTGTAAAAATGCCCACTTTCACTTATAAAAGTGGGCATTTTTACAAGTGTTTATAAGAAAAGGGCATTTTTGCCTATTAACACATATATATATATAGAGAGAGAGAGAAAAAGAGAAATATTTAATTGAGAAATGCAAATATATTAAAAATTGAGAAGTAATCTCAAGCGTCTATATCTATTGATCTGACGCCCCACAAATTCTTGATTTCCTTCCATTTTTTATTTCAAAAAGGTTATATAAGTGATTGGCTTTTTAGATTCTAACGGCTGGGAACTATAATTATGCTAAGTCAAATCTTGTTATTTTTAGGAGATATCAAATTATGCATCAAATGTTTTATTATCAGTTGTATATATCCTAAACATCTATGAGGCTTTCGCACATTATCGATTATCATAACTTATCTACAATTATTGAATAAACACAAGTAAAAATCAATCAAACATACAATATTTTATTACGAACAAAGTCATCAGTATATTGAACATGATTAGTTCATAGGTTTATTAAATGGAATACATATATATGATTCTTATCTGAACGATCAGATTCCAAAGTAAGAAATATTAGAAGCAATTACAAAATCCCAATGTGTTCGCATGAATTGAAAATGTAATTCATGCAAAAAAAAGGTAAATGAAGTCAGTCGCCGGATAATTTTGGAAAAGAACGAAGAATCCGTGATTTGGTTTAATGAGATTTTGTTGAATGACTTGTATACCGTTTTGTCGAATAAAATCAATTTTTTACTGAACATAAAATGAATTTTAATTAATTTGCCTATTACAATCAGTCTGTTGATTTCATTGAAATCAATGGCTATGGTTATTTCTAAATTCTAACCCTTAAAGGGGTTTCTCAATATATATAGGGTTAGTTTCTATGGAGAAATATTATTTTTTTTCCGAAATTTAAAAACGTTGAATATGTCAATAATTTTTTATGAATATACCAATAATTTTATTGAACGTTTGATGATCGAATCTTAGAGTGCGAGATTTCCAATAGATACGTATTTTCAACAAATACATCCGTTCATAAAAAATTATTGACATGTAATCACAATTATTGATATGTTCATCAAAATGTGGACACGAGATTTATTCTTAATTATTGACCGTTCGATGGATCATGATCAATAGATGAGATTGTTTATTCCTGCTTTCAACATTTACATTTCTATTGAACCTTTTCCTATATATATATATATATATATATATATATATATATATAGGGGAAGGCTAAAATAAAAACACTTCTTAAATATATATTTGAGAAGGAAATGTTGTCCAACTTGCATGTAATGTTGTATAAAGTTGCAATGGTAAAAGAAAATTACAAAATGCATGAAATGTTAGCCAAAAATTGAAGCCAAAGTAGACAAGATCAACATAATCAGTTTTGATAAACAAAATGCATTTTATGCAGCTTGGAGGTATGTAACAGGTAAATTCAATTGTCTTTTGTGTTTTGGGAAGAAAATAAGGCAAAGATAATTTACGTGGCTAGAAGTAGCAAATTCTCTTTGGATTAGAAGTAGCAAATTCTTTTTGGTTCCGGCATGCAGTGGTCATCTATAAAATAGACTTATGTTGGCCATAATTTCACAATGAATTAACACAATGGCATAGAAATTATTCAAAAAGGTGAAAGAAATTATTGTAGAAGTAGCAAAAGTCCTCTGGTCACGGCTTTCCTTTTTCAGGGGAAATCTACACCATTACATCTTCTACTAGGCTACGCATCGATTGCAACCGTAGACTCGACATCAACCAGCTATCCTGCTCGCATCGGCTCATAATGCACATTGATACAAGTAGACTGCTAGGCCAAAAATGCATCATTTTATTGCAAACGATTGTATAGTCTTAGCAGTCATACTAGTTGGAAAGCATGAATAAGATGTGTTAATGAAGAATTAACACAACAAGTTTCTAGTCTAGTGGGTAAGGTGTTGTGTCTTACTTTCTACCAATGGTACTGGGTTCAAAATCCACTGAATGTGTTTTACTTTTGTCAGCCTTTTTTACAAAACGAAACTTGAAACAAAAACTGACACAACCTTTTCAGTTAAAGGAGTTTAGTAAAGTTTAGGTTGATGACTGATACTGAATACTCTTCAGTAAGGAGTTATCAGTTAAGTCTGAGACTTTAACTGATACACGTAAAGCTTCAGTCAAGTTTGTTGAACAGAGAGATGTTATGAATATTACCGACTATCCGAAGATTAATCAGTTAGACTAATAACACACGCAACGGAAAACTTTTCTTTCGAAATAGCCTGTGAGATTAATCACATATTTAGAGATTAAGTTTCTCTTTGCAGTTAATCAATTTTCAGTTGGAGAAGGTTTGAACATAAGTAAGAAGGTAAAAACTGAAAGCTGTAAACAACACAGATTTTTACGTGGTTCGGAAAATACTTCCTACATCTACGGTCAGTTGATCAGACTGACAACTTCACTGGGCATGTGCTTACGGGTGCACAACAAACCTAAACAACCAAAGATCCTCTCTTTGGTACCAACACACTGGGTTAGATTTCTCACTCTTAGCTTCACTAAGACAAAACTATGCCTGTTAGGTCCGGAGGGTCTCGAATAGGTGTATGGGGGGGGGGAATACACCTATAGGCTATTTTTGTCGATGAATCAAAACGAAACTTCAAACACAAACTGACTCAACTTGTTTACTGAAAAGAGTTTTGACCAAAACAGGGTTGACGACTGATACTGAATACTATTCAGTAAGAAGTTATCAGTTAAGTCAAAGACTTTAACTAATACACGTAAAGCTTCAGTCGAGTTTGATAAACAGATATATGTTATGAATCTTACTGACTATCAGATGATAGATCAGTTAAACTGATAACACACGCAGCGAGAAACTTTTGTTTCGTAATAGCATGTGAGTTAAGCATGTTGTCAGTCGTTAGGTTTCTCTTTGCAATTAATCAGTTTTTAGTTAAAGGAGATAAGAGCACGTGTAAGAAAGTAAGAACTGAAAGCTGTAAATAACACAAAGATGTTTATGTGGTTCGAAAAACACTTCCTACATCTACGGTCGGTTGATCAGACCAACAACTTCACTGGGCAAGTGCTTACGGGTGCACTGCGAACCGATGCTCGTGCTTACGGGTGCACAGCAAACCTGAACGTGTGCTTGCGGGTGCACACAACCAAGACGACTGAAGATCATATCTTCAGTACCAACACACCTTGTTGGATTTCTCACTCCTAGCGCACACTGGGCACTAAGACCTCACGGAGACAGATCACCTGTCTGAACTCCTTTTCGGCACAAACACTCAATTCGGTTGGTTGAAGAAAGGTTTGAAAACTTGCCAACTAAACCACAAAGAACAAGTTCTTTGCAGTTAGTTTAACCTAGGCTTTGGATATACGATATTTGCCTAAGGTCTAAGAGAATGTATGTAATCAGCAGTGACTGATTTTTGGTTTTGTAATTCTCTTCTTCGATTCAAACTTTGGAGAGGCTTGGTTTAGCTGAGTAACAAATTTGGCAGTGTTTCAGCTTATGTTGTTGAATCGGTGAAGATTGAAGTGATCCTCGAGCGCTATTTATTGGAGACGTCTTGAATAGATTTGTTGGCGGAGATGGTCTCAAGATTTCTTCCGTTAGAGAGTAATTTGAATTTGGGCTGAGGCTTCAATCTTCGAGGTTCCTTGTTTGGTGAGAACGGCTACTTTGAACAGCAGGATATGCAACATCTCTGAAAAGGTAATCACCAAAAGGAATGGCCTCTGCGGAGAAAGGACGATCCTGAGATCTCTGCATTTAATGCGGCTGTACTTTTGGAGTGCGTGGCTTCCTTTGAACGTTGGAGGTTCAGTCCAAGGAAGAATGTTTAACTGATACTTGACTTTAGTATCAGTCCGCTGAATCCATGTTGAACGCATTAAGTAATCAGTCGAAACTGATCCTTCGACTGATACTTCAGTTGGCATCTTCAGTCTTCAGTCCTTCGTTCTTCAGTCTTCAGTCTTCAGAACAACAACTAAACTAGAAAAAGAACTATAACACTTGAGTTCGAACAGTTCTAGTCTATTACAATTGAAACCTATTGATTTTGGTATCATCAAAACTAGGATTAGGATATTTCATTAAGTTCCCAACAATTTTCCCCTTTTTGATGATGCCAAAACCACACAACAGTTCTAAGCAATAAAAGACTAAACTCAAAGCACAAGTTATTAAACATGGTGAATATTATTCCCCTTAACAATAGAACCTAAAACTTGCACTCTGAAGAAAGAACACAACAGTTTAAACAAACTGAACGAAGACAAAACTGAAAAACATTAATCAGATCCTGGACAAAAGTCATTGTCTTCAAGTTGAGATCAAAGAGAAGTACTTTTCATTTAAAATAAAACTGAATAGGCATCAATTTAAATTACAGGAAGAAGGAAGAACATCGAAGAAGAGCAGGTTCTACAGATTATGGTTTCTGACCATACAAGTTGAAAATAGTCTTCCTGATTTCGACAAAATCATCTGAACTGGAGTTTGTAGGCACATTCTAGATTTTGAAGATGGTTCTGACTTCTCTCTTGATGGATTCTCTATTGACTCTGTTTTTGATTCTTGGAGGGCAGACTGTCGTCTTTAGGAAATTAGAGGTCGGAATTCCTGCTTCTCGTTGAGCAGTTTGCATCCTCTCAACCATTCATCTTTCAGGCCAGTTAACAAGAAAGTATTTCCATGTTTCTCTTTAAAAATCCCGATTCTTGTTAAGATTGGCGAAGACAACCCATTTGGTGTAGCTTTCTTTCAGCTTTTCACACCATTCATTCATGTCAGTTGGTATCCACTCATCTTGTCTATCAAATCTATCCAGGTAGGATACCAAGAGTCCTTCGCTGACATACTGCTTCAATATTTGTTCTTCTCGAAGCATTTGTGGGAAGGGTTGTTGAGGAAGTGATCGTTGAGAATCTTCACCCAGGTGGAGAGCCTTCTTGGCCTTGGGCTTTGGATCTCTGGATGATGAGCTTTCTTCTCTGGATCTCTTTCTGCTGTATTCTCTTGAGGCAGAAGGAGCTTGAACAGAAGGGTTGGCAGCGCGTGAGATGACAACTTAGGATTTGGCAAATGCCTGTGCCAAATCTGCAGGAAGGTCAGGTTCACGATAGTCGCGATTATCCAAATACTCTTCCCACTTTTGGGCATCATCCCTAGGGAGAGAGTTGACTTTCCTTTGTGGATCTTTGATATCACTAAGCATTGATTGGATGAGCGTGGAGTTCGATGATTCTTGAACCACGTTGAGCTCGCTTTCAAACTTAGCAAGTCGGGTGAAGATGGGATAGAGCTCTTCTGCAACCATGAGTTTTGCATCAGCTGCAGTCATGAAATCTTTCATGAACTCAATGCGCAGTTTTTCAATGTGAGATTGGAGATCCAGAAGATGTTGCTTAGACTTGATCTCTGCTTCCAGAACTTGTTGCTACATCTCGTGGAGGTCCTTTTCGACTTTCGGAAATCCAGCTTGTATTGGAATCATGTCTTGTTGGAGTTCAAGGTGAGCAATGTCGGCTTTCAGAACTTGACGGTGAAGAGTTGTAATGCGGACATCATGATTTATCATGTCCTCTCTCGCCTGTTCTTCAACAGAGATGAGATACTTGAGGAATTTGGCACCGTAGATGTCTTGACGTTCTCTCTCGTGCCTGAGTGTCTCAATCTCGAACTGTTGATCAGAAATAACTTCCAACAATGCAGCAATGGGATTTTTCGTGCCTTCAGGGATGACAAACTGGGTTTTGAGGGGTTCTCTTATTTTCCATTCAGTGATGTAGCCGTTTGTGTCATCGTCTGAATCATACCGAATAACTCCCGGTCGGCGAGGGAGTTCAATAAATTCAACCTGCAGTTCAGGGGGAACATGAGGTGCCCTGGGTTGCCTGTTAGAGGTTGAAGCTCCGGGAGACGAAGTCGTAGCATCAGAGGCTGTGGTTGGAGTAGGAGGAATGAGTTGTTCGTCATTCGTGAAAGAGAAAGGAGCAAAGGTGCGTCCCTTTTTGTCGTAGCTTATGTTGTTGAATCGGTGAAAATTGAAGTGATCCTCGAACGCTATTTATTGGAGACGTCTTGAATAGATCCGTTGGCGGAGATGGTCTTCAAGATTTCTTCCGTTAGAGAGTAATTTGAACTTGGGCTGAGGCTTCAATCTTCTAAGTTCCTTGTTTGGTGAGAATGGCTACTTTGAAGAGCAGGAAATGCGACATCTCTGAAAAGGTAATCACCAAAAGGAATGGCCTCTGCAGAGAAAGGACGATCCTGAGATCTCTGCATTTAATGCGGCTGTACTTCTGAAGTGCGTGGCTTCCTTTGAACGTTGGAGGTTCAGTCCGAGGAAGAATATTTAACTGATACTTGACTTAAGTATGAGTCCGTTGAATCCACGTGGCACGCATTAAGTAATCAGTCGAAACTAATCCTTCGACCGATACTTCAGTCGGCATCTTCAGTCTTCAGTCTTCAGAACATCAACTAAACTAGAAAAAGAACTCTAACACTTGAGTTCGAACAATTTTAGTCTATTACAATTGAAACCTATTGATTTTGGTATCATCAAAACTAGGATTAGGATATTTCATTAAGTTCCCAACAATGCCTTTCCGCGAAGACTAAGATCTCTCAGAGTCAAAACACTGGTCTGAACTCCTTACAACTCAAACTCTCAATTCGGTCTGTTGAAAAGAGGTTCGAAAACTTGCCAACTAGATTACAAAGAACAGGTTCTCTGTAATCAGTTATACCTAGGCTTTGGATGTACAATATTTGCCTAAGTTCTAAGAGAATGTATGTAATCAGCAGTGACTAATTTTTGGCTTTGTCATTCTCGTCTTCGATTCAAACTTTGGAATGACTTTGAATTGCTGAGTGACGAATTCGGCAGCGTTTCAGCTTATGTAGTTGAATCGGTGAAGATTAAAGTGATCCTCGAGCTCTATTTATAGGAGACGTCTTGAATAGATCCGTTGGCTGAAATGATCTTCAAGAATTCTTCCGTTAGAGAGTAATTTGAACTTGGGCTGAGGCTTCAATCTTTGAGGTTCCTTTGTTTGGTGAGAACGGCTACTTTGAGAGCAGAAGATACGACGTCTCTGAAAATGTAATCACTAAAAAGGAAGGCTCTGCAGAGAAAGTAAACCCTAAACTGTAAACACTAAATCTTGAACCCTTATAGGAATAATTTACTTTTAATCAACATAAGATATACAATTGTTCTTATGAATAAAAATAAAAATTACCATGAACAAATGTAAGAATTTAGAAACATTACATTTCATCATATCACTAGTTACTTTTCCTTATGACAATTGATTTATGCTTAATTGTTCTATTTTTAGGGGTTTGCATGTGCATATTTTAAGCTAAATATTCTGGAAATTGGTGTGTTTTATGGTTTGTTTTATGCTTTGCAGGAGATTTAGGTTTTATAGATGGAAGAGTGTAATTTTGGAGATTTTGGGTTAAAATGGCGTTTTTAGGCACACTCTGGTGTACAGAGCTGAAAAGCCCACGCAGAGCTGAAAAGCCCGCTGCAGAGCAGAGCAGAGAAGCTCGCCATAGCAGAGCTGCGAGGATAGCTCTGTAGCAGAGTAGAGCTGACTTGCAGAGTCAGAGCTACATCTCCATAGCTGAACTTCCCTATACAGAGCTAAAATCTCCAGAGCAGAACAAACATGTCAGAGCAGAGCTGAACTCGACAGAGCTGACTTACGTGCTAGAGTTAACATGACAGAGCAGAGTTAAGAATTGATAGAGTCAACTTATGCAGATCTGAATGCCAGAGTCAACTATGCAGAGCTGACTTTTCAGCTCTGCACTTTTCAGAGCTCACTATGCCAAAGCTGACTTTCAGCTCTGCACTTCCCTTTCCAGAGCCGAGTTTCCAGAGTTCGCGTATGCTGCCCGAGCTGCGATTTTCGCCAGAGTTGAGCTGTTTTGCAGAGTGCGTTGCCAGCTGGAGTTACCTTTGCCTACATGATTCTATTGCCTTTAGAGTCCAACTTTGCATGGCAACTTTGATGGTGATCAAGAGTGATTTGCAGTCTATAAATAGGGCTTAGTTATTCATTGTTAAATCATCTTTTGCCCTAATTTTTGTCCGCCTTTGAGAATCCTTCTTCCGTTGGCAGCCGAGACTTAGGAATTTATTTGGTTTCTTAGTTTCTTCATAGTTTTCGAATTTTATTGTTCTAAGTTAGGTTTTGATTTAGTTTGTTTTTAGTTTATTCTTGGATTGTGATTGAGTGACACGATTACACGTTCAAGACGTTTACGGTATTTCGTATTTTAATTCAATTTATTTTGTTTAATCATGTTTATGCTTTTCGTTTATGTTATTGTTTTCTTTTCAATTATGCAATTTAAATTAGGCACTTTAGTTTCATGCCTAGATTAGAAAGTCTTTAATTTCTTAAGTTAGGTTTACTTTAAGTTATTTAAATTCTTGCCTAGGGTTTTTATATAGTTTTGTGCCTAGATTAATTTTAAGATTAATTTATTAGTTCAAGTTTAAATTCACGTTTAAGTTTAAGTTTTGTTTTTAAATCATCTCTTTACTGCTTTTTCCTGCGATACAATTAGAAGCCCTTAAAAATTTTCCTTGAGAGACGGCTTGGGTTAGCTTACACATTACAATAGATCTCGTACTATTGCGAGTCAATCTAGAGTAGTGTTTAGGTTGAGTCAAATCTAGAGTTTAAATTGGCGAGCTTCTCTGCTCTGCTCTGCAGCGGGCTTTTCAGCTATGTACACCAGAGTGTGCCTAAAAACGTCATTCTAACCCAAAATCTCCAAAATTACACTCTTCCATCTATAAAACCTAAATCTCCTGCAAAGCATAAAACAAACCATAAAACGCACCAATTTCCAGAATATTTAGCTTAAAATATGCACATGCAAACCCCTAAAAATAGAACAATTAAGCATAAATCAACCCCCCCCCACACTTAGCCTTTTGCTTGTCCTCAAGAAAAATCAGTATGAATCCTAGGAAAAAATTGCTTTCAACGATGTATATTTCCATCCAAACATTCACGAAGTCAATTCAAAATTTTTCAATTAACATACATCTCTCGATCATGCAAGTAACTTAAAGTTTACGAAGCAACAAAACAGTAATGTAAGCAATTCGATTAGACCCAATTCTCCGCTAGAAGTGAATTCCCTAATGTGATCGCCTTTATAATCAATATCACCATTTTTCACACTTTGTGTGCTTAAGTTTTGAACAGTTGAGCCATAATTCATGAAATAAAATCCATTTGGATGTAATCCAAAGTCTTTTCACGTCGTTTCCCATGCTCATAGTTAGACTAGAGGAGCAGAGACTCAGAGCTGTCACGTTTTCAGAACAGGCCAGATGTTTCAGAGCTGGCATTTTCAAAGCTGGTTTCCAGAATTTTCACAGATAAGATACGATCGTAGGCAATCACAATGACAACACTCCTTCTAGCATCTACCGGACAAATCACGTTTTACTTACTTACAATCGTGTTGCAACAAAACTCAAATTCTTTGCACAAATAAGAAACACATATCAAAAGTAAAACAAGAATAACCACCATTCAAACACAAACCAAAAAATCACATTGAAAACCATCTTCTCTTCCACAAATTCATAAAAATAAGCAAGTATCCAAGAAAAAAAACTAAGTATAGAAAGACCAATCTCGCCCAATTTAAAGCATGCAAAATAAGACACCCCCCCCACACTTAAAGCATGCCATGTCCTCAGGGCACAAAATAAAAAAGAGTTTAGAAAATGTCCCTGATTATCGACATTGAAAAGCATGAGCTCTGTGAGAGGCGGCGAAAAGTGGGAATTTGCGGTCTGTGCAGAGTAGAATGTCAGCGCTGGCAAGTGCAGAGTGGAAACTCAGCTCTGACTCTGCACGGCACAGTCAGAGTAGACATGCAGCGCTGTCATTCTGCAGAGTAGGAATTCGGCTCTGGCCAGTGCAGAGGTGGCCTTTTCAGCGCTGTTCGGCAAAGTCAGGGAATAAATTGCAGCGCTGAAACAGAAACATGAACACCCCGAAAATCAAAGTATCCGCATAGCAACCAAAACTTAGGACAACACAAAATAAAAACTAAAAACAAAGAAAGAGCAAGAAAGACAAAAACACAAAAACCAAACCAACGTGGGTTGCCTCCCACCAAGCGCTAGATTTAGAGTCGCCAGCCCGACTTCAATTCTAATCCTCAGCTTGGATTGTGCAGAGTTTGAGACTCCACCACCATCGGCGGGCTCTGGTGCTCGTAATACGGCTTCACTCGGTGGCCGTTCACTCTGAAACTCTCCTTCGTATTCTCATTCAACAGCTCTACAGCACCATGCTCAAACACCTCCTTTAGTAGAAACGGACCACTCCATCTCGATTTCAGCTTACCCGAAAACAACTTCAGTCTAGAATTAAATAATAACACCTTCATTCTGGGGCAAAGCTTCTTGTGGCAAATGCGGCGATCATGCAGTCGCTTCACTTTATCCTTGTAGATCCTTGCATTTTCATACGCCTCATTGCGTAGTTCATCCAACTCCTCCATTTGCAGTGTGCGCTACTTCACGACAGAGTCCAAATCATAATTGGCAGCCTTGATTGCCCAGTATGCTTTGTGCTCAATCTCCACCGGTAGATAGCAGGCCTTGCCATAAACGAGGCGGTACGGACTCATCCCCAGCAAGCCCTTGAGGGCAGTTCTGTACGCCCAGAGAGCATCATTCAGCTTTGCAGACCAATCCTTGCGCGAGGGCTGCACTGTCTTCTCCAAAATGCCTTTGATCTGCCGATTACTTGTCTCAGCTTATCCAGAGGTCTGCGGGTGATATGGTGTTGCCACTTTGTGCGTGATCCTATTCTTCTTCATGAGCTTTGCAAACAACTTGTTGCAAAAGTGCTTGCCTCCATCGCTAATGATAGCTTTGGGAAATTCGAATCTACAAAGAATGTTATCTTGCACAAACTTAAGCACAACATTAGCATCACATGTCCGCGTGGGGATAGCTTCAACCCATTTGGACACGTAATCTACAGCAAACAAGATATATTGAAACCCATGCGAAGTAGGAAATGGCCCCATGAAATCAATGCCCCACACATCAAAAATTTCGACAATTAATATGCTCTGGAGAGGCATCTCATTCCTTCGGCCGATATTTCCTACTCTCTGGCACCTATCACACGCAAGAGTAAACATATGTGCATCTTTGAAAATTGAAGGCCAGAACAAACCTGATTGAAGAACTGTATGCGCTGTCTTCTGCCCCCCAAAGTGACCACCACAAGGATCTTCGTGGCACATTTTCAGAACTTGCTGCTGCTCCTCTGCCGGCACACACCGTTGAATGACTTCGTCCTTTCCAAGCTTGAAGAGGTGAGGAATCTCCCAATAATAGTGCCTGCACAGAGCTAAAAACCTTTTCCTCTCCTGCGATGTCAGCTCAGGCCTTAATACACCACAAACTAAATAATTAACAATATCTGCGTACCACGGTACAGCACTTGCAGGGCTACTCTAGGCAGAGCTGAGTTCAGCAGAGTTAAGCCCGGCAGAGCTGACTGCGGCAGAACTGAACTTGGCAGAGCTGGACTCGGCAGAGCAGAGCTCGGCAGAGCTGGACGCGGCAGCGCTGAACTTGGCAGAGGTGATCTTGGCAGAGCTGGACTGGGCAGGGCTGAGCTCAATAGAGCTGGACTCGGCAGCGCTGAACTTGGCAGAGGTTAATTCATATGCATGCTCAAAAGGAAAAGACTCAATGATGCAATTATGACCAGATTCTATCAAATGATTATCCATGCGTGAAAGATGGTCAGCCACATGATTCTCACTCTCTTTTCTATCCTTTATCTCTACATCAAACTCTTGCATCAATAATACCCAACAAATCAAACGAGGTTTAGCTTGTGGTTTATTCATCAAGTATCTCAGCGCAGCATGGTCACTATGGATAATAACCTTAGACCCAATGATGTAAGCACAAAATTTATCTAAGGCAAAGACCACGACAAGCATCTCTTTTTCGGTAGTGATGTAATTTACTTGTGCATTGTTCAGAGTTAAACTAGCATAGTAAATCACACGTAACATCTTATCCACACGCTGACCTAACACAACTCCTACTGCAGAGTTAGACGCATCACACATGATTTCAAAGGGCAAAGACCAATCAGGTGCAATCACAACCGGGGCAGAGCTCAACTTCAGTTTCAAGAACTCAAAGGCATTCATGCAAGAATCATCAAAATTAAAAGGTACGTCCTGAGCTAGCAGTTTACACAGGGGTTGACTAATTTTAGAAAAATCTTTTATGAAACGCCGGTAAAAACCGGCATGACCTAAAAAACTCCTAATTCCTTTTACATCAATAGGTGGTGGCAACTTTTGAATTACCTCCACCTTGGCTCTGTCGATCTCTAATCCATGCTTAGACACCACATGACCCAAGACAATACCATGTCTAACCATGAAATGACTCTTTTTCCAAGGTTAGGCCACTTTCAATGCACCTTTGTAACACTAAATCAATCTTATTCAAACAATCATTGGAGGACTGCCCAAAAATCGAAAAATCATCCATAAACACCTCCACGAATTTACCAATCATTTCCGAGAAGATGGACATCATGCATCGTTGAAACGTCCCGGGTGCATTGCACAACCCGAACGTCATCCTCTTCTATGCAAACGTCCCAAAAGGAGTGGTGAAGGTAGTTTTGATTTGATCTTCCGGCGCGATCGCGATTTGGTAGTATCCTAACAAGCCATCAAGAAAACAATAAAATTCATACCCTGCTAAACGATCTAACATTTGATCAACAAAAGGGAGAGGAAAGTGATCCTTTTTTGTGACGGTATTGAGTTTCCTATAGTCGACGCACATCCGCCACCCCGTGGTAGGACGCGTCGGTACCAACTCCAATTTGTCATTGCGCACAACCGTCATCCCTCCTTTCTTTGGTACGACATGCACTGGGCTCACCCACTCACTGTCGGCGACAGAGTAGATGATCCCTTCGGCCAGCAGCTTAAGGATCTCCTTGCGCACGACCTCCATCAGAATATGATTCAATCATTTCTGGTCGTCTCGCTTGAGTGCAGCTCCCTCCTCTAGGTTGATTCTGTGCTTGCATGTGGCTGGACTAATGCCACGTATATCCGCCAGGCTCCATCCCAGCGCTGTTGGATTTGTATACTGAAAGCAAGAACGTTTTATGCTTGTATACAATGTTTCCTAAGTTCACTATCTAATCTCCTATCTGATTGTGTTCATGATTGCATATGTATGTTCTTTATCTCTATATAAGTAGATTATATGGTGTGTTGTAGATCACAGAAGACCATATAATTGGAATAACCTTAAGAGATATAATATGATCACAGCCGAAATAACTCTAGGACAAGTTATTGGTTTAGGCTGCAGTATAGATGGAAGTAGTTTGTCTTGGATACTTGTCTATACTGGTACGTCATTACGTATTGATAGGACCAACAGTGAGATGTATTCTTCTATCTGACATAAGTGAAGAATCAAGATCTCGGTGACTCATAAGATCTTAATACTAATAAGTATTCAGATATATATGTTAATTCGTATATCACTTTGACTTACTATGGGTGAAAGTTATATACTAACTCGAGTACTCTGTATCTTGGGTGATAGCGGTTAATATATGATATTTGATTATCTGTATTAGTACCTGTATCCGGTATAGGATAATGACATCCCCTTAAGGAGCTCAATAAGGTTTATTGTGCTAAACCCTGCAGGTTGATTAAGTTCAGGCGTAATAATAAAGTTTGAGTGGTACTGCTTAAGGATTTATAAAGAGATTAATTAATTTAAGCTGTCAGAGCTCTAATTAATTAATGGATGTCGGATATTTTAAATACGGAGATTTAATAAGTCTAAATACAAGCCCCCGACTCATCACCGGCAATAAAGGGGTAAGTCAGTATCGGTTCTCTAGTGGAATGAACTGATATTTATAAATTAATTATGGTCTAGGCTGACCATAGATAAATTAATTTATTTGAGGCCCATCTTTATTCCTTGTATCTGGTCCCTGGACTGGCCCAAAGTCTCCTAGCCCTAGAAGCAGAGAAAAACGCCTCCTACACTAATTCTGTGCCTAACGTATTTTATTCTATATAAAATACAGGTGTCAGCTTTCATGAAAACAGACTGATAAAAATTAGGGTTTTGAAAGCTGTGGGAGGCGCAGGAAAACGTGTGGAGCATTCTCTCTTGGGACTTTCATAGATCGTTGTCCATCCAACGGTGAAAGCTGAGCGGGATACAGTTCAGAAGATCTGAGCTGGAGTCAGATTTTCGCAGGAAACCAAGTTCTGACAGTCTCCGTAAAACGGCCATAACTCCCTCCACAGAACTCCGATTCAGACGAATCAGGCGGCCTCGGAAATCTCTCTCGAAGACGAAGAAGTCGTATTTCTGGGCGAAATACGATTTGAGGACGTTTGAGGCTTCAAACGAAGGCTTGAAACTGACTGGTCTGTTCAGATACGAATCTGCGAATTCTTCTGAATTCTTCAGGTATTTCTGAACTCCAACGTGCAGCTGTTAAATTCATAGGAGCATGTTAGGATTAATCGTTGTATGATAAATTAATAATAACCAAGAAACGATCATCGGGCAAAGCGGAACGTTAATTCAGTTTAATATTCCTTCAATTGGTATCAGAGCCCATGATTAATTTATTGGCTCTATTATTAATTTATGTACGATTAATAATGTGCGTTTGTTTTAACTGCTGTTGTTCTTCGTGGTTCGTTGATTCGTGGGATACGTCGTTTTGACGTTGTAATTGTTTTTCACCACGAGAAAATCCGTGGTTAGATTAGGATTTCAAATTGTATTTGTTTTTCCTTTGTAATCTGTAAAAACTGAGGAACAAGACGAAGATGACAACGATTCAACGACGAAGAACGGTGTAAGGAGGACGTCACGGGCACGGTGCGGCACGGGCTGCCGGCGCCGAGGGCCGCGCGCGCACGGGCGCTTCGGCACCGTGTGCTGCGCGCGCCTGGTCAGGCTGCCACGCTGCCGCGTGCTGCTGTCACCGAGGCTGCCGGATCATGGCGAGGTGAGGGTGACCAAGAGCGAGGGGCTGCGGGCACCGAGGGGCGGCGCGCACGCGGGTGCGTGCACACCGTGCGCAGCGCACCCAGGTCAGCGACCGCGCGGCCGCTGCTGTTCTCTGGTCTGTTTGTGCGCTGAAAGGCGAGGAGGGCAGGAGCTCGGCGAGGGCTGGAAGCCACCGGCAGGGGCGGTGCGCGCCCGGGGCCGCGCCTGCGCGCTCTGCGCGCTGCGCGCCCGGCGGGCGGCGCACTGCCGCTGCTGCCGTTGCTGTTACCGTCTGCTGCCGCCGAGTTTGCCGAGGAGCTGCTGCTACTGGAGGCTGCCAGAAGGGGGCTGCTGCCAGCGCCGGGTCGCCGCGAGCTGCCGGGCGGCGCTGTGCGGCGGCTGTGTTAGAAGGCGGCTGCAGCTAGGGTTTCCAAACCCTAGCTGCGATTTTCGAACCTTAGGGGGCCCAAACCCTAATTCCACGACGGGCTTGAAGTTTTTCGGGCCGTGTTTTAGTTTTGGGCCTGTTTTTCTATTTTTAATGTAATAGAATAGTTGGGTTTCCACAAATGGGTCACGAAGAATTCTAATTCTTTAATTATGTTCTTTGCATGTCGTGGTTGTTAATCCCTTATGCTCCTTACCTGCTTTTGTTCGTCTCTGCTTGTTAATATGCTTTATTAACTGCGCTTAGACAAGCATGATAGTAGGTTTATCGTTTTCTTAAGCATGGTTTAGAATTCTGCGAGCATGTTTTACGTGTTGCGTTCTAGAAGAGCATGTTTAGGATTATGTGTTGAGCATGATCAAAAACCTTTTGAAAGAAAAAGACTAAGATGTATTAATAATTTTATAGATGATTAAAAATTATTTAGATTTTCACAAGCGGTCTCTAGACAAAGTGATTGGCGATGTGAGTAAACGTCCACCCAACGTGGCTTACTTCATATTTGATTTCACAAGTTTGTTAAGTTGAGATTTCTATTAAAAATATTTAAATCCATTTAAGTAGTGGGAGTTATGCGGTAAACGTCCACCCCTCGTGGCTTACTCGTATGATTTCCATAAGTACTTTAGAGGATGGATTTTAAATAAGATAACTAAGAAATTAAATTGAATGCGGCATGGTCCGAGTGAGTATGTCAATTTCGAGAATTTAATTTTCAAGGTTAAATTGTGGTTATTACTTAATAATTTTTATTCTTAAAATTATGTAGACCTCCACATGCAGTCTCTAGACAAAGTGATTAGCAATGTGAGTAAACGTCCACCCAACGTGGCTTACTTCATATTTGTTTTTCATAAGTTTGTCAGAAGAGGTTTCTATAAAAAATATTTAAACCATTGAAGTAGTGGGAGTTATGCAGTAAACGTCCACCCAACGTGGCTTACTTGTGTAATTTTCACAAGTACTTTGGAGAATGGAATTAAATAAGATAACCAAGAAAATTAAATTGAAAGCGGCATGGTCCGAGTGAGTATGCTAATTTCGAGAATTTAATTTTCAAGGTTAAAATGTGGTCATTGCTTAGATATCATATCAAGTACAATGTACAACTCCCAAAGGAGTCCCTTCTTGATAATGATATGGTCTAGTTAAGGTGTCAACTATTAATTTCCTTTGTCAAAAGGTTAAGTTGACATGGATGGAAATTAAATGACTAGGTAAATAGTCTGGTTGAGGAGTTCGTGTGTAAACGTCCACCCAACGTGGCTTGCACATGGGATTCTTTGAGCGGTTGGAGGTTTCATTAATATTGTTTTATCAAAAGGTTACAATATTATTGTTACGAATTATATGCTTTATGTTCGTTACTTTCATATATGTCTATGTCTCTTATTGTTTTTATTCTTACACAAAGTCTTTTAACCGGTCCACATATATAAAATGGAAACACAGTTTTGGATTTTTATCTTTATCACAAACTAAACACAATTTTTGTGTTGCCTACTACTCCACGTTCTTATGGTCCGAACAATGAATCAACTGTTGAGAAAAAGGAATTACATAAAAGGTGGCATAAGACGAATAATGTGGCTATATGCTATATTATGAGTATAATGACACAAACCTTGTAGCTTCAACATCAGGGCATGGACGATGCTATTGGCATCATGATGAATCTCAAGAAAGTGTTCGGAGAGTCGGACTGAGCTGCTCATTTAAATTTGATAAGAGTAATCTTATTATTTTTATGAGTGAGCACAGCTCAGTGCACGAGTATGTCATGAAAATTTTGACAGACTTGACTTGCTCAGTGGGACTATCGACGGTGAGGCAAAAGTCGATATTATCCTGAACTCTCTTCCCAAGTCTTTTAATTAAGAACTTCCGCCTCAATGCTGTTATGAGCAAGAAAGATAATACTCTTTTGAGTTGTTGAATGTTCTAGTTACAGCTAAGGAAGTTGTGGGGAAAAGATGTGCAAACACTTGTCATTGCCAAAGGATGGTCATCTTCTTCGTCAAAAGACGGGAAGAAGAAGGGTCCAAGGGGCAAGAAAAACAAGGGAAATAGTGGGAGTAATGGTGTGATAAGATTGAGTATTGGAGATTTCTTCTTTCAATATTCAAGGCAAAAGGTTAAGGTACTTCACTTGCTATAGTAACTGAGACATGTCAGCTCGTTTTCTACTCAGTTGTGAGTAGTGGATAACGAGAGAAACTGATAATGATTGTTGCACCTTGCATGGCTTTTAGGCTGACAAGGAAGCTGAAAAGTGATGAGATGATTGTCTTCATAGGCAACGTGACTAGAGTCGCAGTTGTTGCAATTGGAGACTTATCTTTAAGTTCTAAAGACATAGTTTAGTTTTTTGAGAGTTCCTTATCATGTTTCAAAATTTTGAATAGATGGATCACATGTCTTTTTTGATAGTGGTGTTTTTATCATAAGAAATGACAAAGTTGTCTATTCTGGTATTTTTTGAACATCTCTCTTCATACTATAACTTGTCTACAAAGTACCTTTATATTGCATTTACATCATCGAACAAAAGAAAGAGAAAAGTTAAGGCTAATCTCTCATGAGGATCTTACACATATATTGATACCCTAGATTAGGTCACATCTAACTTAACAGGATCCAAAGGTTCGTGTCTAAACAGTACATTGGATTCAATCCAGGTTGTACCATTTGGAAACTGCGAATCCTGTATAGAGGAAAAGATGGAGACCGGGTCATTCATGGCAAAGGGGAATAAAGGGCCAATAATGTGTTAGGAATGATCTTTTCTGATTCATTGTCAATGTTTGGGATTCCAACCCAGTTTACTACACCGTGTAATCCCTATATAAGATGGTGTGGTGGAGAGAAGAAATAGGTCACTCTTGGAAAAATATGTCTGATGATGAGTTATGCATCTTTGCAATTAGTCCTAAAGAATCAGAAGGTGGTTATTAGCAATGACACACGATTCTTAGTAGTGGACTATGGTAATAATCATTAATCCAAGTCAGATAGTGTGCTTCAAGAAATTGAAGACATTAGACAGGCGATTCCATCACCCAAGCCAAGTGTGCAAGAGTTTTGTACCACAAGACACTGCACGCACTGTTGACACACATGTGCCACCACAGATCCATTGTAATGGGAGGGTTGTGGGACAACCCGATCGATTTATGTTCTTGGGAAGATCTTTGGATTCAGTCCCTGGTAGTGAATATAAGAGAATCGACCCAGATATCTACTTGAAATTAGTGGAAGACGAGAATGTAGATTCCTGGCACGCCTCAATGGAGCAATCCATTAAGAATATGGGTGTATACTAGAAAAATCTTGCTACCAGGAGGCAGTAAAGTCTTAGGTTGAAAGTGAGTATACAAGATAATGACAGGCCCGAATGAGCAAGGTCGTAGCTTCCGAAGCTAGACTGGTGGCGAAAGGTTATGCCCAGTGTAAGGGTATAGGTTATGATGATATTTTCGCCAGTGCCATGCTCAGAACATTCGGAGCATTTTACCCATAGCAGCTCACTTAAACCATCGAGGCCTGGCAAATGGATGTCATATACATTACCTTGGAAAAGGTAAGGACATCCATGTGCAACAACCTGAAGGTTACGTGAGGGAGGGAGAGAAGCATCTCGTGTCAATCGCTCTCGTGTCATCAGTGATGTGGTTTATCTTGCATTTTATGTAGATAATATCCTCCTAATTGGCGACAATATGGAGCTATTGTCAAGACATAAAGTAATGGTTATCCGAACAGTTTCAGATGAAAGACTAAGGAGGTATAGTATACATCTTTGTGATCAAAGTTATAAGGGATCACTAGAAAAAGATGTTGGGCTTATCTCGAGTGTCTTACACTGATACTGAGAATACTCGTTTTAGTATGAATACCGCCAAGAAAGGATTGCTACCTTTTAGATATGGCGTTCCTTGATCTAAAGACTATGTCTTAAGATGCCTATTGAGGTTGAGGAAATGAAGGCAGTTTTCTACATTTCCGCAGTAGATAGCTTCATGTATGGATTGCTATATACGAGATCTTATATTTGCTATGCAGTTAGCATGATTGTAAGATATCAGTATAGTTCTAGTTAAGACTGAACTGTGGTAAAATTATATTCTCAAGTCCCTGACTAGAGAATAAGGGTAGTTTACCAGTTAGACAGTTTAGTTCCCTTTTTGGATTATACGGTTTCGGATTTCCAGGCTGACCGGAACAAAGAATAATTACCTCGAGCTATGTGTTTTCCTTGGGAGGTAAAACCTTTTGGTTTGACCGCTACCTCCAGGGTCTAAGAGTGATTCCTAGTTTGCGTGAGAGCATCACCTTCGTGGTACCTCAAGTGCAGTTGCAAACTCTAAGGAATCCTAGAACCACAAGGGGTCAAACACATGGAGAGTAAGTACCAAGTTATACGATTATTCGTAAATCGAGGTTATGTGCTCAAAGAATAAATTCTCACATATTGGAGAAACCTACTGATCTTTTCACAAAAGGCTTATCGCAAATGGTCATTGAAAGATGGGAATGCGATTGATGCCAGATTGATGCCACCCACTTAGGAAACTTTAAGTATAAGTGGGAGAAGTGTTAGGTGATTGGTAAATAGACGCATTGTATACTAAAAGTTTGCTTTAGTATAAGTGGGAGATTGTTGGATTTGTATACTGAAAGCAAGAACGTTTTATGCTTGTATACAATGTTTCCTAAGTTCACTATCTAATCTCCTATCTGATTGTGTTCATGATTGCATATGTATGTTCTTTATCTCTATATAAGTAGATTATATGGTGTGTTGTAGATCACAGAAGACCATATAATTGGAATAACCTTAAGAGATATAATATGATCACAGCCGAAATAACTCTATGACAAGTTATTGGTTTAGGCTGCAGTATAGATGGAAGTAGTTTGTCTTGGCTACTTGTCTATACTGGTACGTCATTACGTATTGATAGGACCAACAGTGAGATGTATTCTTCTATCTGACATAAGTGAAGAATCAAGATCTCGGTGACTCATAAGATCTTAATACTAATAAGTATTCAGATATATATGTTAATTCGTATATCACTTTGACTTACTATGGGTGAAAGTTATATACTAACTCGAGTACTCTGTATCTTGGGTGATAGCGGTTAATATATGATATTTGATTATCTGTATTAGTACCCGTATCCGGTATAGGATAATGACATCCCCTTAAGGAGCTCAATAAGGTTTATTGCGCTAAACCCTGCAGGTTGATTAAGTTCAGGCGTAATAATAAAGTTTGAGTGGTACTGCTTAAGGATTTATAAAGAGATTAATTAATTTAAGCTGTCAGAGCTCTAATTAATTAATGGATGTCGGATATTTTAAATACGAAGATTTAATAAGTCTAAATACAAGCCCCCGACTCATCACCGGCAATAAAGGGGTAAGTCAGTATCGGTTCTCTAGTGGAATGAACTGATATTTATAAATTAATTATGGTCTGGGCTGACCATAGATAAATTAATTTATTTGAGGCCCATCTTTATTCCTTGTATCTGGTCCCTGGACTGGCCCAAAGTCTCCTAGCCCTAGAAGGAGAGAAAAACGCCTCCTACACTAATTCTGTGCCTAACGTATTTTATTCTATATAAAATACAGCTATCAGCTCTCAGGAAAACAGACTGATAAAAATTAGGGTTTTGAGAGCTGTGGGAGGCGCAGGAAAACGTATGGAGCATTCTCTCTTGGAACTTTCATAGATCGTTGTTCATCCAACGGTGAAAGCTGAGCGGGATACAGTTCAGAAGATCTGAGCTGGAGTCAGATTTTCGCAGGAAACCAAGTTCTGGCAGTCTCCGTAAAACGGCCATAACTTCCTCCACAGAACTCCGATTCAGACGATTCAGGCGGCCTCGGAAAGCTCTCTCGAAGACGAAGAAGTCGTATTTCTGGGAGAAATACGATTTGAGGACGTTTGAGGCTTCAAACGAAGGCTTGAAGCTGACTGGTCTGTTCAGATACGAATCTGCGAATTCTTCTGAATTCTTCAGGTATTTCTGAACTCCAACGTGCAGCTGTTAAATTCATAGGAGCATGTTAGGATTAATCGTTGTATGATAAATTAATAATAACCAAGAAACGATCATCGGGCAAAGCGGAACGTTAATTCAGTTTAATATTCCTTCAAGCGCTGCCTTGTTTCTCTTCAACACCTCGAGCAGCGCTGCTTCTTGCTCTAGAGCTAGAGTAAAAGATATGATCACTGGCTTCTCCTATCCTTCTTCTAAGAACACGTACTTGAGATTGGCAGGGAGTTCCTTCAGTTCTAGTGCTGGCTTCCTGGCTCCCGCCTGTTCATCCAACGGCAGCTCTGTATGGCACGCCTTTTCTAAGTTGGGCAGTGTAGAGCTGGGCAGTGCAGAGCTGGGTAGTGCAGAGCTGGCGAGTACAGAGCTGGGCAGTGCAGAGCTGAATTCTTCAGCTTCCCGAGCTAGCTCCTCCATATCGGCCGATCCAGCACATACTTCCACACACTCCCACTCCTGTACAAATACCTTCTTGACCAAGCCATAATAGCATCTATATATGAGCATTCATTTATAAAATTTGCAGAAGGCATTGCACGATTTTCATGCACTGAGAAAGACACTGACTCCCCTAACACTGTCATTTTAATAGTTCCATGTTTAACATCAATCAGCGTGTTAGTGGTCGCCATAAAGGGTCTTCCTAACAACAGAGTGTGGTCTCTACCATTCTCATGAACATCCCTAATCTCTAGCACTACAAAATCGACTGGCACAATCAATCCCCCGACTCTGACCAGAATATCCTCTACTATCCCACGGGGATACCTAACGGACCTATCAGCGAGTTGTAGACACATGCGAGTAGATTTCAAATTATCTAACTCTAATTGTTGAAAAATAGAGTAAGGCATCAAGTTGATTCCCGCACCTAGATCTAACATACCCATAGCTTCCTTACCGTTCCGCAAAGTAATATTAATCACAAAACTACCTGGATCATGTTGCTTTGGTGGCAAGGATTGCTGCATGATTGAGTTCGCTACTTCCAAGACCAACACTTTCTCATTGTCGCCGAACATTCTTTTGTTGGATGCCAACTCCTTGAAGAACTTCACATATGCAGGGACATTTCTGATCACGTCAAGAAGAGGCAAATTCACGTTCACCTTGGCCAACATATTGTAAAACTCCTCAAACTGTCGGTCCTGCTTCTCATTCCTCAATCTGCTCGAAAAAAGGATTGATGGTCGGTAGGGTGTAGTAGATTTGTGTAGTTTGACCTCATTCTCCTTCTCTCCATCCTTCTGTTGTATCTGCTGCTCTGGTCTTTCTTCTTCGCAAGGGCTCGTCAGAGCTGAGCTCGGCAGTCCTGACCTCGGTAGAGCCAACTTTGTCAGATTTGGATTCTGCAGAGCTGAAGTATGCAGAGCTGGCTTTGGCAGAGCTGGGGTTGGCAGAGCTGGCGTTGACAGATCTGAAGTATGCAGAGCTGGATTCTGCAGAGCTGGATCCGGCAGAGGTGGATTGATCAGCTCTGGCATTCTGGTCTGCTCTGGTTCGCGAGTCTGCTCTGATATGCGAGTCTGCTCTGATTCTTCCACTCTATTATCCACCATCTTACCACTGCGAAGAACAGTGATAGCTTGAGCCTGGTGAGTCTGCAAGGGTTGGCCATGAAATTTTCTTGGCTGCTGTTGTTGCTGAATTTGGTTCAAAGTGCCGGAAAGCTGACCAACGGTTGTTTCAAGTCTTTTTATGGTGGATGCTTGAGACTCCATATTCTGTTTGCTGATCTCAATAAAAGCTTGCAAAGTTTCTTCTAACGACGTTTTCTGTGGTGGCATCTGCTGTGCATTCTGGAAGTGTTGTGGCTGAGAATTCCCTTGCGGCATGGAGTGCTGCTGTTGGTATTGCTGTCTGTACTGTTGAGAAGAGCTCTGCTGCGGTGGAAAGTATTGTTGCTGTTGTTGATATCCCATTTGGGGTGGTCGACGGAATTGATTCCCTCCAGAATTTTGATTTCCCCATCCAAAGTTCGGCTGACCTCTCCAGCCACCATTGACATTTTGTTGTCCTTGATTAAAATTCTGCCCGTACTGCGGTCTGCTCTGCACTTGATTATAGCTCTGAAATCCTTGAGCCGCATAGATTTCAGCTTGACCCTCCGGAGTAAACTCGCCCATTCTGTGACACTCATTAGCTCCATGGCTGAAATCTCTGCATATACCACAAGGCTCAACAGTATGCAGAGCTGAATTCTGCAGAGTTGGACTCGGCAGAGCTGCATTCTGCAGAGCTGAATTCTGCATGATTACTTGAATAATTATTTAATATTACCTTTATTCACATCAATGGTTATTTTTTCTTACAACTATAATTACTTAACCAAATAATAAAAATTATAAGTCTTCGTGAGTAAAACTAATAATTTTCGTGAAAAAAAAGTAATAATTTTGAAATACTACATTTCTTCATATTTTTTTATTAAGATTATAGTTAATTTTAATAAGTATAAAATGTACATTTGTCAGCACAAATGTATACTTATGTTAATATTTGTATTTACCTTCATTCAATATAAAGTTTTACCATTTCTAAACCCTAAACCTTGAAAACTAAACCCTTAACACTAAATCTTGAACCCTTACAACAATATTTACTTTTAATAAGCATTATATCAGCATTTTTTCGCACAAATGTATACTTATGTTAATATAAATATTTAACTTAACTCAATATAAAGTAGTATGTTTTTTAAACATTAAACCCTTAACACTAAATCCTAAACCTTGAACACTAGACCCTAATAGGAATATTTACGTTTAATAAGCATAAAATATACATTTGTTAGCACAAATCTATACTTATGTTAATATAAGTTTTTACCTTCATTCAATGCAAAGTATTATATTTTCTAAACTCTAAATCCTGAAAACTAAACCCAAAACACTAAATCTTGAACCCTTATAGGAATTTTTACTTTCAATAAACATAAGATATGCATTTATGAATAAAAATAAATGTTAAGTATCAAATAAGCCCCTATCATACTAGCCCTTATCACGTTTAGCTCCGTATAGTCAAAGTTGGGCCAACTAAACCCTTGAAGTCATTAATTTCGGACAATCAGGCCCTCTGCCCTAACGGCGACTTAACACCGTTAACTATTTTTTTTAATTCCAACACCGTTAATTTTCGCCGAAAACACCCCTTCACCCTCCCTGTAGTGCATGAGGAATAGAGAATCGCCGTCGTGTCGTCCTGGAACACCTCCGGCGGATCGAATTCGGCGCCGCAGGGAGCAGGAGGGATTCAAACTCAGGAGAGTCGAGCACCACCGTCCCCTGGGGCAGCGGCAGCAGCCTGGCGATGCACTACAAGAAAAACAGGTTCTTGTGACGACAATCTGAGTGACGACAATCTTAGTTTCATGCTTCTGATAACCACTATTCATTAGCATAAAACTAGGAGTTAAGTGATCGTTGAGAATCTTCACCCAGGTGGAGAGCCTTTTTGGTCTTGGGCTCTGGATCTCTGGATGATGAGCTTTCTTCTCTGGATCTATTTCTGATGTATTGTCTTGAGGCAGAAGGAGCTTGAACATAAGGGTTGGCAGCGCGTGAGATGACAGCTTGGAATTTGGCCAAATCTGCAGGAAGGTCAAGTTCACAATAGTCACGATTATCCAATTACTCTTCCCCTTTTTGGCATCATCCCTAGGGAGAGAGGTTACTTTCCTTTGTAGATCTTTGATATCACTGAGCATTGATTGGATGAGCGTGGAGTTCGACGATTCTCGAACCATGTTGAGCTCACTTTCAAACTTGGCAAGTCGGGTAAAGATGGGACGGAGCTCTTCTGCAACCATGAGTTTTGCATCAGTTGCAGTCATGAAATCTTTCATGAACTCAATGTGCAGTTTTTCAATGTGAGATTAGAGATCCAGAAGATGTTGCTTGGACTTGATCTCTACTTTCAGAACTTGTTGCTGCATCTCCTGGAGGTCCTTTTGGACTTTTGGAAAACTAGCTTGTATTGGAATCATGTCTTGTTGGAGTTCAAGGTCAGCAATGTCGGCTTTCAAAACTTGACGGTGAAGAGTTGTAATGCGGACATCATGATTTATCATGTCCTATCTCGCCTGTTCTTCAACAGAGATGAGATACTTGAGGAATTTGGCACCGTAGATGTCTTGACGTTCTCTTTCGTGCCTGAGTGTCTCAATCTCGAACTGTTGATCAGAAATAACTTCCAACAAGGCAGCAATGGGATTTCTATGCCTTCAGGGATGACAAACTGGGTCTTGACGGATTCTCTTCTTTTCCATTCAGTGATGTAGCCGTCTGTGTCATCGTCTAAATCATACCGAATAACTCCTGGTCGGCGAGGGAGTTCAATAAATTCAACCTGCAGTTCAGGGGAACATGAGGTGCCCTAGGTTTCCTGTTAGAGGTTGAAGCTCCGTAAGACGAAGTCGTAGCATCAGAGGCTGTGGTTGGAGCAGGAAAAATGAGTTGTTGGTCATTCGTGGAAGAGAAATGAGCAAAGGTGCGTCCCTTTTTGTTGTTGTGGCCCTCGGCAGGGGTGGGGTCATCAGAGGAGAAGATTGGTGGTGACGATAGAGGAGGAACTTTCGTGATGTCCTCAATGCAACCTTCTGGAGTGGAAGCCTCATTATCTTCGGCTGATGGTATCTCAGCTGCAGGAGGGGAAGTGGGATTTTTAGCCTTATTAATGTCACCGGGCTGAGTATCTTCAATGATAGGACAACTAATGGGATCAGTTGTCCGTGGTGCTGACGGTTTTGTAGAGGGCATAACAGTGGTGGTGTCTGCCAGTGGATGACTGGTTGAATCAGTCATCAACTGATCTTGTGGTTGAACTGGGGAAGCTGGGTCAGCAAAGTCATGAAGAGCATCAAGGGAGGTTCTCCATACATGTTCAGTGCGGAGGTCCCTGCATCTGGAGTAGTGTAGAAAGATCCTTGCAAGTAACCATTTGCTTTGAGGTACTCCAGAGCAAACCTATCAAAGCCATAAATGACATCCCATACCCTGGTGAAATTGAAGATGTTGAACAACGTGGCTTCTTCAATTTCAACAGAGTCTTCAGTCTCAAAACGTTGAAGATCATTAACTTGAGAGCAGAAAGCCGTTTTGAGAAATGTGTATGTAAGAAGTCTATGAAGATTCTGATAGACTTCTAGAGAGGTGTCGCAATCACCAAGGAGATGTAGCAAATGATTTGTGGCATCTCGTTTGGCTTCAGATTGCATGGCTGCAACAACTTGAATTTTCTCTAATGAACTAGAGCGATTGGGTTCTGAGGGGGACTGCAGAACAACTTTTCCTTTGGATTTTTGAGAGATTGGAGTTTTGGGGACAACTTTGGATTTGGATGTTGTTTTTGTGAGAGAGGAACGAGGACGGCGAGGTACATTTCTGGCAGGAATGGAGGGAGAGTGAATGGAGTGTTCAGCAGTGGGAGATTCAAGGGATTCTGACTCATTAGTTTCTGGAGAAGAAACAACAATTACCTTCGGTTTCTTGGAAGGCTTAGGTCCTCATTTAGCCACTTTAAAGAGTCGAAATCCATCAGTGAATTTCAGCATTTCCGGCCAGTAAATGAGAGAAAAATGCTTCGTCCCTTGGATGATGATTTGAGAGACTCTGTTTCCCTGTCGGAGTAAGTTGGCAGGCTAGGAATTGCGAGGCTCGCTGAAGAGAAGATCGAGGTAAGCCTGTTCCCAGTTGTAAGGTCCTTCCATCAAAAGAGCGGCAGAATGTTTTTATGGGGTTGAGACGCTTTATCTGGGGTTCCCGTTGTGCCAATCCAATATTTTTGAATGATCTTGCCTAGTAGTGAGTATATAAGTTGTAGAAGAGATAAGACAAGAGTCCCTTCAGTAGACTCGTTCGGTTCCCTCATTGCCATTTTGAGAGTGGCGTTGGCTTCCTCATTTGAGAGGGATGAGAGTGACAGACCACTGTTCGAGAGTTTGAACAGCTTTCTGACAATGCTTGAAACATTAAGAGTTTCCTCCTGTTCATCCGAGAGATCTGATAAGGTGTAGACTGTGATTGTGGAGAGGAGCTCGCCTGATTCGTTAAATCGCAAATTCTGATAGAATTGTTTGACTGCAACAGTGAGAAGATAATCCGCTTCTCTGGTTACAAAAGTCATCCATCGATGTTGAGTCAGAATCTCTTCCGCTTCTGCGTGTTCCGGCTTGGATTGAAACGATAGAGTGCCTACTGACTGTTCATATCTGATATCTTTGATGGAGCAGTCGATTTTCTTGGTGCCGGACTTCTTTCCATCAGATTTGGCCATTTTTATGTATCTGTAGAAGACAAATTTTGCACAGGACAATCTCACAGTAGGGTTATGTAGATTAACGGTTAGATTACATGCAAGAGAGAGAGAGTACAAAAGTGTTGATGAGATGAGAGAGAGACGTGGTGACTAAGTGTGATCGTGGAAGATGAACAGTTACTTAGGCCAATTGAAAAGACATTGGCGATTTGAAATCCGCGCGCCAAGTCGAATTTAATAATTTTTGAAATCTGTAATAAATGTCCGTCATATAAATTTATTAAAATAAGAGATTTTAAATGATGAAGAATATTTGGCGTAATCTCTAATAATGAAAAAGGGGCAGAAAAGGAGATCAAATCTTGCGAAGGTCAGAATAAGATATATTCAAAAGGTAATTTGAATAAGTCTTGTTCAGTAAGAAAAACATAGTCACCAATTTCAATAAAATATCATCTCAGTTTCTATCAGTTACAGTTACGACACTTCAGTCACATAAAAGTTATGTTCTGTAGGTAAGTTTCAGTCAAGTTCCCAACAATCAGTCATGATAAGGTGAGTGGTTCAATGGAACAGTAACTGTAGAAATTTTATTTTCATAATCTCATTGACTGATTAGAAAGATCAGTCAAGAAGGGCGACTTTAACTGGTTTAAAAGAACTAAGTTTCCCCTCAGTTTGACAACCAGTTTAATAAAAGAAAGGTTTACTGAAAAGGCTGTCAACGAGAGAAACACTAATAACCGATGATCTATCAGTTTCAAAGCATCAACAGTCAGAGTTGCAAAACTAGATCAATCAATCAATGAGCTTCTATTCAGTTCTGAAAACATCATTTACAAAATTACGAATTTTAAAGACAACTGACATCCTGCACCTTCCTTTGACTTCAGTCGATGCAAAGTCTCTTGCTTGTTTTCTTCTCTGGATTTTCAGATATCTCTGTAGCTTTCTTCTATTTTCCTTTCTTGTCTTCTTCTTGATTCTTGTGGTCGTGAGACTCAGGCATTGCATCGCCTTTGGTCTGAATTCCCAATTGATGTTGAAGATTAATAATCGCTGATTCAAGGAAGGCAAATTTGACCCTGAGATCGTAAGTCTCATTTTCTTGTGATAGCAGCCTTTCCTTTAACAGTTGGATTTCCTCATCAGAAGACGGTTTTGCTGACTTTGAAATTTCATCAGCTGAATCTTCATTCCTTGTGTTTTCATCTGTAGGATGAGCTTGACGGTTTGGAGACTCAAGGTGAGTTTCATCATTACTGTTGAGATCTTCCTTGAGAAGACCTTTGGAAATCGGATATTTTCTGAAGTTTGGAGACCAGTCATGGATTGCATCCCAGAGATTTGTGACTTTAAATTTTTCAAAGACACTGTCCTCGAGAGCTTCTATTTCAGAGTTTGTCAGAACTTCGTCAATTCCATGAAATTTGGATCTTGGCATAGTTTTGACAAAGATGAAGAAGAAGTAGCTGACGAGGTCTTGAAACTCTTCAGCATTTTTAGTTGCCATGATTGAAGAAAGGTGACAGAGATACAGTGTTGAGCAAGGAGCATCAGATAATTCTTGAGAAGTGCAAGTGGTGTCACTGTAGATGATGAAGCAACATTGATATTAGTTGGCTCGGCGAACATGACCTTTTTGTTGAAGCTTTCGAGACAAAATTGGAAGAATCCAATGAGAGGAGGATGCAGCTCTTCTGTTGGACTTTCCTCTTTATCAGCTGCTGGAGACTTGTTTGGTAGTTGTTTTTCTTTACTAGGAGAAGGATCAGCAGAGGATGATGGTGGTTGTTGAGAAGATTCACCAACTGGAATCGATAAATCCTCATATGTCTTCTTTGCAGCTTCCTCAATAAATTCCTTGGATTGTGACAGAGGAGAATCAAGATCAATCTTGACTGGAGTTGCGACTGTCGAGGTTTCTTTTGACTGAGCCTCGAGTTCTGTAGTGAACCTCTGTAGTTAAAACAGGGGTTTCACTGATCACACTGGGAAGAACTCTGACCGAGCTCTTTTGTCCTTCAAAAAGATGAATTGTTGAAGGAACCTTGGTGGCATTCTTCCAGAAGCATTGAATGGACCTAGTGCTGTGAAGGATGATGGAAGAAACTCTTGTTCCTTGACGCAGATGTTTAGAGGAGTGAGTTTTCCCCTTTTCTGCTGCTAGAATTTGAAGATAGGCCTTTTTCCAGTTGAATGGGCCTTCTTGCAGAAGTGCGATCAACACCAGTTTGTGAGGTCTGGACATGTGATCTGGTGAACCAAGAATACCGAACCAGCATCTTTTAATCATCTTGGCGATAGGTTTGAGATGAGAGTGCAGCCTGAACATGCTCAAGACGTCTTTGATGTTTGTCGTGGAAGAACCATCTTCTTTCAGGGCTACTCTCAAAAGAGTGACAGCTTCTTCATCTGTGAATGTGGGAATTGGTCCTTCAGAAGGAAGTTGAAAGATTTGTTTGACGGCCTCCAAGACATTGATCTCGATTTCAGTTGACTCCTTGAAATCTTCTGATGTGAAGATTTTAATCATTGCTAGATAGTCTCCAGTGGCCTGACGAATCTGTCGTTTGAGCTTTGTACAAATAAATAATCCTGTGCCCATAACTAGACTAGCTAGTGGTAAGTTCAGAGTCGAATCCACAAGGAACTGAGCAGTAACTCCTCCTGCAAGGGTGTCACTAAAAGGGTTTTGTTTTCTGCAGTGTTCTGACCAAAACGTGGTTATGGGCAGAACGGGTATCCAATCTAAGCTGAAATAACAAAAAAGATAAATCAAATAACAAAATAATTCTGACTTGGGTTCGAATCACTAAACATGAATTAACACTCGATCATTGGTGCAAAGATTAATCACTATATTCGCATACCAGTGGTTATAGGCATAAGAATTGTTGTGCCTCTATTGTAACTCGTCACGCACACAACAAACACCCTGCCCAATCTATCCTTTCAGTTTATGATCCCTTAGAAGGGTCAGCTAATGGAAATCAACTACCCCGGGCAACATCCACGCTTTCTGCGATGGCCTATCGCTAGTTGTGCTTTGCCCAGAATGCTTTAAGAACTAGATAGACCCACTTGACTCTTACGCCGATATTTCACAGCAGTCACGGCTCCAACAACAGTTGTACTATTTTGGAGGTCGATGGCAACTCGCCTTATACCCAAAGTATTAATTGTGACCAAAACTCCCTAATTAACTAGTGATCAATTAATTAACCAAGTTGTTAAAGCCTTATTGGAATCAAACCTAGTGTATCGGGAATATGTTCATATAGTTGTTATGCTCAAATTAGACCTCTCGAGTTTATTCATTCATGCTTAGATCATCTTCCCCAAATCAGAATATATACTTAGCCAACCATAACGTAAATAACACAAGCAAAAGATATAAAGGAAAACATTACTGGAATTGAAATTACTCAAATGAAAATGGAAGTACCTACGGCCGAAAGTGCCGTGAAAAATATAAACAGTAAAGTATGAGAAACTGCCCACAGCCTGGGCTAGCTTCAACTCTCAAACAATGCACAACAGGACGAAATTTCAGCACCCTTGGCTTGTGAAGCTCTTCGGGTATTTATAGGAGTCATTAGGGTTCGAAGGCCCAGCCCATGACTTGCGGCCGGATCCATGCAAGCATGGAGATGCGTATCCTTTTTCAGACCTAATCTTCATGAAGATATGTTTCCTTTTGGATAAGGCTGTGTTTTAGCCTTATCGGTCTCTTTTGGATAGCTGCCGCCTTCCGCCCTTTTCGGACTCCCACTTGCAATTCTTCCTCGCCCGTCTGTTGTGCCTCCGTCTTCTCTTGCCTTCCTTCCTTCTCTTGCCTGCCAGCTCTCGTGCGATACTTATTGGCATAAGGGGTGGTTTTTGCTTCCGAAATCCCTTTGCTTCCAGCACATAACTCTTTCACGAAAGGTGACAGCGCTTTCGACCCCTGGAGTGCTCGGAGGATTCTTCTGCTCGGCTGATTCCGCTGCTCGGAGGATTCCGCTGCCCGGAGGATTCCTCTGACAAAGCCGACTTCGCTGCTCTTGCGTCCAGAGGAACGGACCTCCGCTCTGGCGTCCAGAGGAATGGCTTCCCCTCTGGCGTTCAGAGGAATGGCTTCCCCTCTGGCGTTCAGATTTCTCTGGCAAAGCCGACTCCGCTGCTCTGGCACTTTGAATCCTCTGGCAGCTTGATTCCTCTGGCCTTTTGAATCCGCTGGCGGCTTTGATTCCTCTGGCCTTTTTGAATCCTCTGGCACTCCGTTTCTCTGGCATTTTGAATCCACTGGCACTCCGTTTCTCTGGCATTTTGGCCTCTTTCCCACAAGCTGGTCCCTGCCATTGAACTACGCCCTCCCAGGCGACCAAACGACACAAACGCAAGGAAAAAGACTCGATCTAGACTTAAAACACACAAAAAATACAGAGCACAAACTTGGGCTCATCATGGCCCCATCAATCTTTAAAGTGTCGTTGAATTTCTTGATGGTTTGATCATCAAGCAAGAGGCTTGGTGTTGATTGCAAGAAACTGATCCATCCATGTCTTTTCAAGATCTCATTGATCTTGCTTTGTTCAGGGAGTTTCTGAAGAGCCTCAGGAGTGACGATGGATTCGTAGCAGACAACTTGTTGAGAGACGGATTTTGAAGATTTTGCCATGAGTAGTTTGTGATATGAAAGGTTTCTGCAAAAATCTTGAGAATTTCTCACAGAAGATGAACTGTGGATTTCACGGTGAGTCAAGAAGAAAGAAGACACACTTTGATTTGAGATGAAAGAGTTCTCAGAGATTGAGTAAATCCTTTGCAGAAGATGAAACTAGTTTGAAGAGAATATGGAAGATCGTGCACAAGGCGGTTTCAATGATCTTTTGAAATCCATGCAAATAGAGACGTGACACGTGTGGATCAATCCGCTTGTTAGTAAAAAGGGCGGGATCGTGTGAACGTGTGACAACCATATTTAGACGTAAATTCTAAAGATCATTTCTAAAGATCATACTCCCTCCGTCCCAATAATCTTGTCCCACTTTCCTTTTTGGTTTGTCCCAATAATCTTGTCTCATTTCCTTTTCAGGTAAATTTTAAGGGCTAATTAACTTATACTTAAACAAGATTTTAATTAAACTCCCCCTCTAAATTCACGTCTACCCATCTACGGCTCTCTCTCTACCACCTCCCCCTTCTCCCTCTCTAAATCCGCTCTACCATTTTCCCTCTGTAAATCTACCGGTGCCGCCACTCCCTTCCTCTATATTTCGCCGGCGCCGCCTTCCACTTTCCCCATCTGTAAATCCGCTGCCCTCTTCCCCCTCTGTTCCGCCGCCACCGCCGTTTCCCCACTTTCCCCTCCGTAAATCCATCGAGCACAGATCTAAGCCCTAAACTCCCCCTTCTCTTGCCTCTCTCTCTTCTCCACCCTCCATACTCGCGTCTGATTTATGCTTAATTTACACTATTTTTTAGGGGTTTGTATGTGCGTGTTTTAGGATAATCTTCTGGAATTTGGTGCGTTTTATGGTGTATTCTATGCTTTGCAGGAGATTTAGGCTTACCAGATGAAAGAATGCAATTTTGGAGAATTTTGGATTAATTAGGCGTTTTCTAAGTGTTCTGGAATGCCAGAGCAGAGGGATCAAAAGCCAGTCCAGAGAAATCCGCGGAATATCAGAGAAGCGGAGCCGACATCTCCAGAGCAGAGAAATCACCGTTCCTCTGGCACCAGAGATATCAATGTCAGAGGCGTGTCAGAGGCGAGATCCATTTCTCTGGCGAAGTCAGAGAAGTCATATCCAGCAAAGTCACAACCCAGATCAGAGAAATCGTCAAGAACAGAGAAGTGCCAGAAGAGCCGAAGATCAGAGCAGAGAAGTCATTGCAGAGGGATCGAGTCCCCGCTGCCAGAGAAGTCAATACCTAATTTTCAGAGGAGTCACCGTTCCTCTGGAGAAGGCCAGAGCGGAACCCATTCCTCTGGCGAGGCCAGAGAGATCAACCATTCCTCTGGCGCAACCCGTTCCCCGAGAGACATCCATTCCTCTGGCGAGAATGGGCAGGCAGCGAGAGTGGGAGTGTTTTCAGTGCGTGCATCCAGTTGGAAAGTTGCCTTGTTTTACACGATTCTATTACCTTTAGAATTCTATTTCCTTTTGGAATTCTACTTTGCATGGCAACTCCTATGGTGATTTGAAGGAAATCTGAAGCTTATAAATAGGTCCTCTTTTGACCTAAGGAGATCATCAGACGGCAGACACCCGAAAACCTTAGTATTCATACTTTAGTTTTTAGCTTTAGAATTTTATTGCTTTCTAGTTTTCAAGGCTTGGATCAAGATTGAAGATTCAAGTCGCTACTTCAGTTTTTATTTTAGTTTTTATACAATTCAGTTTTTATAATTGCATTCTATTTATTTATGTTTATGTTTGATTTCATTATGTCTGGCTAGTCTTTTATTCTGAACCTAGGGTTTGTACATAGCTAATTAATTATGTGTTTCTGATTTATTGATATCAATTTGCCCTCCAACTTATGATTCATGATTCCTGGTGCTTAATCTCTTGTGAATTATCTGATCAATGATTTACATGTCTAGCTGTTCAGTTTGAGTCTTGAATGCGATAATTGTTCAGCCGATTCAGGAATGCATGATATAGTATTATCCTTGAGTCTTGAATGCGATAGGTGAACCTATAGGAAGCTATTCTTTATGTGCTATTTGGAGTTAATTTATTCCTTGGAGTCTTGAATGCGAAAAGGGGTTTATTAATCTACGTTCATAGGTGGTCGTTAGAGACGCTTGTGAATAATATAGTGATCTTTCATCAGGGTTGGATTAAAATTGGTAATTGAATCAATAGGTTAAATGCATATAGTTGATTTGTGAAAGTACATCCCTAGGGTCAGAGTTTTCCTTATATTTGAGTTAGTTATCGTTATTTATATGTTCTTTAGTTTTATTTGGTTAAATTTAGTTCGAGTTTCACCTTCATTTTTGTTTTGCCTGAATATTACTAGAGTTTAATTAGGATTACTTAGAGTGATCCGTTATAATAGTCCCTGTGGATACGATACTCGGTTACTTTTTACTTGCTACAATTACCTGTGTTAGTTGCAGTTTTTGTTGCTAAGAAATTAGTGATCAACTTTTTGGCGCCGTTGCCGGGGATTATTTAGAATTTACTTTAATATTTCTGATTAGACTTAAGCATTATTTCAGGCGTTATATGTTTTAATTTTATTTTATTTTTAGTTTTTAAAATTTCTGTTTTTGTTTGTTGTCTCAGGCGTGTATGATCACGAGATCCAAAGGAAAGGAACATCTAGTGCCTTTGAACTTGGAAATCGAAAAGCAATACAAAAGAGACAACCGCGAAAAGAAAAAGCTAGCAATGGCAGAGAATAACATGGACCTTCAAACTCTTGTGGAAGTCGTGACAAACCTTCAGAGGCAACTAGATGAAGAAAGAGAGCGCAACCGGGCTCCTCCACCAGAGCCACCACTGAATCACATGTATCAGCCTCGAGTTGATCAATTTCAAGGAGGCAAATGGGGACCAACTGTGCAAGCCAACACATTCGAGCTGAAGCCGGGATTGATAAACATGGTGCAAGCTGAGCAGTTTAGTGGAGCGGCTTCTGAAAATCCGCATGCTCACATTACCCAGTTCCTAGATATCTGCGACACTATTAAGCAGAATGGAGTGCCACCTGATGCCATCAGAATGAAGATGTTTGGATTCTCTCTCAGGGACAGAGCGAAGGAGTGGTTCAAGAGTCTGGACAGAGGTGCTATTACTGGATGGGAGGATTTGTGTAGAGCTTTCCTAGCAAAATACTTTCCTGCCTCTAAAGCTCAGAAAATCATTGCGGAGATTTCTCACTTTTCCCAGCTAGGAGATGAGACCATTCATGATGCCTGGGAAAGATTTCGTGAGCTGCTCAGGAACTGTCCACAACATGGTTTCACGGAGGATCAGCAAATCATTCACTTTTATAATGGTTTGACTGGTCTGACAAAAAGTATGGTGGATGCCACTGCAGGTGGATGTCTTCTCCATAGAAACACAAAGGAGGCATATCGTGTGATAGAAGAGATGGCCTCCAACAGTTATCAATGGCCGAATGACAGAAGTTCCACGAGAAGAATTGCAGCTGTGAATGAGGAGAGAGATAATTTTAAAGAGAAATATGAAGCTCTTCAAAAGCAGTATGAGTTGGAGAGAAAAGCATTGCTAGCTAAAATTCCTCAGCAGCCGATTTTATCCGATGTAACACAGTTTGAAGATGCTAATTTTGTCCAACAGCAGTACCAATTCAATAGACCAAACTATCAGGGACATCAGGGTGGAAATCCACCGTATCATCCCAATAATAGGAATCATCCAAATTTTTCCTATTCAAATCCCAACAATGCTGTGCAGCCTCCACCTGGGTTTTCTGTGTCTAGTGGAGGAGTCATCAATGAGCCGAAGAAGGATTCACTAGAGGAGATGATGAAGCAAGTGTTGGTGAAGGTGACCGGGATGGAGGCAAACTCGGCAAACATGGGGACCAAAATTTCCAACATGGAGCAAAAATTTTCAGCATTGTCTAAGCAGGTGCAGATGTTGGAGACTCAAGTTGGTCAGATGGCCAACCAAGCAGCTGCGCAGAACAAGCCAGGCCAACTTCCTAGCAACACTCAGTTCAATCCGAAGAGCCAACATCAGCAGCCTCAGCAAAATCAGCAATGTCATTCCATCCGGGTGGTTGATAATCTAGTTGAGGATCCAGAGCAGAGGAATCAAGAGCAGCGGGATCCAGAGCAGAGGGTTCCAGAGAAGCGGGTTCCAGAACAGCGAAATCACTCAGAGCAGAGGAATCCTCCAGAGCAGCGGAATGGCAAGGAAAAAGGTGTCGAGATTTTTGAGGAGGATGATTTGGAGACGATTGTATGCGATTCGCCACCAATTTCTAAGGTGTCGAGTTCTTCTGCAGTTAAGGAGCCCATCCCTAATCCCACATTTCCCAGGCCAGAGTACAAGCCTGTGGCGCCTTTCCCGAATCACCTGGCAAAACCAAGATTAGATGAGCAAAGCTCCAATTTTTTGGAGACATTTAAGAAGTTGGCTGTGAATATTCCTTCCGTGGAGATCTTGAGAAACAAGCCAAATGTGGTGCAAATTGTGAAGGCTGTGATGGAAAAGAAGCGTGCATTCAATGAAATTGAGGAGGTGCTCGCAGTGAAGGAGTATCAGCTGCCTCCAAAGAGAGAAGATCCGGGCAGTTTCAATATTCCTGTGAAGATTGGGAAGTCATTGTTTGAGAAAGTGCTGTGTGACACCGGAGCAAGCATAAATGTCATGCCTCTTAAAGTATATAGGAAGTTGCAGCTGGGGGATTTGAAGCCAACCGACAAGACAATTCAACTGATTGATAAGTCTTGCTCTAAACCTCTAGGAGTTGCGGAAGATGTGCTTGTGAAGGTGAGTGATTTTTTCTTCCCAGTCGACTTTGTAGTGTTGGATATTCCGGAGGATCCAAAGATGCCTTTGCTGTTAGGGAGACCTTTCCTTGCCACATGTGGAGCAAAGCTAGATATGCAAATGGGGACGATGATATTGGGAGCCTATGGGGAAACGGTGATCTTCAAGAAACCTCCACCAAAGGAAGTTCCCCAGAACGAAGTGATTAATTTGGCTGACAGTTTTCTAGCAAATTCGGAGGATGAAGAGGTTGCGAAAAATGAGCTGCCCAAGTATGAAGCCAAGGAAAAAACTCCAAAACCAAAAGAAGTTCTGACTTTTGAGATGTGTTTGTTTTTGGAGCATGATGGGGGGTCTTTGAAAACCCATACCCCCAAGAAGAAGAAAGTGAAATTCCGAATTTTTCGGAATAAGAATGAGAAGGGGGCAATGCTGGTGGAGGATGTCCGAGCCAAGAGAAGTGTTTTGGTGGAGAGGGCACCCAAGAGTAGAAAAGCCTTCCGATGGTTAGAATGTTGTTTCCGACCTCCATGAGTTTTTGAGGTATCGTCGAGCTCTAGACGTTAAATTAAGCACTTGTTGGGAGGTAACCCAACTATTTTTCTTTGTTTTGTTTTCCTTCCTTTTAGTTTCGTTGTGTTTTGTTTTGTTTCTTTTGTTTCTTTGTTTAGTTTGGGGGCAGGTGTTCTCTGCCAGATTTCTGGTGGTTTTAATGTTCCAGCGCGGCCATTTTTCTCACTGCACTTTTCCACGCTGCACATATCCAGCGGAGCCACTCAATTCGCTGCCCCGTTAAGCGCTGCTCTGCCAGCGATATGCTTATCCGCGCTGCGCCGCCAGAGAAGTCACTCTCACCTCTGAAACAGACCGCAAACCCTCTTCTTCACCACTTCACCCGATGATTCAGTTTTTCATTGCCGATAATCAGGGACGTTTTCTACACTCTTAATATTTCTTTTATGCCCTGAGGACATGGCATGCTTTAAGTGTGGGGGAGTGGTGTTTTGTGCGTATATTTTTTTGAAAAATTGGGCGAAATTGATTTTTCTATGCTTAGTTTTTGGTCTAGAATCTAGCTAATTTTTATGAATTTGTGGAAGAGAAGATGGTTTTCAATGTGCATTTCGGGTTTGTGAATGAATGGAGGATGTTCTTGTTTTACCTTTGATATATGTTTCTTGATTGTGCAAAGAATTATGAGTTTTGTTGCAACACTTTTGTAAGTTAGTAAAACGTGATTTGTCCGGTAGATGCTAGAAGGAGTGTTGTCATTGTGATTGCCTACGATCGTATCTTATCTGTGAAATGTGAAAAAAAATGTTGGACGAATTGCCAACTTCAAAATTGCCAGCTCTGAAACATCTGGCCTGTTCTATAATGTGATAGCTCTGAGTCTCTGCTCCTCTAGTCTAACTATGAGCATGGGAAACCACGTGGAAATACTTTGGATTACATCCAAATGGTTTTCTTTCATGAATTATGGCTCAACTGTCGAAAATCTCAAGCACACAAAGTGTGAAAAATGGTGATATTGATTATAAAGGCGATCACATTAGGGAATTCACTTCTAGCGGAGAATTGGGTCTGATCGAATTACTTGCATTACTCTTTTGTTGCTTCTTAAACTTTGAGTTACTTGCATGACCGAGAGATGTATGTTGATTGTAAAGTTTTGAATTGACTTTGTGAATGATGGGATGGAAATAAACGTTGTTGAAATCAATCTCTTCCTAGGATTCATGTAGATTTTGCTTGAGGACAAGCAAAAGGCTAAGTGTGGGGGAGTTGATTTATGCTTAATTTACACTATTTTTTAGGGGTTTGTATGTGCGTGTTTTAGGATAATCTTCTGGAATTTGGTGCGTTTTATGGTGTATTCTATGCTTTGCAGGAGATTTAGGCTTACCAGATGAAAGAATGCAATTTTGGAGAATTTTGGATTAATTAGGCGTTTTCTAAGTGTTCTGGAATGCCAGAGCAGAGGGATCAAAAGCCAGTCCAGAGAAATCCGCGGAATATCAGAGAAGCGGAGCCGACATCTCCAGAGCAGAGAAATCACCGTTCCTCTGGCACCAGAGATATCAATGTCAGAGGCGTGTCAGAGGCGAGATCCATTTCTCTGGCGAAGTCAGAGAAGTCATATCCAGCAAAGTCACAACCCAGATCAGAGAAATCGTCAAGAACAGAGAAGTGCCAGAAGAGCCGAAGATCAGAGCAGAGAAGTCATTGCAGAGGGATCGAGTCCCCGCTGCCAGAGAAGTCAATACCTAATTTTCAGAGGAGTCACCGTTCCTCTGGAGAAGGCCAGAGCGGAACCCATTCCTCTGGCGAGGCCAGAGAGATCAACCATTCCTCTGGCGCAACCCGTTCCCCGAGAGACATCCATTCCTCTGGCGAGAATGGGCAGGCAGCGAGAGTGGGAGTGTTTTCAGTGCGTGCATCCAGTTGGAAAGTTGCCTTGTTTTACACGATTCTATTACCTTTAGAATTCTATTTCCTTTTGGAATTCTACTTTGCATGGCAACTCCTATGGTGATTTGAAGGAAATCTGAAGCTTATAAATAGGTCCTCTTTTGACCTAAGGAGATCATCAGACGGCAGACACCCGAAAACCTTAGTATTCATACTTTAGTTTTTAGCTTTAGAATTTTATTGCTTTCTAGTTTTCAAGGCTTGGATCAAGATTGAAGATTCAAGTCGCTACTTCAGTTTTTATTTTAGTTTTTATACAATTCAGTTTTTATAATTGCATTCTATTTATTTATGTTTATGTTTGATTTCATTATGTCTGGCTAGTCTTTTATTCTGAACCTAGGGTTTGTACATAGCTAATTAATTATGTGTTTCTGATTTATTGATATCAATTTGCCCTCCAACTTATGATTCATGATTCCTGGTGCTTAATCTCTTGTGAATTATCTGATCAATGATTTACATGTCTAGCTGTTCAGTTTGAGTCTTGAATGCGATAATTGTTCAGCCGATTCAGGAATGCATGATATAGTATTATCCTTGAGTCTTGAATGCGATAGGTGAACCTATAGGAAGCTATTCTTTATGTGCTATTTGGAGTTAATTTATTCCTTGGAGTCTTGAATGCGAAAAGGGGTTTATTAATCTACGTTCATAGGTGGTCGTTAGAGACGCTTGTGAATAATATAGTGATCTTTCATCAGGGTTGGATTAAAATTGGTAATTGAATCAATAGGTTAAATGCATATAGTTGATTTGTGAAAGTACATCCCTAGGGTCAGAGTTTTCCTTATATTTGAGTTAGTTATCGTTATTTATATGTTCTTTAGTTTTATTTGGTTAAATTTAGTTCGAGTTTCACCTTCATTTTTGTTTTGCCTGAATATTACTAGAGTTTAATTAGGATTACTTAGAGTGATCCGTTATAATAGTCCCTGTGGATACGATACTCGGTTACTTTTTACTTGCTACAATTACCTGTGTTAGTTGCAGTTTTTGTTGCTAAGAAATTAGTGATCAGCGTCGCCCTCCCATCTCCCCCGCCCTCTCACCTCTGCCCTCTCGCCAGCGCCACTCACCTCTGTCCCATGACACCACTTCCCTCTCTCCCCCCCTTTCACTCCTCTGAACCAGTCGCCATCAGCTTCCCTTCGACGAAGCAGCAGCGACGGGTTGCCGTCTCCACCTCTCCCTCTGCCTCCGAGCCCTAAATCCCAAAACCAAATGCCATCCCTTCGATTCCGGCGATTGTACAGCCATAGGGCTGCCACCGCGGTGCCTTCTCCCGGTTAGTGAAGACGATGGAAAATTTGTTGGAAGAAATTTAGCTTTTATGTTCTAGATATTTGTTGAAGAAATTTGGTTTTTCTGTTCTTGGCTTTTCCAGATTTTGTTCTTGGTTAATGAAGATGATGAAAAATTTGTTCTTGGTTTTGTGTTCTTGGTTAGCAAAGACGAAAATTTGTTCTTGGTTTTCTTCTTGGTTTTGTGTTCTTGGTTCAATGTTCTGGACGGAGAGAGGCGGCGATGAGGCTGGAGGCCGTGCCGAGCCGAGGAAGGAGGCGGCGCAGGTGTGGCTCCGCCTATTGTAGCCGTCGCCGGGGAGATGAGGAAGAAACAAGGATAATTTTAAGATATATTTAATTGCTTCTTAAACATGTGGAACCTTCTAGTTGATAACACTAATTTAACACTTCTTAATCTCCGTTCCCAAAAGAAAGGGGACGACATTATTGGGACGGATGGAGTAATTCAAATAAAGGAAATGAAATCATCATTACAAACCAGTCCTAGTAACAGTTTTCTAAGGAGAGAAGGTAAATAAAAAATAGTCATTAGACTTACAAGCAAATTGAGATAAACTTACACGTCAGCCAGTTTTGAATTGGACGTTTAAAGCAGTGGAAGTTCCCCCTTTAAAAGATGACTGATTCTTCTTTGAGCATTTTGGTTTTGACTGTTACTACACCTGCTTCCCTTGTTTCATCTTTCTTCTGATCTGCAGTGATGTCTCGTGGATCACCTTTTCGAATACTTCTGATGTCTTCTTGAATTCCTTTTCTGCTTTTTCAAGAAGAGGTAGAAGTTCCTGCTTTTGAAACTGTAAGAGTTTCAGTCTGTTGAACAGTCTGCGTTCTTGAATACTTCTTCTATCAACTTCGACTTCATCTGAGAGATAGTACATGACATTTTCTCGAATGTCTTGAACAATCTGCGTTCTTGCATGTAATATTGTTGTATAAAGTTGCAATGGTAAAAGAAAAATTACAAAATGCATGAAATGTTAGCCAAAAATGGAAGCCAAAGTTGACAAGATCAACATAATCAATTTTGATAAACAAAATGCATTTTATGCAGCTTGTGAAGGAATATTAAATTGAATTAACGTTCGACTTGCCCGATGATCGTTTCTTGGATTATTATTAATTCATCATACAACGATTAATCTTAACATGCTCCTATGAATTTAACAGCTGCACACAAGTGTTAGGACTTACTTACTTGTGAATCTGATGCACATGTGATTGATGATTGTATCGAACAACTCCAGTTCTGATCTTCTGGACTGTATCCCGCTCTAGTCTCACCGTTGGATGGACAACGAACTGTGAGAAAACCCAAGCCAGAGAGTATCCCACGTTACCTGCACCTCCCTCAGTTCTCAAACCCTAATTAATTATCAGTGTGTATTTCCTGAGAGCTGACAGCTGTATTTAAATAAATTAAATACGTGTGGGGCGCAGATTAGGGTGTGTAGGGCGTCCTCTGCTTATTTCTGGGCTAGGAGACTTTGGGCCAGTCCAGGGACCAAATACAAGGAATAAAGATGGGCCTCAAATAAATTAATTTATCTATGGTCAGCCCAGACCATAATTAATTTATAAATATTAGTTCATTCCACTAGAGAACCAATATTGACTTACCCCTTTATTACCGGTGATGAGTCGGGGCTTGTATTTAGACTTATTAAATCCTCGTCTTTAAAATATCCGACATCCATCAATTAATTAGAGCTCTGACAGCCTAAATTAATTAATCTCTTCGTAATCCTTAAGCAGTACCACTCAAACCTTATTATTGCGCCTGAACTTAATCAACCTGCAGGGTTTAGCGCAATAAACATTATTGAGCTCCTTAAGGGGATATCATTATCCTATACGGATACGAGTACCAATACAGATAATCAGATATCATATATTAACCGCTATCACCCAAGATACAGAGTACTCAAGTTACTATATAACTCTTGCTCATAGTAAGTCAAAGTGATATACGAATCAATATATATATCTGACATCTTATTAGTATTAAGATCTTATAAGTCACCGAGATCTCTAATTCTTCACTTAAGTCAGATAGAAGAATATATCTCACTGTGGTCCTATCAATACGTATTACGTACCAGTATAGATAAGTAGTCAAGACAAACTACTTCCATCTATACCGCAACCTAAACCAATAACTTGTCCTAGAGTTATTTCGGTTGTGATCATATTATATCTCTTAAGGTTAATCCAATTATATGGTCTTCTGTGATCTACAACACACCATATAATCTACTTATATAGAGATAAAGAACATACATATGCAATCATGAACCCAATCAGATAGGAGATTAAATAGTGAAAACAGGAATCATTGTATACAAGCATAAAACGTTATTGCTTTCAGTATACAAATCCAACAATCTCCCACTTATACTAAAGCAAAACTTTTAGTATACAATGTGTCTAAATACTAGCTATTACAACATCCACTTCACTCTTTACTTCTTCTCCCACTTATACTGAAAGTTTTTCTCTAAGTGGGTGGCATCAACCACAGCCCCATTCCTCGAGCATGCTTCTCGTAGGCCTTTTGCGGCAAGCTCTTCGTGAAAGGATCAGCTAAGTTCTCCAAAGTGTTAATCTTCTCAACTAGCACATCTCCTCTACTTACGATTTCTCGTATAATGTGGTACTTTCTCTCTATGTGTTTGGTCGCCTTGTGGCTCCTGGGTTCCTTAGAATTTGCCACTGCACCCGAGTTATCACAATAAATTATGAAACTCTTAGGCAAATTAGGTACCACTCCTAGATCCAAGAGGTAGTTCCGGAACCATACAGCCTCTTTAGCAGCTACATACTCGGCTTCCATGGTGGAGTCTGCAATGCACTTCTGCTTTGCACTCCGCCATGATACGGCTCCACCTCCCAAGGTAAACACATATCCAGAGGTAGATCTCTTCTCATCCCGGTCAGCCTGGAAATCCGAATCGGTGTAACCCAAAGGAGATAGACTGTCTGATTGGTAAACTAGCCTATAATCTCGAGTCCTCTTCAGGTACTTGAGAATATGCTTTACCGCAGTCCAGTGTCCTGGTCCAGGGTTCGACTGATATCTTGCAACCATGCCAACGACATAGCAGGTCTCGTGCAGAGCATTGCATACATGAGGCTACCTACAGCGGAAGCATAGGGTATCTTCTTCATCTCCTCAACCTCACTAGGCGTCTTAGGACACATGTCCTTAGACAGAGGAATGCCATGTCTGAAAGGTAGCAAGCCTTTCTTGGCATTTTGCATGCTAAAACGAGCAATCACAGTATCAATGTAGGTTGCTTGAGATAAGCTCAACATCCTTTTCTGGCGATCACGGACAACCTTGATCCCCAGGATGTACGCTGCATCTCCTAAGTCCTTCATTTGAAACTGTTCGGATAACCACTTCTTTATGTCTGATAATAGCTCAACATTGTTGCCAATGAGGAGGATATCATCTACATAAAGTGCAAGGAAAACCACGTCACCATTGGCATCTAAGCGGTACACGCAACTTTCATTTTCACAGCGAGTAAATCCATAGGATTTAATCACCTCGTCAAAACGCTTGTTCCATGACCTCGAAGCTTGCTTAAGTCCATAAATGGACTTCTTCAACTTCCAAACGAGATGCTCTTCGCCCTTCTTCACAAACCCTTCGGGTTGCTGCATATAGATGTCCCTTCCTTCTTCAAGGAAACCGTTTAGAAAAGCGGTTTTGACATCCATTTGCCAAATCTCAAGGTTCATGTGGGCTGCTATGGCAAGGAGTATTCGGATAGACTTAAGCATGGCAACCGGCGAAAAAGTTTCATCATAATCTATACCTTGTTCCTGGGTATAGCCTTTCGCCACCAGTCTAGCTTTAAAAGCTGCGACTTCGCCATCCGAATCTCGCTTTCTCTTGTATACCCACCTACTACCTATAGCTTCAAAACCATCAGGTAGTTCAGTTTTCTCGTATACCTCCATAGCAGTCATGGATTCTATTTCAGAAACCATGGCTTCGTACCAAGAATCCGCATCCAGATCTTTCATCGCTTGTCTATAGTTATCAGGGTCGACATCCTTTTGTTCATCAACAGGAAGAAGATCCGAAGATTCTCCCAAAAACATAAATCGATCGGGTTGAACTACAACCCTCCAACTACGACGAAGCGGTGGTGGTACAGCTGTGACAATGGTTTGTGCAGTATCCTGTGGTGCATTCACTTGCACACTTGGCTGGGGTGATGGAATCGCCTGTCCATTGCCTTCGATTTCTTGAATGACAATCTCGGACTTAGACTTGTGGTTATCTATATAATCCTGTTCCAAGAATCGTGCGTTGGTGCTAACAACTACTTTCTGATCCTTAGGATTATAAAAATAACCACCTCTCGTTCCCTTAGGATATCCTATAAACAGCATTAATTCGCATCTAGGCTCCAATTTCTTCGCTTCCTTGTCTAGCACGTATGCAGGACAACCCCATATCTTTATATGGTACAAGCTGGGCTGACGCCCTGACCATAACTCGATAGGAGTTTTAGGAACCGATTTGGACGGTACCTGATTCAGCAAATAAACCGTTGTTTCCAAAGCATATCCCCAAACCGAGATAGGCAATGATGCATAGCTCATCATAGATCGTACCATTTCCATAAGAGTTTTGTTTCTTCTCTCTGCTACACCATTATGTTGGGGAGTACCCGGTGCAGTCAATTGGGATGTAATCCCACATTCTGACAAGTATTGCAAGAACTCGTTTCCGAGGTATTCTCCACCGCGATCAGACCGCAATGACTTGATAGATTTACCCCTACTCTTCTCCACCTCCGCCTTGAATTCTTTGAATTTCTCAAAGCATTCAGACTTGCGTTGAAGTAGGTAAATATACCCATATCTTGAGTAATCGTCAATGAAAGTGACGAAGTACTCATACCCTCCACGAGCCTTTGTGGACATTGGTCCACACAAGTCAGAGTGAATCAATTCTAACACATGCGAGGCCCTATTTCCCTTGGCCTTAAAAGGCCTTGCCGTCATCTTTCCTTCTATACAGGATTGGCAGGTTCTAAATGGAACAGCTTGAAAGTCTTTCAAGACTCCATTTGAAACGAGCCTTTGGATCCTATTTAGATTGATGTGGCCTAACCTTAGGTGCCACGCATGCGTATATTGTTCATGAGAATAATACTTCCTCTTATTCGGATTAGGACAGATTTGTGATGTAGATGCAACATGGACAGAATTTTTAATTGGACATGTAATAGTATAGAGAGAGTTGTTCAAAATTCCAGAACAAATAGTCATGTTATTTTTCATGATAGAGACGCCTCTATCAAAAGTAACAGAATATCCATCCAAAAACAATTTTGAAACAGAAATTATGTTCCGCCGAAAATCCGGCACATACAAAATATCTCTCAAAACTAAAATGTCATCACCAAAACATAAAGATAAATCTCCAATAGCAACAGCTGCGACCTTCGACGCATTGCCCATGGAGATGGTGATCTCATCACTTTCCAGCTCCCTTGTCGGCTTGAAGCCCTGCAAGGTGTAACAAACATGATCAGTTGCCCCCGTATCCGCTACCCATGAATGAGTAGAAAACGAAGCTAAACATGTCTCAGTTACTAAAACTTGTGACGTACCTTGTCCCTTTGCCTTGAGCATCGGACAATCTTTCTTCCAATGCCCAGTCTTGCCGCACTTGAAGCACTTTCCCTTTCCCGTCGGCTTCTTCACGCTGCCGCTAGGGCCGTCCTTTTTGGCTTTGCCACTCCCACTAGCTTCGTTGTCATTCTTGCCCTTTGGACCTTGCCACTTCTTTTTCCCGCCTTTCGACGAAGAAGTAGATCCCTTGGCAGCGACAAGAACCTCTTTCCCTTTTCGCGAGCCCATGACTCCCTCCGCCATAACTAGAGCATTCAACAACTCATTGAGAGTATAGTTGGCCTTGCTCATAACGACGTTGAGACGAAAGTTCTCATAGGATTTGGGGAGAGTGTTGAGGATGATATCGACTTTGGCTTCGCCTTCGATACCCCCTCCTAGCAGATCAAGCCTGTCAAACAAATTTATCATATGCATGACATGATCGTGCACAGAACTGCCCTCGCTCATAACACGTGCTAAGATTTCTCTCATGATGTTAAAGCGGGCAGATCTTTCGAACTCCCCATAAACCTCAGAGAGATTTAACATGATCGTAGTCGCATCGTCCATGCCCTGATGCTGGAGTTGCAAAGTTTGCGACATAGTCATCATAATATAGCACTTGGCCATATTATTCGAATTGTGCCACCTCCTATGCGCCTCACGTTCCGCATCAGTCGACTGATCAGTTAAGCCCGCGGGACGTGGAGTGGTAAGCACAAAACTGTGCTCATCAGCGTCAAGAATGTACATGATGTGGCGTTTCCATTCGGTATAGTTAGGACCGGTGAGAGGATTGTTTGCTAGAATATTAATTATCGGAGACATAGACATATCTGAAAGTAAACAATTTAAACATGTAAGAACATGAACGTATATAGTTCATAACAGTAATATTGTAACCTTTTGATAAAACAATATTAGTGAAACCTCCAATTGCTCAAAGAATTCTATGTGCAAGCCACGAGGGGTGGACGTTTACACATAAACTCCTCAACCAGACAATTAACCTAGTCGTTTAATTTCCATCCATGTCAACTTAACCTTTTGACAAAGGAAATTAATAATTGGCTCCTTTAACTAGACCATATCATTATCAAGAAGGGACTCCGAGAGGGAGTTGTACATTTTACTTGAAATGATATCTAAGCAATGACCACATTTTAACCTTGAAAATTAAATTCTTGAAATTAACATACTCACGCGGACCATGTCGCTTTCAATTTAACTTTCTTGGTTATCTTATTTAATTCCATTCTCCAAAGTACTTGTGAAAACTATACAAGTAAGCCACGAGGGGTGGACGTTTACTGCATAACTCCCACTACTTTAATGGTTTAAATATTTTTTATAGAAACCTCTTCTGACAAACTTATGAAAAACAAATGTGAAGTAAGCCACGAGGGGTGGACGTTTACTCACATTGCTAATCACTTTGTCTAGAGACCGCATGTGAAGGTCTAAAATAAACCTACTATCATGCTTGTCTAACCGCAGTTAATAAAACATATTAACAAGCAAAGACGAACAAAAGCAAGTTAAGAGCATAAGGGATTAACACCACGGCATGCAAAGAACAGTAATAAAAGAATTAAAATTCTTCGTGACCCATTCGTGGAATCCCAACATCTATTCTATTTTAAAAGAAAATAAAATAAATAAAAAAATGGACAAAAAAATGCCCAAAACCGCCTAAACAGGCTGAAAAACCGAACCAGCCCTTGCTTGGGCCCAAAACACGCGGCCCAGCCGCCCAGGCCCGTCCAGCAGCGGCCCAGATCCACAAGGAGCAGCCCAGGACCCGTCGACCCGTGCCCTGCCCGTCTGACCCGCCTTGACCCGCGTCTGGATTTAGGGTTTGCGAGAAACAGGCGCCGCCTAGGGTTTCGCCTCTTAACACGGCGCCGCCATCTTCTTCGACCGCTGCACCAGCTCCCTTCTGGCAGCCTCTAGCAGCAGCAGCTTCTCGGCGAACTCGGCGGCAGCAGCGGCAGCAGACGGCAACAGCAACGGCAGCAGCGGCAGTGCGCCGCCCGCCGAGCGCGCAGGCGCGGCCCCGGGCGCGCACCGCCCCTGCCGGTGGCTTCCAGCCCTCGCCCTGCTCCTGCCCTCTTCGCCTTTCAACGCACAGACAGACCAGAGAACAGCAACGGTCGCGCGGTCGCTGACCTGGGCGCGCTGCGCACGGTGTGCACGCACCCGAGCGCGCGCCGCCCCTCGGCGCCCGCAGCCCCTCGCTCTCGGTCTCCCTCGTCTCGCCATGATCCGGCAGCATCGGTGATAGCAGCACGCGGCAGCAGACGGCCTGACCAGGCGCGCGCAGCACACAGTGACGAAGCACCCGTGCGCGCGCGGCCCTCGGCGCCGGCAGCCCGTGCCGCACCGTGCCCGTGACGTCCTCCTTACACCGTTCTTCGTCGTTGAATCGTTGTCATCTTCGTCTTGTTCCTCAGTTTTTTACAGATTACAAAGGAAAAATAAATACAATTTGAAATCCTAATCTAACCAAGGATTTTCTCGTGGTGAAAAAACAATTACAACGTCAAAACGACGTATCCCACGAATCAACGAACCACGAAGAACAACAGCAGTTAAACAAACGCACATTATTAATCGTACATAAATTAATAATAGAGCCAAGAAATTAATCCTGGGCTCTGATACCAATTGAAGGAATATTAAATTGAATTAACGTTCCACTTGCCCGATGATCGTTTCTTGGATTATTATTAATTCATCATACAACGATTAATCTTAACATGCTCCTATGAATTTAACAGCTGCACACAGGTGTTAGGACTTACTTACTTGTGAATCTGATGCACAGGTGATTGATGATTGTATCGAACAACTCCAGTTCTGATCTTCTGCACTGTATCCCGCTCTAGTCTCACCGTTGGATGGACAACGAACTGTGAGAAAACCCAAGCCAGAGAGTATCCCACGTTACCTGCACCTCCCTCAGTTCTCAAACCCTAATTAATTATCAGTGTGTATTTCCTGAGAGCTGACAGCTGTATTTAAATAAATTAAATACGTGTGGGGCGCAGATTAGGGTGTGTGGGGCGTCCTCTGCTTATTTCTGGGCTAGGAGACTTTGGGCCAGTCCAGGGACCAAATACAAGGAATAAAGATGGGCCTCAAATAAATTAATTTATCTATGGTCAGCCCAGACCATAATTAATTTATAAATATTAGTTCATTCCACTAGAGAACCAATATTGACTTACCCCTTTATTACCGGTGATGAGTCGGGGCTTGTATTTAGACTTATTAAATCCTCGTATTTAAAATATCCGACATCCATCAATTAATTAGAGCTCTGACAGCCTAAATTAATTAATCTCTTTGTAATCCTTAAGCAGTACCACTCAAACCTTATTATTGCGCCTGAACTTAATCAACCTGCAGGGTTTAGCGCAATAAACATTATTGAGCTCCTTAAGGGGATGTCATTATCCTATACGGATACGAGTACCAATACAGATAATCAGATATCATATATTAACCGCTATCACCCAAGATACAGAGTACTCAAGTTACTATATAACTCTTGCTCATAGTAAGTCAAAGTGATATACGAATCAATATATATATCTGACATCTTATTAGTATTAAGATCTTATAAGTCACCGAGATCTCTAATTCTTCACTTAAGTCAGATAGAAGAATATATCTCACTGTGGTCCTATCAATACGTATTACGTACCAGTATAGATAAGTAGTCAAGACAAACTACTTCCATCTATACCGCAACCTAAACCAATAACTTGTCTTAGAGTTATTTCGGTTGTGATCATATTATATCTCTTAAGGTTAATCCAATTATATGGTCTTCTATGATCTACAACACACCATATAATCTACTTATATAGAGATAAAGAACATACATATGCAATCATGAACCCAATCAGATAGGAGATTAAATAGTGAAAACAGGAATCATTGTATACAAGCATAAAACGTTCTTGCTTTCAGTATACAAATCCAACAGCTTAGAGGTATGTAACAGGTAAATTCAATTGTCTTTTGTGTTATGGGAAGAAAATAAGGTAAAGAGAATTTACGTGGCTAGAAGTAGCAAATTCTCTTTGGATTAGAAGTAGCAAATCCTTTCTGGTTTCGGCATGCAGTGGTCATCTCTAAAATAGACTTAAGTTGGCCATAATTTCACAATGAATTTAACACAATGGCGTAGAAATTATTGAAAAGGTGAAAGAAATTGTTGTAGAAGTAGCAAAAGTCCTCTGGTCACGGCTTTTCTTTTCCAGGGGAAATCTACACCATTACATCTTCTACTAGGCTACGCATCGACTGTAACTGTAGACTCGACACCAACCAGCTATCCTGCTCGCATCGGCTTATAATGCACATTGATACTAGTAGACTGCTAGGCCAAAAATGCATCATTTTATTGCAAACGATGTATAGTCTTAGGAGTTATATCAGTTGGAAAGCATGAATAAGATGTGTTAATAAAGAATTAACAAAACAAGTTTCTAGTCTAGTGGGTAAGGTGTTATGTCTTACTTTCTACCAATGGTACTGGGTTCAAAATCCACTAAATGTCTTTTATTTTTGTCAGCCTTTATTCAAAACGAAACTTGAAACACAAACTGACACAACTTTTTCAGTTAAAGGAGTTTAGTAAGTTGATGACTGATACTGAATACTCTTCAGTAAGGAGGTATCAGTTAAGTCTGAGACTTTAACTGATACACGTAAAGCTTCAGTCAAGTTTGTTGAACAGAGAGATGTTATGAATCTTACTGACTATCCGAAGATTAATCAGTTAGACTAATAACACACGCAGCGGAAAACTTTTCTTTCGAAATAGCCTGTGAGATTAATGACATTGTTAGAGATTAAGTTTCTCTTTGCAATTAATCAATTTTTAGTTGGAGAAGGTTTGAACACAAATAATAAGGTAAAAACTGAAAGTCATAAACAACACATAGATTTTTACGTGGTTCAGAAAACACTTCCTACACACGCAGCGAAAAACTTTTGTTTCGTAATAGCCTGTGAGTTAAACACATTCTCAGTCGTTAGGTTTCTCTTTGCACTTAATTAGTTTTCAGTTCAAGGAGATAAGAGCACAAGTAAGAAAGTAAGAACTGAAAGCTGTAAATAACACATAGATTTTTACGTGATTCGGAAAACACTTCCTACATCCACGGTCGGTTGATCAGACCAACAAACTTCACCAAGCAAACCGATGTTCGTGCTTACGGGAGGACAACAAACCTGAACGTGTGCTTGCGGGTGCACACAACCGTGACGACTGAAGATCATATCTTCAGTACCAACACACCTTGTTGGATTTCTCACTCCTAGCACACACTGGGCACTAAGACCTCACGGAGACAGAACACTTGTCTAAACTCCTTTTCGGCACAAACACTCAATTCGGTTGGTTGAAGAGAGGTTTGAAAACTTGTCAACTAAACCACAAAGAACAAGTTCTTTGCAGTCAGTTTAACCTAGGCTTTGGATATATAATATTTGCCTAAGGTCTAAGAGAATGTATGTAATCAGCAGTGACTGATTTTTGATTTTGTGATTCTCTTCTTCGATTCAAACTTTAAAGGCGTTTCAGCTTATGTTGTTGAATCGGTGAAGACTGAAGTGATCCTCGAGCACTATTTATTGGAGACTTCTTGAATAGATCTGTTGACGGAGATGGTCTTCAAGATTTCTTCCGTTAGAGAGTAATTTGAACTTGGGCTAAGGCTTCAATCTTCGAGGTTCCTTGTTTGGTGAGAACGACTACTTTGAAGAGCAGGAGATGCGACATCTCTGAAAAGGTAATCACCAAAAGGAATGGCCTCTGCAGATAAAGGACGATCATGAGATCTCTGCATTTAATGCGATTGTACTTCTGAAGTGCGTGGCTTCCTTTGAACGTTGGAGGTTCAGTTCGAGGAAGAATGTTTAACTGATACTTGACTTTAGTATCAGTCCGCTGAATCCACGTGGCACGCATTAAGTAATCAGTCGAAACTGATCCTTCGACTGATACTTCAGTCGGCATCTTCAGTCTTCAGCTTTTAGTCCTTCGTTCTTCAGTCTTCAGTCTTCAGAACAGCAACTAAACTAGAAAAAGAACTCTAACACTTGAGTTCGAACAATTCTAGTCTATTACAATTGAAACCTATTGATTTCTGTATCATCAAAACTAGGATTAGGATATTTCATTAAGTTCCCAACAATGTCGTTCCGCAAAGACTAAGATCTCTCAGAGTCAGAACACTGGTCTGAACTCCTTACAACTCAAACTCTCAATTCGGTCTGTTGAAAATAGGTTCGAAAACTTGCCAACTAGATTACGAAGAACAAGTTCTCTGTAATCAATTATACCTATGCTTTGGATGTACAATATTTTCCTAAGTTATAAGAAAATGTATGTAATCAGCAGTGACTGATTGTTAGCTTTGTGATTCTCTTCTTCGATTCAAACTTTGGAATGGCTTTGAATTGCTAAGTGACGAATTCGGCAGCGTTTCAGCTTATGTAGTTGAATCGGTGAAGATTGAAGTGATCCTCGAGCTCTATTTATAGGAGACGTCTTGAACAGATCCGTTGGCTGAAATGATCTTCAAGAATTCTTCCGTTAGAGAGTAATTTGAACTTGGGCTGAGGCTTCAATCTTCGAGGGTCCTTTGTTTGGTGAGAACGGCTACTTTGAGAGCAGGAGATACGACGTCTCTAAAAATGTAAAGTATTTAACTTAACTTAACTCAATATAAAGTATTATGTTTTTTAAACATTAAACCCTTAACACTAAATCCAAATAGGAATATTTACGTTTAATAAGCATAAAATATACATTTGTTAGCACAAATCTATACTTATGTTAATATAAGTTTTTACCTTCATTCAATGCAAAGTATTATATTTTCTAAACTCTAAACCCTGAAAACTAAACCCTAAACACTAAATCTTGAACCCTTATAGGAATAATTTATTTTTAAGGGATAATTGCGTGAAAATACACAATTTTGCCAAAAATCCATATTTGACGCGAAGTTAGGATTTTACATTTTAATACACCAACTTTCGTTGTTGTCCAAATTTGACACGACATAATTCTTAAAAATTCAAAAACAACCCCTTTTTGTAAATAATTATACAAAGACCCACTTATGTTATTATTTGGGACATTTCAACCAAAACAAGATATTTCCTTATGATGTTTTCTTTTAATCTTTGATCCGCGCCTAAAATGGTTTAAAAGAAAACATCATAAGGAAATATCTTATTTTGGTTTAAATGTCCCAAATTATAACATAAGTGGGTCTTTGTATAATTATTTACAAAAGGGGTTGTTTTTTGAATTTTTAAGAATTAAGTCGTGTCAAATTTGGACAACAACGAAAGTTGGTGTATTAAAATGTAAAATCCTAACTTCGCGTCAAATATGGATTTTTGGCAAAGTTTGTGTATTTAGGTGCAATTTTCCCTATTTTTAATATACATAAGATATACAATTGTTCTTAGGAATAAAAATAAAAATTACCGTGAACAAATGTAAGAATTTAGAAACATTACATTTCATCATATCAATAGTTACTTTTCCTTATGACAATGATTACTTGAATAATTATTTAATATTATCTTTATTCACATCAATGGTTATTTTTTCTTACAACTATAATTACTTAACCAAATAATAAAAATTATAAGTTTTCGTGAGTAAAACTAATAATTTTCGTGAAAGAAAGTAATAATTTTGAAATACTACATTTCTTCATATTTTTATTTATTAAGATTATAGTTACTTTTAATGAGTATAAAATGTACATTTGTTAGCACAAATGTATACTTATGTTAATATTAGTATGTACCTTCATTCAATATAAAGTATTACCTTTTCTAAACCCTAAACCTTGAAAACTAAACCCTTAACACTAAATCTTGAACCCTTACAACAATATTTACTTTTAATAAGCATTAGATCTACATTTTTTCGCAAACATGTATACTTATGTTAATATAAATATTTAACTTAACTCAATATAAAGTATTATATTTTTTAAAGATTACCCTTAACCCTAAATCCTAATAGGAATATTTACGTTTAATAAGCATAAAATATACATTTGTTAGCACAAATCTATACTTATGTTAATATAAGTTTTTACCTTCATTCAATGCAAAGTATTATATTTTCTAAACTCTAAACCCTGAAAACTAAACCCAAAACACTAAATCTTGAACCCTTATCGGAATATTTACTTTCAATAAACATAAGATATGCATTTATGAATAAAAATAAATGTTAAGTATCAAATAAGCCCCTATCATACTGGCCCTTATCACGTTTAGCTCCGTATAGTCGAAGTTGGGCCAACTAAACCCCTGAAGTCCTTAATTTCAGACAATCAGGCCCTCTGCCCTAACGGCGACTTAACACCGTTAACTATTTTTTTTAATTCCAACACCGTTAATTTTCGCCGAAACACCCCCTTCACCCTCCCTGTAGTGCATGAGGAATAGAGAATCGCCGTCGTGTCGTCCTAGAAGACCTCCGGTGGATCGAATTCGGCGCCGCAGGGAGCAGGAGGGATTCAAACTCAGGAGAGACGAGCACCACCGTCCCCTAGGGCAGCGGCAGCAGCCTGGCGATGCACTACAAGAAAAACAGGTTCTTGTGACGATAAATTTTTTGTCACCACAAACGGCTGTATTGTGACACCAATTTTATCGTCACAAAATACTGTAACAGTGACAAATTTTATTGTTGTCAGTAGTTATTGTCACTATATGTTAGTGACGACCATAATTTTATCACTATAAATATATATGTAGTTGTCACACCCCAATTCTTGAATGAATAAATACAATTGAGATGCAACCAATTCATATAAATAACACAAGGGAAAATCTTTGTTGAAACCGAATAGAAGGTAACAAGTCAGGCTAGGCCCCTTTGGATCGCAAGTTTTGTTTCATGCTTCTGATAACCAGTATTCATTAGCATAAAACTAGGAGTTAAGTGTTTAAGCTCTGTTTATGCATATTTTGCTATGATTTTGTGCATATTTGAATTGATGTTGAAGCATGTTCGTGCTCTTGTTCGAGCGTGTGTGAGCTTATTTGGTGCATGTGCAGGAATGTCATGAAAGAGATTTATTGTGGAGTGATCTTGGAAGAGATAGGAGAGGATGGAAAGTGGAGAAGTTTGATCAAGAATTGGAGCACGGAGGCCGCAGCCATTCCGGCGCCCGCAGTGCCCTGCGCTCGCAGCCCCTGCTGCACCCGCAGCTTCTTTTTGCAAAACCACACTGCGGCGGCCACAATGCCTCTGCAGCCTCCGAGTGCAATTTTTGAGCGGTTTCAAGTTTTTAATTAAAAAGGCACGAAAGAAACTAGCAGGGGGTGGTTAAGCTTTAGAGAGAATAAACTTAGGGCTCTAGAATTCTCTTATTTTTACTGATTAATTTCCTTGTGTTTTAAGATTGAAAACCAGATTGTGAACTTAGATTTAAGATTTCTGTAGTTTGATTGTGCTTTGTTGCGTACTTTAAGTTTGGAATTAATTAGATATTTTCAGCTTTTCTGTGACGCTGTATATTCCGATCAGTTTCTGATATCTTTTATAGTAATTTATTTCAGAATGTTTTCTAACTTGCGTAATTAGGAATTTGAGTTTTACTGTTTTTGATTCTGTATTTATTTTTTGTATTTACTGTGAATTAAGATTCTAGGGTTCATTTATGCAGAATTTAATTTCTAGCTTTTACGTAATTGAATTTCTTTTCAATTCTTATCTGCTCATGAATTCATGCTTTATATTAGGATTTAGAATTATCTGCAAGTTTATTTTTATTGATGTAATCACGTATTTATTTTCTTCTTAGATTCTGCTCTAGTTTTTATTCTTCAGTTCAGTAGAGTTAGGAGCCAGACCCAAACTGTGATTAGAATATTTAGGACTTCTTCCCTTCTTCTTTCTGTGTGTGTAGTACAAGTAGTCTCCCTGTTTAGCTTTCCTTGAGAATCGACTTGGGTTAACTTACTATGCTACAATTGACCTCGTTCTCTTGCGAGTCTGATTTATGCTTAATTGTTCTTAATTTGGGGGTTTGATTGTGCTAATTATGAGTTAAATATTCTGGAAGTTGGTGCGTTTATGGGTTTGTTTAATGCTTTGTAGGAGATTTTGATGTAATAGGAGGAAGAATGTTTTGTTCAAGTTTTTGGATCAGAAATGGCTATTTTGGGCTCAAAGTGGTGTCCAGAGCTGACGGCGCATACTCTATTGCCGCGCTAGAGCTGACAGAGCTGAAGTCCACTCGTCAGAGTGCATTTCCCATACCAAAGCCAGAGTTGACTGAACTTGACAGAGCTGACCAATCTCGACAGAGCGGACTTTCCAGACTTCCATTAACAGAGCTATCATTTATGTGTGCAGAGCTAAATCTACAGAGCTGGCATTTATTCATCCAGAGCTGATACATCTCCAGAGTTGACAAACTCCAGAGCTACCTACGCCAACATTGTTCCAGAGCTGACAAACTCCAGAGCTACCTACGCGCAACACTGTTCCAGAGCTGACTACTTCTACATAGCTGACTTCCAGCTCTGCCATGACTCGCCAGAGCTGCCAAGACTTGCCGAGCAAGTTATCCAGTGCAATCCCCTGTGCGCGCACGTTGCCTTGATGTTTATCTTTTAGGCCCAGTTTGGCTGGGCCGTTTTGAGGGTTTTTAGGGTTGATCGGTAGTCTATATATAGGGCTTAATGTTCTACATGAAAAATAATCTTTTAGCCTTCGGATCAAGAATTGCTTCGGCCTTAGGCAATCAAAACAATTTTTAGTTTAATTCTAGTTTTTCATAGTTCTTTAGATTCGAGTTTTAGTTAGTTCTTAGTTAGCATTCAATTCAGTTTTAGTTAGTTCTTCGTTTAGAGTTGTAATCAAGTGACAGATTTGCTTCTTGAGACGATTTCGGTATTTATTTAATTTACATTAATTCCTTGCTTTTACTTTAATTATATTTTACTTTCAATTATGCAATTTCGTTTACGTTAAATCAGATTAGAAGTTTTTAATTACAGTAGTTTAAATTCTTAGCCTCGTAGCGTTTAAATTCAACTTGCCTTTACTTTATGCTTTTAATTCTGCCTAGGTTTAATAGTTTATTTCTGCTTCGTATTTATGTTCCGTTTAATTTTACCTAGGGTTAGTAATTTATTTATGCTTAAGTATTTGAGTTTCTGCCTAGTTAATAATTATTTTCTGCCTAGTTAATTTTAAGTTTAAGTTTGAAGTTAAGTTTTATTTACAAGCATTAGTTTAATTCCCTTTCACCTAGTTAATTCTTAAGTTTAAGTTTCAAGTTAAGTTTAATTCCAAGCTTTAGTTCAATTTTGCTGCTTTCAATCCGATCTTTACTGTTTTCTCGTGATACTATTAGAAGCCCTTTAAGATCTTCCTTGAGAGACGACTTTGGGTCAACTTACCATTGTTAGAGTGTCTTTGTCTTATTGCAAGTCAATCTAGAGGTGTTTTAGGTTGAGTCAGAGTCAACTTACGTGTTTTAAGTTGGAACAAGCTCAATCATAGATGTAATTTTAAATCTAACATGAAAGTCTTAAGTTGAGAAAACAAAAGACAAATAAGAGTTATTGCTACAGCGGAAGTCTAAATAAGAAGTTGAACCCTAGCCTCAGCTCGTCCCGCCAGCACCGACCAGCCAACCTAAAAACATTTGAAAGTATTTTTAGGCTAAGTACTAATGTACTCAGTGGGCAAGCATTTTCTGAAACATTTTATATTTTCGTAAAGATAGTTTATCCAATCATAATTGACATAAGTTAGAAGGTTTTAAATTGAAATAACTTCTAAGCATGTTAAAATACTTTATTTCATTTGTGTGCACATGTCACCCCTTTCTGTTACTCGCTATGATCCCGGACCTTTTAACCACCGACAGATACATTTCTCCCATTACACTTTCCCTGAGGACGTAACTCAGACAAATTGAATTGACCTCGGGACGCTACCCAGGTAGGCCTTATATGATACATGCTACGGAACACATCTGGCCAGTGCCCGATGGAGATCAACCCACCAGGTCAGCTAGCAGGTGTACACAATTCTCAGACAACGTGTTAGGTCATAAGAGAACCTCAATTGATTAACTTTGTGAGCCTTAAACAGAGCAGAGTGCACATAAACATTTTATTGGATAAACAATTTGCATTTCATTAAATAAAAAGTTTGCATTTCATTGAAACATTTAGAGCTTAATAACTCAATCAAACTTTATACATTTGGAAAGTAAGCCAACCTGGTTAGGCAAAGCCTGAATATCATAATCACATAAACTCATCTCGGAAAAGCAACTTAATCTCCTTGGTCCACAAAGCCTACAAGAAATTCTATTCTTAATAGGTCTCATGAAGCTAATCTTATTTCTTAGTGAGTGCACTAAACATTCCTAATTCATCGCGCCGGGTTTTCAAAATTTAATAACAAAAATTGAAAATTAATTTTTGACCTAAAGACACCAACAATATCCTTACTCGATTTTCTTTAATAATTCGATTTATAAAACCTAATTTAAATCATGAGTGCTTTTATTTGCAAAATGCATATGCAAATTCATTGTCATGCTTAAACATATAATAAGAATCTTTTAAAAATATTTACATAATAATAATATGATATTATTATGCAAATTATCTTTAAAATAATTAATTAAACTAATCAATAGTCCAATTAAAAACCTTAATGCAGTCCAAATAAATAAAATCTGCATAGTTAATTTAAATAAAATTACAAGGGCCAACCATTTTTTTTTAAATGCGGCCCAACAAATGAAATAATTAAACCCAACCCAATAACTAAATAAAAATCGGGCCCAGCTCTCTAAGGCCCAAAACCAGCCCTCAAATCCCTTTCTTCTTCTCTCCCTCAAATGTCCGCCCACCTCTCTTCTGTCACAATTCAGCCGCGCGGCTGCCCTCCTGATCTCCCCCTCTATCTCTCCTCTTCCGGCAACGGCGACCGCCGCCGGTCAGCCATCTCCCACTCCCCCATTTCATCTCGATTCAGCAGTCGACGGCATCGGCAACAAAAAGCCGGCCACTGCCGCCTCTTCTCTCGTCTCCTCCGACTTCTCTCTCAGACACCGATCAACCCCAACATCGGCGCCACCACATTCTCCCCCGGCGACAACAGCGAGGAACCGCCACCGCCGCACAGCCTTCTGTCTCAACCCTCTGCGAACCTCAGCCCGATCTACTTCTCTCTCTCAGTCAGCCACCACCCATATACTCCCTCTCTCTGCTCAATTCCGGTCGACAGCAATGGCTCTTTGCAGCCAGCATCGCCGCCCGGACTTTACCCGACTCGACTCACACACACCGAAGCAACAACCCCGACGCAGCCAGTTCAAAACAAGAAATAAAAATCGAAGCTTCAAACTCCACTTCCTTTTTTTCATTAACATGCTTCATGTAATGTATATATATACGCGAATTTTATGCATATGTATATGTATATTTGTGAATGACATTCTATTCAATTGCTTGATAAAAACTTTAAATAATTGATGATATATTTGTGGAAGTTGTTGGAATTGTTGATTCAAGCCCTAATTGATATATTTGGTTCAATTGGATTAAAACGACGTTGTTTTAAACTCTTAGCGACGACGCCGTTTAGTTAGCCGCCAAGACTCGCCACCTCAGCTATACGGGAGTCCACATCAGCATTAAGTTGGCCGGAAAATTTAACGGGCCGGACATTGCAACAAATTGAAATGTGGTCGAAATTTTTGCAACAAAAAAAAAAGATTGTCAGAAAACCAGATTTTGGTATAAAGTGGGGTATTTTCATGCAATTTGCCCTAAAATATATTATTGTCAATATTTACTGTGACTATATATCAGTGACATTATGGTGTTGTCACTAAACATGTATATATATAGGGACAATATTTTCGTCCGAGACAAAAACTATATTTTAGTGACACGTTTTTTTGTTGTCAATATTTGTCGTCACTATATGTTTGTGACAATCTTTTTTTGCCACTCCAACCATTTCTATACTATAATAATATCTTCCGTCATAAATAATAGATAACACTAATAAATTTTATTATCACAAATATATATATATATGCTAGTATCAGGTAATTTTAATATGTATAATATCTAAAATTATATATATAAACATCAAGAATTCATATTATAGTAGTTAGTTTTTATGTGTTTGATGTAGATTTGATCGTTTTTTATGTATTGGGATATTAATTTTAATATACAATTTTATTATTGTACTAAAAGTTAATAAAGTATACATATATTTTGGTATAAAATTTTAAATAATTTTTTGTAGTGACCCGCTCTTTTATATATTTTAAATCCAGTTATGAGTGTTTATTTTTGTTCTTCAGTGAATAAAAACGGTTATTATCCTGATATGAATTCAGCTTATGATCCTGAATTTATATTGTTAAAACAGTCAATGATATTATTTCAGAGTTATAACTGACTTAGCAAAGTCACGTTATTTATTTAAGCAAGATGGAATTAGAATTTATTTTTACTCAAGTCGTGGATTATTTCCGACTCGTGAGTTAATTAAATCTGCGGATTTAATTTAAATATCAAGACAACGAACAAATTAAATCTACGGATTTAATTTAGATTCATTTTATAACTTATCGATTTTAGCGAGTTATCACATGTCGAAATCGAGATTTATGTAAACATACAGTATCAAGCAGAATCGAAGCCAGTATTTTATTACAGTTACTGAATCACAGAGATTTGTTTATTACAATATATATATATATATATATATATATATATATATATAATACTACAATCTGCTTCGATAAAACAGTATTACACGCACACAACATATTTTACAACTACCAGTAACAATATACAATATTCCAATCACATTGATACATTGATATCCACAACTCATAATAACATACAAAGTCATCAGTATCATTACACAAACTTTCTTTTTCGCTCCACCATGCTTTTCTCCCCATTCATACAACACACTCAAGTGCCTAGCAACAGCTTCTCCTTTAACCTCACACTGCAGTCTCAATTCACCACTCTCCTCTTTTCCACACTTAGAAACTTTGGGAGAGCAGAGACTTCAATCCAGTGCTCTGCCACTTCAAGGTAAGCTTTGACTACAATTCCTCCATCTTCTCCATAACTCTACCTGCATTGATTGAGGGAAACAACAATTGTTTAAACTGTTCCAGCCATTCAAGTTCATTCAAAACATCAACAGTTGAAGGAGTGAGGAAGAGAGAGAGGGATCAGGCATTCAATACTTTCCAAAATAAAGATTATCTCAGTTATTCAATACCACAACAACACCAACCAACATTTATACTTCAAGGTAATTTATACTATCCCAGTTCACTCTCTCAACATACGCCTCTCACATACTCAAGCATGATCAGCTTATGCATATGAAATCAGACTCCACAGACAAAAAGAAAGAGAATACCTTAACTCATGAATCGAATATAGGCTTGCTACAGTATGCTCACACATAGAATGCTAAGTACTAGATTCTTACTCGAGGAAATTTATGTTCGTATCGAAACTCAATCACGCAACGAAAAGAAAGAAAACGGAGATTTGGAACTTAGCTTTAGGAAGTGAGGCTGGCTGCCTGTTCGGTCGAGCCAGGACGATGGCGACGACGGCGACAGCTCTTACTGCCTCGGCGAGAATCGTGTTACAGCAACTGCAGCATCGCGAATGGAGCAACGACGCTGAACCGCCGATTGAAATGGACGGAGGAGATGGCGGCAGAACCATGGCGGCGGCGGCGGCGATAGTTATAGGCCGAGATTAGGGCTCAAATCTTGAGGCGACCTCCCCTGATTTTGAGAAACGACAACAGCGACAATTAGGGCTTTTGCTGCCCCTTCATCGGATTGAGAGGAAGAGCCCGACGCAGGAGGACGGACGAGACCCCGGCTGTTCGCCGGGAGTTGCAGCGGCGGCAGCGACGATTTCGATGTCAGGGAGGAATTAGGGCTCGCCCTTCTCGCCTCGGACGTACTATCAGCGAGAGAGAAAGAGGAGAGAGACAGATACAACCTCGCCGGTCGAAGCCAACCGAAGCAGATGGCCGCGGATCGGCCGAGGAGGAGGAAGCCGGCCGGATTTGAGAGGTGGCCGAGCGTAGGCTTTGAAGAAGAAGGAGCATCGGCTCCTTGAAGAGAGAGGACCGAGAGTGTTATGGAGAACGCCGGGCTTAGGCGGAGGCAGTCGACGCCGGCCGGAGTCGCGGCGGCGGACGCCTCGTGTGAAGGCGAGTCGAGAGTGAGAGGGAGAAGAGGCGTGCGGCTGGCTTGATCGAGAGAGAGAGAGATATAGGTGGCGTTTGATTTGAGGAATTAGAGAGAGAGATCGGTCCTTGAAGAGAGAAAGAACCGAGAGTTGGGAGAGAAATTCATTGGGCCTTTATTTTTCTTTTGGGCCGGAAATTTGGGCCTCCTATTTATTCAATTGGGCCTTGTTGTATTTATTGATATGGGCCGATTTTTAATTATGAATTGGGCCAGTCTTTTATTTAAATGGCCATTCCCATTATTTCTATTGGGCTTGAATTATTTTAAAGATTGGGCTGATGCTTATTTTACGATGGGCTATTATTCTAATCTCATTTATATTTCAGCTGGGCTGAGTTTTATTTAATTTTAAGCTCAGAATAATTCATTCTATTCTTGGGCTAATTTTAAATTATGGACTGAAATTTTATTTAGTTGGACCTTACATGATTTATTTATTTGAGCCCAACTATTTATAATTTAATCATTTGGGCCAAGAATGATTTAATTACTAAGCCCAATGAATTATTTTTAATTGGACCTTTCATTTTAGCTATCCAGGCCCATTTCTGCTTAATTAATTATTGAGCTACCTTATGTTGAGCCTTTTAATTATTCGAACTCATAATATTTCAAATTCTCATTATTAAGCCGGATAATTATGAGTTTATAAAGCGAATAAGCTGAAGTATTTAATTATTTTCTATCGACTACGAGGAGCGGGATTTATTTAATCGACGGATTAGAACACCCTGAAGAGAACGGATTAATTTTAGTTAATTATCCGGAACCATGAGACGAGACTTAACTTTTGTTTAAATCCGATAACCTGGATTAACAATAGAAATTCCCTGATTATTATTTCAGAATAATAATTCATGCATAAGGATCATGCATAGTTAAATACACATTCTCATTTGAGGATTTTTATTCGAGCAAATATCTTATATATGTACATATATTCTCGTAATAAAGGTCAAGGGCGAGATTGACAATCTATTGAGGAGTTTCTGTACCACAAAAAGTTTCTAACAGGTGGGCATTACTTTCATATATATCAAATGAGTTTAAATGTTATGTTCAAGCAAGTTATTTCATGATTAAATTAATTGAAGATATTTCAAATTTTGTCTTGCCATAAAATATTTAAATTTCAGTATGATATCTATCTGATGTGACTTTTATCATGTAATCGAATTCGGGTCTTGAGCAGTTGATAGCTATCCTGCCAGGGCTAGTGTACACCAGTGACCGTGAGTCATCTAGCGGGTTGGCCGGTCAAGTGACCGTGAGAGGTGGCCACCTCTCCGGCACAAAGTTCCAGATATGATAGATTACAAGAGAACTTAGACTGCAGTCGAACTTTAAGAATCACAAATGAATTTAGTAAGCTTGGGCCTTTTAGCGAAAAACTCCCTTGCTGTACTGTTTAATTATGGCATGACAATTTACGGTTTTGAAGCATGTATTTTATACTTAGGCATACGTGCCCACTGAGTACTTTTGTACTCAAGCCCTGCATATATTTCTAAATGTGCAGGTTGAGTAGCTGCCGATGGTGATGAAGTGACGAGCGGGATTCTTTTGTATTATTATGTGTTAATGAACTCTAGGGTTACATGTCTTCATACATGTAATCAGAACCTTATTCCGCTGCGTACTCAGAAGTTTTATGTTTATTTGGCTAAGTCAGAGATATCTGAACTTACTAGTTATTTGAGTCTATACGACTAAACTTCTGTTATATTATAAATATTCCTTTTGTTAAATTATGAAATGTGATTCTTCTTTGTTTAATTATCCCCTTTCTACCCCGTTTCTAATCTCCCTCCATTAGTCACGGTTTCCCCGGCTTAATTATCCTTAATTAGGACCGGTCGTGACAGAGTGGTATCAGAGCAGTTCATTTGCTCTGAACCCTAGAGTTAGCCTATTTTTCTAGTATGATCACTAGTATATGAGTCAGTCAGCCAAAGCTCATCACTTCATCACATCGTCATGCTCAGCAAGAAAGAAGGTGGTAATGATCTTAAAACATTGAGAAGTTCACGTTCTATATGAATGTACTGATGCTTACATTCAAGTTTTATGCTTTATTGATTGATTAGATATCTCAATGAACTTAGATGCGTTAAGAATGCATGATCACTGTTACGAGAAGAACAATAGAAGCTAGAAACTCAGTTATATTTCACTATAGCCATGGTGAAGAGCTAAAAAAAAAAAAGAGAATCCAATAAAAGCAGTGCAAGCGGAGTGCCACGCACGAATCACTGAAGCAGGCATAGTTCTTCATTCAGGTTGTTCACGCGTGACAGAACACCGAATCGACTATTGCCTTATTTGATGATAGATCACGTGAATCATTGCTCGTAGCGACGAGTGTGACTTATGTAATCAGTTAGCTATCGCATAATGAGCTAAGACTCATTACTAACTCTCGATTATCATCAGTTATGACATGAAGAGAACCTTCATGATTTATGTTCGAACTTCAGAGTCAGACTCACATGCAGTTATAACACTTTGTGTATGATGTTATAGCATCGCGATTAGAACTGCCATCTTATAGTTTCAGATATTCAGAACCTTTATTATTACAATTACCTATTATATTACACGTGAGCATGATTTAGAATCCCTATTGATTACGATCACCTGCTACAAATCGAAAGGAGGATAGGTGCCATGGGTAACTAGAAGTTACCAACCATTATGATTGACTAGAAAAATCTATGCAAGTGTGTAAGACGAGAGAAGTTCTCGAAGATGGTTCAGAGTTTAATAATAGCTAGAAGCGCCGACAGTGGATCAATGCTGAAACAAATGAATTAAGATTCTAATGAGACCCTAAGGATATACTCAAGATAAGTATATATACCTTAACCTATCGAGGACATCGCCTCAGTTAGAACGTCTTGGATTATACATTCAGTTTAGTAGCCAGAATGCAAGCATTGACTAAGGTCATTCCATGACTTAGTATTTTCTGTGGTGACACATACCTTGCAAGGATGCTCAGAGATGCAAAATCTATTTCCTGTAAAGGCGTGAGAGTGCTTCGAATTATATGGTTACATTTCAAGCGCTATGTGAATGAACACTAAGTACTAGAAGTACTACATTAAGAGCATGTAGAGGAAGATTGTTGAGTAAGGTTGAACCTACCTTATTTCGCCTATAGAAGATGTTTAAGGATTGCATTAAACTAGGAGACAGACTCCAAATTTGAGAAGCTCTAGAATATTTTCAAGGACATGTTCAAGATGTTAAGAAGAAAGTGGTGATTTTAGAACAAATATACCTTTTGCAGCCAATGAACAAGAGTTACCAAGTTCGGAAAAGTATTTCCGAGTGATTGAGAAGTAGTTGTGTCGGACCTGGCCAGTCCACATGGCCAAAATCTCAGTAGTCGTCATATATGGGTCTTTAAACCTATATATTTTAAACCTTCATCTGAAAAGCCAAACGGGTTCAGACTATTAGGTCATTTCGTTTCGACCTTTCAGTCAATTCATTTCTACCCTATGGTTATTCATTTTCAATTGTTTGGCAAATTATTGAAACACTTTGCCTAATTGCCATTTGTGATATGAATCATTGCGATCTACTAGCTGTTAGTAGATTTTCTGTGACCCAAAGATAAACAGATACTCATTAGATTAAATCAGTCAAACACGTATGCTTTAACCCAAGGGTCAAGCACGTAATGCATACAGACAATCTCTTGTGCATTTAGTAGGACGTTATTTGTGTATTTTGAAAACAATGATCATTTCGATACTTTTGTATGCCCCTATGTTGGCTTAGTTATTTTGACTAGTATTAGTACGGAGACGCGAAACCTTGGGGCGTTCCATGACTGAGTACTTTTTGTGATGGCTTCGCTAGGTAGCCAGTTCATCATGTGTGGTACTTAGATAGGTCTTTGAATCTAGACATTTATGATGATGTAAAGTCCTCATTGAGGCAATTTTCCCTATGTTATATATGGTGATCTTATTGGTTTTTCGCAGCAAGTCGTTCCGCTATGTTTTATTTATATGTTCGCTTAAGTTTTAACAGGAGCAGAACTCGATGAGTTAAAGAGTAACTATAGAAATGATAGTATGTCCTTATTGCATTTTAATGCGCTGACAACTTATGTTTTGACCTAATAGAATGCCGCCAAAACGAGGACGACCAAGAGGAGGGGGCAGGATTCCCCGAAATGAAAGAAGAGACCCAGAAACAGTGCCAGAACCAGAACCCGAAATAGTTCAACCACCTGTTCAGCCAGAACGACGGATTGAAGAATTATTTTTGCGACAGAACCCACCTACTTTCAACGGGACAGGAGACCCGGCAGAAGCTGAAACTTGGGTTCGCGCTATTGAACGCATTTTCAACTTCCTGCGTTGCACCGACCAGGAACATCTGACTTGTATGTCCTTTCAGTTGACTGGGTCAGCTGATTTCTGGTGGGAAGCACGGATGAAAACGATGACAGCAGAGCAGTTAGAAAACCTGACCTGGGAACAATTCAAAGCTGGTATATATGACAAGTATATACCCAAGAGCTACCGCAAGAAGAAGGAAGCTGAATTTTACAATCTAAAGCAAGGGAAGATGTCGGTAACTCAATATGACAGGATGTTCTGCGATATGTCTAGATATGCGCCGGAACAAGTTGACACAGATGATAAGATGGCTGAAAAGTTTTGTGCCGGACTGAGGCACGAGATTAGGATGGCTTTGGCAAGCCATGGAGGATTGTCTTACACTGAGTCGCTCAGTCGAGCGTTAGACATTGAGGCAGCCATGCCAGGAGAAAGACTTGCAATTGTACCTGCGCCAGCACCTCCACATGATCAAAATCATAATCAGAATTTTAAAGGAAAAAGGAGATGGGACAACAGTAACCCGAACCAAGGCGAGAAGAAGCCATGGCAGGGACGGGTCTTCCAGTCACAGGGCTATGGAGGCCAGAGTGCACCGAAACATATGGGAAATAACCAACAGAGGGCCCCACATTGTCCCAAATGTAACAAAAATCATGTGGGAATCTGTAAGGCCGGCAGTGATAGTTGCTATATCTGTAACCAGAAGGGGCACTATGCAAACCGGTGCCCGAATAAGCAACATGGAACGGGTTCAAGGCCAAACCCACCTATCCAGGCTCCACCTCTGCGAGCAATTCAAGCTTTGCCCCAATCATACCCAAGGCCGCAACCACAGTATCAGCAGCCACAACAGCACCAACAGCTACAGTACCAACCCCAACCTCAACAACCATATCAGCAACAGGCCCGCCAACAACAGCAGCGACAACAGAAACAACATGAAAAACCTCGTCATGCTAGAGCCTATGCTATGAGGCAGAAGCAGCCCGAGAACAACCAGGGAAACCTGGCAGGTATGGGCATGCTACTCAATACTCCTGTTGTACTTCTATTTGATACGGGCGCATCACATACTTTCATTTCAAGTACATGTGTTGACACATTAAAACTTAAAATGGAAAGAGCTGACCAAGAGTTGAGTATATCATCACCTATAGGAGGGATGACAACAGTAGATCATGTGTGCTTGAACCTAGAACTGAACATAGGGTCACACAAGATTGTAGTGAACAACTCGTATGTTATTCCGATGGGAGATGTGGACATAATCCTAGGAATGGACTGGCTAGCCGAGAACTATGCCACCATCCTTTGTAACGAAAGACGGATATCGTTTCGAACCCCAGGAAGGGAGCCGTCACATTTCCACGGAATTAGTATGGGAAGAAGAAAGATGATCATCTCCGCCCTACAAGCAACGAAAATGATGAAGAAGGGATACCCAGCTTACCTCGTATATTTGCACGGAGAACTGGGTACTGAAAAGAGTATAGAAGATGTAGCAATTGTACGGGACTTTTCAGATGTATTTCCAGAGATTCTGCCAGGGCCACCACCGGACAGACCAATTGAGTTTACCATTGATTTGGAGCCCGGGGCAGCTCCCATTTCGAAGGCACCATACCGGATGGCTCCTAAAGAATTGGAAGAACTCAAGATACAACTGCAAGAACTTTTGGAACTTGGATTCATTAGGCCAAGTGTATCACCTTGGGGTGCACCTGTACTCTTTGTGAAGAAAAAGGATGGCACATTGAGAATGTGCATAGACTATAGGGAACTGAACAAAGTGACACTGAAGAACAAATATCCTTTACCAAGGATAGATGACCTCTTCGACCAGCTCAAGGGAGCAAGCGTGTTCTCGAAGATTGATTTGCGGTCTGGTTATCACCAGCTGAAGATTCGACCAGAAGACGTACCTAAGACGGCATTTCGAACTAGGTATGGCCACTACGAATTTGTAGTTGTGCCATTCGGGCTAACTAATGCGCCAGCCGTGTTCATGGACCTCATGAATCGAGTGTTCCATCCGTACTTAGACAAATTTGTCTTGGTATTCATAGATGACATCCTGATCTACTCGAAGAACGATAAAGACCATGAGGAACATCTGAGAATTGTTCTAGAAACGTTGAGGACAGAGCGTCTTTATGCCAAATTCAGCAAGTGTGAGTTTTGGCTCAGCGAAGTCACGTTTTTAGGACATATTGTATCATCAGAAGGGATTAAAGTGGACCCTGAAAAAGTGCAAGCAGTGCGCGAATGGAAATCGCCTACTAACCCTAATGAGATAAGAAGTTTCTTAGGATTGGCAGGTTACTATAGGAGGTTTATGGAAGGATTTTCCAAAATTGCAAGGCCAATGACGCAACTACTCAGGAAGGGAATAAAATTTTCTTGGACAGAGGAGTGCGAGAAGAGCTTCCAAGAACTTAAGGAGAAGTTAACTACGGCACCAGTGTTAGCCGTCCCAACAGCTGATAAGGAATATATGATCTACACGGACGCGTCCAAAAATGGACTTGGTTGCGTGCTGATGCAAGAAGGAAGAGTGATAGCATATGCGTCACGACAGCTTAGGCCACATGAACTGAATTACCCGACTCATGATCTGGAGTTAGCTGCAGTGGTGCATGCGCTGAAGATTTGGAGGCACCACCTATATGGAGTTAGGTGTGAAATATTCACAGATCATAAAAGCCTGAAATACTTTTTCGAGCAAAAGGACCTCAACATGAGACAGAGGAGATGGCTCGAACTAGTGAAAGACTATGACTGCAGTATTAACTACCACCCAGGCAAGGCCAACGTAGTGGCTGATGCATTGAGTCGTAAGACCCAATCTAAATTGGGAGCTCTCATCACTCGAGAGACGGTGCTCATAAAGGAATTTAGTAAAATGAACATAGAAGTGGTTAAACCACCAGGGACAATAGCAAGCGTTGTGGCAACAGTACCTAACTTGAGGAAGATGATCGTAGAAGCACAAAGAAAAGACGGGAAGATGGAAAAACTACGGGAAGCAGTAAGAAAAGGAGGCGTCAAGAATTATCAAGAAGCATCAGATAATGTTATCCTCTTTGAAGGAAGAATATGCATCCCCCACGATGATGAGCTTAAGGATAAAATCATGAGTGAGGCTCACGATACCCCTTATACTGCCCACCCAGGCAGTACTAAGATGTATCAGGACCTAAAGAAACACTTTTGGTGGGAAGGAATGAAGAGAGACATAGCGTCATTTGTGGAGAAATGCCTAGCATGCCAACAGGTGAAGGCCTTACATCAAAGGCCATATGGAAAACTACAACCGTTGGAAATCCCAGAATGGAAGTGGGAGCACATAGCAATGGATTTTGTGACCAGTTTGCCCAAAACAAAGAAAGGAAACACTGCCATTTGGGTAATAGTGGATCGACTCACAAAATGTGCTCATTTTATACCAATACCGATCACACATGGGTCAGACAAGCTAGCTCAGTTGTATGTTCGAGAGATTGTACGCTTACACGGTGTACCAGTGTCGATCACTTCAGACCGAGACTCAAAATTTACTTCTAGATTTTGGATGAGCTTACAGAAGGAGTTAGGCACGAGGTTAAATTTCAGCACCGCCTTCCACCCGCAGACAGATGGGCAGTCTGAAAGGACAATTCAGACCCTCGAAGATATGTTGAGAACAGTGGTGTTAGATAAAGGTGGGAGTTGGGAAGTAGTACTGCCGTTGATTGAATTTGCCTATAATAACAGTTACCAGGCGACTATCGATATGGCACCATATGAGGCATTGTATGGAAGAAAATGTAGATCACCACTTTATTGGGATGAAGTGGGTGAGAGAAAAGTTTTAGGACCAGACATGGTAAATGAGATGGTTGAGATAGTCCGCCAAATCAGAGGGCGAATAAAGGAGGCGCAAGATAGACAGAAATCTTACGCTGATGCACGCCGAACCGAATTACAGTTTGAAATAGGAGACAAGGTCTTCCTAAAGGTATCTCCTACCAAGGGGATAACTAGGTTTGGTGTCAAGGGAAAACTTAGGCCCCGATTCGTAGGACCTTATGAGATTTTGGAGAGAATAGGCCCAGTAGCCTATAGGTTGGCGTTACCGCCAAGCTTTGGAAACGTTCACAATGTTTTCCACGTATCACAACTCAGAAAATACGTTTTCGATCCAAAGCACATAATCCACCAAGAAGAGATGATCCTTTGCCCAGACTTGAGTTATGAAGAGAGACCAGAGGCCATTCTAGATCGAAAAGTACAACAACTCAGGAATAAGGCAATCACATCAGTGAAAGTCTTATGGAGACACCACGGACAAGAGGAAGCCACGTGGGAGCTTGAAGACAAAATGAAGGATAAATACCCCGAACTGTTTTAGAAGAAATATGCAAATTTCGGGACGAAATTTTTGTTAAGAGGGGTAGTATGTAGTGACCCGCTCTTTTATATATTTTAAATCCAGTTATGAGTGTTTATTTTTGTTCTTCAGTGAATAAAAACGGTTATTATCCTGATATGAATTCAGCTTATGATCCTGAATTTATATTGTTAAAACAGTCAATGATATTATTTCAGAGTTATAACTGACTTAGCAAAGTCACGTTATTTATTTAAGCAAGATGGAATTAGAATTTATTTTTACTCAAGTCGTGGATTATTTCCGACTCGTGAGTTAATTAAATCTGCGGATTTAATTTAAATATCAAGACAACGAACAAATTAAATCTACGGATTTAATTTAGATTCATTTTATAACTTATCGATTTTAGCGAGTTATCACATGTCGAAATCGAGATTTATGTAAACATACAGTATCAAGCAGAATCGAAGCCAGTATTTTATTACAGTTACTGAATCACAGAGATTTGTTTATTACAATATATATATATATATATATATATATATATAATACTACAATCTGCTTCGATAAAACAGTATTACACGCACACAACATATTTTACAACTACCAGTAACAATATACAATATTCCAATCACATTGATACATTGATATCCACAACTCATAATAACATACAAAGTCATCAGTATCATTACACAAACTTTCTTTTTCGCTCCACCATGCTTTTCTCCCCATTCATACAACACACTCAAGTGCCTAGCAACAGCTTCTCCTTTAACCTCACACTGCAGTCTCAATTCACCACTCTCCTCTTTTCCACACTTAGAAACTTTGGGAGAGCAGAGACTTCAATCCAGTGCTCTGCCACTTCAAGGTAAGCTTTGACTACAATTCCTCCATCTTCTCCATAACTCTACCTGCATTGATTGAGGGAAACAACAATTGTTTAAACTGTTCCAGCCATTCAAGTTCATTCAAAACATCAACAGTTGAAGGAGTGAGGAAGAGAGAGAGGGATCAGGCATTCAATACTTTCCAAAATAAAGATTATCTCAGTTATTCAATACCACAACAACACCAACCAACATTTATACTTCAAGGTAATTTATACTATCCCAGTTCACTCTCTCAACATACGCCTCTCACATACTCAAGCATGATCAGCTTATGCATATGAAATCAGACTCCACAGACAAAAAGAAAGAGAATACCTTAACTCATGAATCGAATATAGGCTTGCTACAGTATGCTCACACATAGAATGCTAAGTACTAGATTCTTACTCGAGGAAATTTATGTTCGTATCGAAACTCAATCACGCAACGAAAAGAAAGAAAACGGAGATTTGGAACTTAGCTTTAGGAAGTGAGGCTGGCTGCCTGTTCGGTCGAGCCAGGACGATGGCGACGACGGCGACAGCTCTTACTGCCTCGGCGAGAATCGTGTTACAGCAACTGCAGCATCGCGAATGGAGCAACGACGCTGAACCGCCGATTGAAATGGACGGAGGAGATGGCGGCAGAACCATGGCGGCGGCGGCGGCGATAGTTATAGGCCGAGATTAGGGCTCAAATCTTGAGGCGACCTCCCCTGATTTTGAGAAACGACAACAGCGACAATTAGGGCTTTTGCTGCCCCTTCATCGGATTGAGAGGAAGAGCCCGACGCAGGAGGACGGACGAGACCCCGGCTGTTCGCCGGGAGTTGCAGCGGCGGCAGCGACGATTTCGATGTCAGGGAGGAATTAGGGCTCGCCCTTCTCGCCTCGGACGTACTATCAGCGAGAGAGAAAGAGGAGAGAGACAGATACAACCTCGCCGGTCGAAGCCAACCGAAGCAGATGGCCGCGGATCGGCCGAGGAGGAGGAAGCCGGCCGGATTTGAGAGGTGGCCGAGCGTAGGCTTTGAAGAAGAAGGAGCATCGGCTCCTTGAAGAGAGAGGACCGAGAGTGTTATGGAGAACGCCGGGCTTAGGCGGAGGCAGTCGACGCCGGCCGGAGTCGCGGCGGCGGACGCCTCGTGTGAAGGCGAGTCGAGAGTGAGAGGGAGAAGAGGCGTGCGGCTGGCTTGATCGAGAGAGAGAGAGATATAGGTGGCGTTTGATTTGAGGAATTAGAGAGAGAGATCGGTCCTTGAAGAGAGAAAGAACCGAGAGTTGGGAGAGAAATTCATTGGGCCTTTATTTTTCTTTTGGGCCGGAAATTTGGGCCTCCTATTTATTCAATTGGGCCTTGTTGTATTTATTGATATGGGCCGATTTTTAATTATGAATTGGGCCAGTCTTTTATTTAAATGGCCATTCCCATTATTTCTATTGGGCTTGAATTATTTTAAAGATTGGGCTGATGCTTATTTTACGATGGGCTATTATTCTAATCTCATTTATATTTCAGCTGGGCTGAGTTTTATTTAATTTTAAGCTCAGAATAATTCATTCTATTCTTGGGCTAATTTTAAATTATGGACTGAAATTTTATTTAGTTGGACCTTACATGATTTATTTATTTGAGCCCAACTATTTATAATTTAATCATTTGGGCCAAGAATGATTTAATTACTAAGCCCAATGAATTATTTTTAATTGGACCTTTCATTTTAGCTATCCAGGCCCATTTCTGCTTAATTAATTATTGAGCTACCTTATGTTGAGCCTTTTAATTATTCGAACTCATAATATTTCAAATTCTCATTATTAAGCCGGATAATTATGAGTTTATAAAGCGAATAAGCTGAAGTATTTAATTATTTTCTATCGACTACGAGGAGCGGGATTTATTTAATCGACGGATTAGAACACCCTGAAGAGAACGGATTAATTTTAGTTAATTATCCGGAACCATGAGACGAGACTTAACTTTTGTTTAAATCCGATAACCTGGATTAACAATAGAAATTCCCTGATTATTATTTCAGAATAATAATTCATGCATAAGGATCATGCATAGTTAAATACACATTCTCATTTGAGGATTTTTATTCGAGCAAATATCTTATATATGTACATATATTCTCGTAATAAAGGTCAAGGGCGAGATTGACAATCTATTGAGGAGTTTCTGTACCACAAAAAGTTTCTAACAGGTGGGCATTACTTTCATATATATCAAATGAGTTTAAATGTTATGTTCAAGCAAGTTATTTCATGATTAAATTAATTGAAGATATTTCAAATTTTGTCTTGCCATAAAATATTTAAATTTCAGTATGATATCTATCTGATGTGACTTTTATCATGTAATCGAATTCGGGTCTTGAGCAGTTGATAGCTATCCTGCCAGGGCTAGTGTACACCAGTGACCGTGAGTCATCTAGCGGGTTGGCCGGTCAAGTGACCGTGAGAGGTGGCCACCTCTCCGGCACAAAGTTCCAGATATGATAGATTACAAGAGAACTTAGACTGCAGTCGAACTTTAAGAATCACAAATGAATTTAGTAAGCTTGGGCCTTTTAGCGAAAAACTCCCTTGCTGTACTGTTTAATTATGGCATGACAATTTACGGTTTTGAAGCATGTATTTTATACTTAGGCATACGTGCCCACTGAGTACTTTTGTACTCAAGCCCTGCATATATTTCTAAATGTGCAGGTTGAGTAGCTGCCGATGGTGATGAAGTGACGAGCGGGATTCTTTTGTATTATTATGTGTTAATGAACTCTAGGGTTACATGTCTTCATACATGTAATCAGAACCTTATTCCGCTGCGTACTCAGAAGTTTTATGTTTATTTGGCTAAGTCAGAGATATCTGAACTTACTAGTTATTTGAGTCTATACGACTAAACTTCTGTTATATTATAAATATTCCTTTTGTTAAATTATGAAATGTGATTCTTCTTTGTTTAATTATCCCCTTTCTACCCCGTTTCTAATCTCCCTCCATTAGTCACGGTTTCCCCGGCTTAATTATCCTTAATTAGGACCGGTCGTGACATTTTTTGAATTACAAATGATAAGCATAATTTATATCTTGTGTATTTTGTAAAACTATAGTGTTTTAAATGTCATCTATTTACATGTCATTAATTTTAATATTACCTATTAATTTAAAGTATAAGAAGAAGGTGTTCTATTAACTTTTTATGCATGTAAGTGTCTTAATAAAAGGTATATTAATCAAATTTATACTTCAAACCAAAAATTTAAAATAAAAAGTTATCTTCTTAATATATTATGAAATTTAGAGTTATGTAGTACAATTTTGTATGACTAACTTAGAAGGAATAATTAAATTGAATAAGATATATTACTCCTTAAAATGAAAACTAAAATTTAAAATCATATGATACTATTCCTAAAACTATAAAATGTAACCTTTGATATAAATTATGCACTATATTTGCACCATCTGATTTGAAAATTAAATGAAATAAACTTATAAATAGTCAAATATAATACTCCTAATCAACAATAAACCATTAAACCCTATTATTGTATTAACTCAACTCAATGAAATCATTAACTACATAGAATTTACGTGAGTCGTAATTGTCTTGTGACAACATCTCATTCAAATTTACTACCCTTATTTCAATGCTAAAAGTGTAACGATTGGCGATTATGATAATATTTAAATTAACTAACCAACTTAATTTAGTGTCAACCAATAAATTTTGAATTTTAATTGTAATAATATATGTAGATATAAAACTAGCACACATCTTATACTAATAATTATGTATTTGAAAATATAATATTAAATTTTCTCATAATGTTAAAATTTAGAATTTTGTCACACCCCAATTCTTGAATGAATAAATATAATCGAGGTGCAACTAATTCATAGAAATAAACAAGGAACAACCTTGTTAAAACCCGAATAATAAGATAACGAGTCGGGCTAGGCCCCTTTGGATCACAAGTTTTGTTTCATATTTCTGACAACCGACGTTCATTAACATAAAACTAGAAATTTTAAATTGAAGCTCGACATGAAGTCATCTTAAGTTGAGAAAACAAAAGGTGTATAAGAGTTATTACTACAGCGGAAGTCTATATAGAAATTGAATCCTAGCCTCAGCTCAGTCCCGTCAGCACCGGCCAGCCAACCTGAAAACATTTGAAAGTATTTTTGGGCTAAGTACTAATGTACTCAGTGGGCATGCATTTTCATAAACATTTCATATTTTCGTAAAGACAGTTTATCCAATCATACTTGACATGACTTAGAAGGTTTTAAATTGAAAAAACTTCTAAGCATGTTAAAATAATTTCTTTCATTTGTGCGCACATGTCACACTCCATTTCTGTTACTCGCTGTGATCCCGGACCTTTTAGCCACCGACGGATCCATTTCTCCCATTGCACTTGCCCTGAGGACGTAACTCAGACAAGTTGAATTGACCTCGGGACGCTACCCAGGCAGGCCCTTACATTACATGCTTCGGAACACATCCAGCAAGCACCCTTATAACGCCTCTTAGTTAGTGCCCGATGGAGATCAACCCACCGAGTCAGCTAACGAGTGTACACAATTCTCAAATAACGTGTTAGGCATAAGAGAACCTCAATTGATTCGTTGTGGCGAGCCTTAAACAGAGCAGAGTGCACATAAACATTTTATTGGATAAACAGTTTGCATTTCATTGAATAAATAATTTGCATTTCATTGAAACATTTAGAGCTTAATAACTCAATCATACTTTATACATTTGGAAAGTAAGCCCACCTGGTTAGGCAAAGCCTGAAGATCATAATCACATAAACTCATCTTGGGAAAGCAGTGTTAATCCCCTTGGTCCACAAAGCCTACAAGAAATTCTATCCTTAATAGGTCTCATGAAACTAATCTTAAAGTCTTAGTGGATGTACTAAACATACTTGATTCATCACGCCGGGTTTCCAAAATTTAGTAAATAAATAATTGAAAACTAAATTATTGAGTTAAGGACACCAACAATATCCTTACTCGATTTTCTTAAATAATTGAATTTATGAATAAACCAATTAAATTATGAATGCTTTCACTCACAAAAATACTTGATGCAAATCATTTCATGCTTAATCATATATGCACATAATAATATTAACATGAACCCAATAAATAAAATAAATCTACAGCCCAAATATTCAGGCCCAGGTTTTGAGCCCAACACTTCAAAATAAGGTCCACAATCCAATCCCTAACTCATATGTTTCATTCTCTCTTCAAACACCACTCACGCACACACACACGGACACACACTCAGCAGCGGCGCCCTCCTCCCTTTGGAAAAGTCGCCGCCGCAGCTCCTCCTCCGACGAGAACCCACCGGCCAGTCGCCTCTCTCCCTCGACCTCTCTGCTCTCTCTTCCCTCCGACTCTTTCACTTACACAGACACAGACGGACACCCTCTTCACCTTCTCCGGCGAGAACAGCCCTTGGCCGCTGTCGCCGGCTCCCTCCTCACCTCTCTCTTAATACTGAACCGCACCCAACACCTGCCAGCCGCCACCGCCCGGATTCCAAGCAGCGGCGCCGCCGGAACACCCTCTGTCTCGCAACTCTCCGAACTGGGCGAAGACGCCGCTCCACCCTCTCCGATTCTCTAGCAATGGCAGCCAGTGGCCGCCACCGACCAACTCCAGCCCCCCTATTCTTCTTCCCTCACTTCTCTCTCTCACAACACTCCTCAAATCACCACAGTTCAGACCCACCCCCACGAAGGTCAGCGCTGCCGCCGGAGCTTCCCAAGCTCAGCCTCCCCTGCCCTGACTCGACTCAAGCACACGCACACAGTTCACAACAGCACCAGTCTATCTCCCTCCATCATTTCTTTCTTTCTTACATCAGTGAATGCAAGGTTCCGGTTTAGATCAGTTTTAGTTCTTCTAAAAGTAAAAGTTTGCATCTTGTACAGTTCATAAAGAAATCAAGGTCAAGTCTTTTCCTATAAATATACATTGCTACTCATATTTGCATATTCAAAATGTATAGACATGTATGCGAACATATGTATGAATGTATTTTTCTAAAAATGAAAGGTTGAGTTGTTGTCTACTTTGGTTGAAATAAAACCTTGAGTTGATGAACATGTTGGTGGTTTTGATTTGGCAGTCTGCTTCAATAGTGAATTTGAAATGAAACCTTGATGAAAATGTTGTTTGTTTCTGGACTGAACTGGAGCTCTATCTCTGGTTGAGAAATTTGTGTGGGAAGTTTGAATGGAGAGTGTAGAAACTCAGTTGAAGTATAGCTGAAGTTTGGTCTATGAATTGTGTCTTAGAGACGTGGGTGATGGGAAGTGAAGGAAATGACTGTTGGAGGTGGTATGGTGAAGGCGATACCTATGTACTTGAATGAGGTATACACACGGAGAAAGATATTATAGCTGATGGAAAGAAATTTCAAGGGCTATGATGTGTTGTTGGCCAATTAAAATTCTTATAGCATAAAAATTAAATTGATATGCAAAATATATTCAGGTCTTGTAAATTTAAAATACTCGTTAAAAACTTTAAATGATCAAACTTTAGTAAATATGAAATGCAAAAGAATCAAAATAGCTAAAAATTTACAAAAAAAAAAAAATTGTAAATAAATTTTGTTGGAATTAAAATAAATAAATTCATTTTCTTTTATCCGACGTGAATCATCTAAATTTCTAAGTTCAAAATAATTCTAAACTTAGCAAGAAAAGAATGGGGTGTTACAAATTTGATTTTATCTATATAGTAACATAATCATAGCAAATTTATTTTCCCAACTATAGTACTACAACTGTAAACTCAATTTTTTTTTTGTTGGCAGAATCAATTATTATTTCGGTTCGAGAGTTTAATTGAAGATTGGCCGAATTTGATCGAATTAAATTACCCATTTTAAGCATAAAAAATATTTCAAATGTTATCCTCCTTACTCTTCTATTATAGAATAATTGTTCTTAGGTTGTATTTTTTATTATTTTATCAAAATACAAATTTTAAAATTAAACTACATATCATTAACTATAAATAATTCGTTAGAGTATATTAACACGCACAAACACACATTCAAGATATTTAATAAAATTATTAATACACTTTATTTTTTCGTTTAATAATTTTGAAAATAATTAGGACGATTGCTATTTAAGATAATATAATCATATGGAGCATAAAAAATATTATTGAATTATAAATTATTTTAATATAATGTAAACAGTAAACTTTAATTTTGGTAGGTCAATTTTAATAGCGAAAGTCGTCACTAATAATTTTTGGATTTACAGTTCATTAATGCATCGAGAAAATATGTTGTGAAATACAAATATAAATGAAAGAGTTTAGTGCCCCAAATTACCAACAAAGTAAAACTGTGTAAATAAAAGAGTAATGTTGGATACAATGTTGTCAACAGAATGTTAATAACATTATAACCAACATGCAGCGGAAAGTAAAAACACACAGGAATATTTTTTTCACGGATTATAAATAACCCGTGAGTGCCTCAAGGCTAAATTCACTATGTTGAATCAACAATACATAGTACAGATTTGGATCTTATTGGAGATCTATCTTTACAGAATGGCTGCCTAAGATAAACCAACCTATCTACTTTCAGTACTACAATGTTGATACAACACAGAACCCAAAACAGCCGAATAACAAAAGTTAATCGGACAAAGCAAACAACCTGCTACGCTCCAATGGCCTTGCACTTCAACTCTTGCCCTCGACGTCCCATCGATACAAAGATAGACTTTACAGATTGGCTGCCTAAGTCTACTTCGTCAAAGCAATCCTTGAAGAACCGGTGACACGTTTGCAGCAGGAAAATGACGAATTGGCTGTGAGTGAATGTTAAGTCGCAGATAATGCACTTCCAAAACGTAAGGATGATTGAAGTTTCTTGCTGCATTTATAGGCCTTCATATCGTGGTTGGTTTCATCCACTTCCCACTTCCAGAACCTTCCTATAACTGCTGCAATCCGTCTTCAATAACTGCTAGTCGACCAGCCTTGGGATGTTGGTTACGAGATCATGGTTCTTGAAAAATAGCAACAACCTTCCCACTACTTTGAACCATGCATAACCGCCTATCCACTTATTAGAAACGTGGTCAACAAACATAAGACTATTATTTCACAACCAAAGAATAAGAAATCGTGAAAGAAAGGTAAAGATTAAATATATACATTTACCAATGGAGAGTCAAAGTATGGAGTCAAGGCAGACTTCGGAATGTTGGTTGAAACCCAGAAATGTTGACACCATGAATGTTATCAACATTCCACCCAACATTGAAACACGAATGTTATCAACATTGGTCCCAACATTTTCGGAGTCAACATTGACTCTAACAATAAAATTTGAAAGAAAAAATATTTAGATATTTTGGTGAAAATTTTAATAATGATGATGATGATGATTAGTTAAAAAAAATGTTTTGCCAAGATCTTGGGTCATTCATATGATACGTCTCCAATTAAAAAATGAATTCTTCTTTATTGATTAGAGCTATTTTACATAATAAATAATTCATCAATTTTATTTTTTAATTATAATCATATAACCAATAAATATTCTAAATTATATTATTGAAAATATCCTCAATTTATAATCGCGTATCACACCAGAGAACGTACTAGTTAAATTCTTAATAATGTCACAGAAAAATACTTTACTAATATTATTAATAATATTAAAAAAATTAAACAAGACGATAAAATAAGTATCACACAGGAGGATGTATTAGTTAATTTTTTAATAATGTCACAAAAAAAACACTTTATTAATACTAATCTTTTTTTTTGACAGTATTATTAATACTAATCTTAACCCTAAAGTTACATTCACGTTGGACATCTCTCCCTCTCTCAGATTTTTCTTCACCGCCTTCTCTCCTTCCCTCTCTGCCTCACGCCACCGCCACCGCCACCGTCCAACGTCGCCCCGCCCGCAGACAGCAACCGCACCTCCTTTCTTCTCTTCCCCACCACCTCGGCTCTAACCCGTCCACTCCAGATCCGTTCGCTGTCCAGCGGTGCGGCGCGTTGTCCACTCCAGATCCTTTCACCGTGTGGCTCCTCTAGCTCCTCATCCTCGCCTTCCTCATCGTAATCGTGCTTAGCCTCGCCGATTCTAGAAGCTTCCTACTCAGATTCGTGAGATCTCTATTAATTTTCGCACAGGGGTTTCGAACATTAGATTTTGCAAAGGGGGGTTTTCGCACACAGGGGTCCAAGCACACCTGCAAATCTCAACATTGTGAAAAAAGGGGTTTATCTGATTTCTTTTTGCAAGTTTCATGGGGCGAGAGCCCCAATTTCTTGATTATGTTAGAGATTTTGGTATGGCAAAAATTGTGATTCTTGGAACATGTAAGGGAAATTTTCGTGGAAACCCATATGAATTTTGGAGATATTTTGAAAGTTTAATCTGCAGTTTTCGTGAAATACTTGGGATACTTGGAATATTTTCTGGTTTAATTCCTAGTTTTGAACTCCTTAAAAATTCATTAAACTCCTCCCTCCCCTTAATTTAGTTTTCTTAATCTCTATGGAGGGAGTATATTTTTAGATATTCTTTGCTTAGTTTCATTACATAATTGCTCATATTTGTTTATATGTTGTAGGTTCTACCAAACGAAAAGTTCAGGGAGTTACAAAAGGTTTGTCGGTGCAAAAAAAAGGCAGTCTTCTCAAAGGTTTGTTGGTTCAACAATTTGTACTCATAATTTGTGGTCTCATTGGTGCATGAGAAGTCTTTGTTTAGGATTTAGTGGATTTTTTTTTTTTACAAAAAATTCTTCAAGTATCTGATCTGATAGAAAAAGACATGTTCACGCTTGTGTTGTTATTTTCTAATTTGTTTGATAATTTGCTAGTTTTTTTTATGGAAAAATGTGTGTTCACGCTTGTATTGCAATTTTCTGTAGAAAAACTAATTATCATATAAGCATGATCAAGTTATTCTGTATATGGTCTTCAAAATACTATGCAGTGATTGATTGTTGAAATGATAGTTCCTGTAGAAAAACTAATTATCATATAAGCGTGATCACATGTTTTTGTATATGGTTTTCAAAATATGGTCTTCAAAATTTCAATAAGTATGTAGTGATTGATTATTGAAATAATAGTTCAAAATAAACGTAATCACGCCCTTTTATAAATTGTCTACTTATGCTTAGTATTGTTCATTTGTAGAAAATTAGCGATCAGAATAGAGAGAATCCTACTCGTACAACTGCATGGAGATTGAGCCGGTATAGTAATACAAAAAAAGAATCGATAGATGAATCCTCAAAGGAAGTTTATGTGAGTGAATAGTTAATTATTGTGTCTATATGTATTATGGAAATTATAAATACTAATATAAATTACTATTCAAGATGAGCTTATGAGGTTGCAGATTGAAAACATTGAAGATGATGACGGTCTTATGTCAGAAGACGTGGCTTTAGTCAAGGTTCTCAGCGAGGAAAAGTCGAGCCGACTTGGTGCATGTGGAGATGGATTGAAGCCACTATCGAAAAGAGAAGAGATGATTAATCTTGATTTGCAAAAAGAGAATGAAGAGCTAAAGAAAAAAAACGAAGAGTTGGCCTCTCGGTTTAAGTCTAGAGAAACTCAAATTAGCAACCACCAAGTGAATCTTCAATCTCAAGTAGAAGATCTTTTGAGAGCTAAACTCTCTGCTATCATTCAAGGCCTAAATCAAAGTAGTCAAATATCGAGTTCTAATTAATGTAAAGTTAGTTAACTAAGTTTATCTTTAATTTATTAGAAAAACATGATTTTATGCTATTTCATAAATATGTTTCTGCCTCAATTTTGCAATTTAGATTTGACTTTTTATAAATAAGCTTGATCACGCTTAAAATTTTCAACGTCTTATGAAACAATACTGTCAAACTAGCGTGATCACGTGTTGGGAACTTAATGAAATATCCTAATCCTAGTTTTGATGATACCAAAATTCTTAGGTTTCACTTGTAATAGACTAGAACTGTTCGAACTCATTTGTTAGAGTTCTCTATCTAGTTTAGTTGTTGTTCTGAAGACTAAAGACTGAAGCCGTAGGACTGAATACTGAAGACTGAAGTTGTCGACTAATGTAACGATTAAGGCAAAGTCAAATACTGATATTTGACTAACCAGTCCAAGAGTCAGTTACGACTGATTATTTAATGCGAGCCACGTGGATTCAGCGGACTGATACTAAAATCAAGTATCAGTTAAACATTCTTCCTCGGACTGAACGTCTAAAGTTTAAAGGAAGCCACACACTCCAGAAGTACAACTGCATTAAATGCAGAGATCTCAGGATCGTCCTTTCTCTACAGAGGCCACTCCTTTTGGTGACTACCTTTTTTCAGGGATGTCCTATCTCCTGCTCTTCAATGTAGCCGTTCTCACCAAACAAAGAAACCTCGAAGATTGAAGCCTCAGCCTAACTTCAAATTACTCTCTAACGGAAGAATTTTTGAAGACCATTTCAGCCAACGAATCTATTCAAGACGTCTCCTATAAATAGAGCTCGAGGATCACTTCAATCTTCACCGATTCATCTACATAAGCTGAAACGCTGCCGAATTCGTCACTCAGCATTTAAAGCCATTCCAAAGTTTGAATCGAAGAAGAGAATCACAAAGCCAAAAATAAGTCACTGCTGATTACATACATTCTCTTTGAACTTAGGTAAATATTATATATCCAAAGCCTAGGTATAACTGATTACAGAGAAGTTGTTCTTTGTAATTTAGTTGGCAAGTTTTCGAACCTCTTTTCAAACGACCGAATCGAGAGTTTGAGTTGTCAGGAGTTCATACTAGTGCTCTGTTTCCGAAGAGATCTTAGTGCCCAATGTGCGCTAAGAGTGAGAAATCCAACCAGGTGTGTTGGTACTGGAGATAGGATCTTCAGTTGTCCAGGTTTGCTGTACACCCGTAAGCACATGCCCAGTGAAGTTATCGGTCTGATCAACTGACCGTGGATGTAGGAAGTGTTTTCCAAACCACGTAAAAATCTCTGTATTATTTACAGCTTTCAGTATTTACCTTCTTACTTGTGTTCAAACTTTCTTAAACTGAAAACTGATTAACTGCAAAGAGAAACTTAACTGTTGACAATGTGATTAATCTCACAAGCTATTTCGAAACAAAAGTTTTCCGCTGCGTGTGTTATTAGTCTAACTGATCTATCTCCGGATAGTCAGTAAGATTCATAACGTCTCTCTGTTTAACAAACTCGAATGAAGCTTTACGTGTATTAGTTAAAGTCTTTGACTTTAACTGATAACTCTTTACTGAAGAGTATTCAGTATCATTCGTCAACCTTGTTTTGATAAAACTCTTTTAACTAAAAAGGTTGAGTCAGTTTGTGTTTCAAGTTTCATTTTCAAAAATAACCTATAGGTGTATTTCCCCTCCCCCCATACACCTATTCGAGACCCTCCGGACCTAACATCATGTCTTTACTTAAAGAAGCTTCTATATATTTTACAATTCGATTTTTTAGAAATAAACGTGATCACGCCCTTTTCTTAAATAAGTTTTTAATATTAAAATAATTCCTATAATTATACATGTGTAGTGGTGATTATAACATGTGACAAAATGATTACGTTTTAATGACGATAAAAGCATGCGACTACATATTGGTTTATATAGTGACGGTAAAAATCATGTCACTAAATGAGAAAGTTGTAGTAACGACAAATACATTGTGACTATTGACTGGAAAATTTAGTGACGCTTGTATCATGTCACTAAATTACGTAATTATAGTGACGACAGTATCATGTCACTGCAAACAGAAACTATTGTGACAAGCTTGAAACATGGCTACAAATTTTAAAATATAGTGACAAAAATAAATTCGTCACAATTTAATCATATTCAGTGGCAACATCATCCGTCACATTAATTAGATTTGTAGTGACAATATTTTGTTATCGTCACAGTAGCTTTTAGCGACAGTTGATATAGCTGCGACTTACCGACGACCACAAAAGTTGTCACTAGGATGCTTTAGTGACGACTTTGGCACACATAGTAATAAAAAATGTCGTCACTAAAAGCCTTTTTTTGTAGTGACGGTTGCAGATGTGACGAAGGCAATCGCCGGTCTAGTGAGGTGGATCTGGTGGGAGATATCGGAGTCGGAAGAGAGGGGATTGGAAGGAGAGATGATAGCGCCGAGGAAGAGCAGGGAGAGGTAGAGAAGGGGAATGTGAATTTGCGGCAGAGGCTGGAGGCTAGGGATTGGACGATATGGGGAAAGGGAGAGAGGGGGATGCGGCGCCGGGTTGCGGCGTCGATGAGAGAGACGGAGGTGGGGGAGGAGGAGCGTGAAGGAATATTAAACTGAATTAATGCTCCGTTTGCCCGATGATCGTTTCTTGGATTATTATTAATTCATCATACAACGATTAAATCCTAACATGCTCCTATGAATTTAACAGCTGCACATAGGTGTTAGGAAAACTTACTTGAGAATCGGATGCACAAGCTGTTGATGATCGCGTCGAAAGAATCTGACTCCAGCTCTGATCTTCTCGACTGTATCCCGCTCAATTCCCAACGTTGGATGGACAACGAGCTATGGAAATTCCCAAGACAGAATGACCACTCACGTTTCCTACGCCTATCTCTGCTCTCAAAAACCCTAATTTTTTCAGTGTATTTTCCTGAGAGCTGACAGCTGTATTTAATAATACAGAAAACCTTGAGGGGGCGCCAGTTTCTAGGTGAGGGCCGAAAATCTGCCCTACTTGGGCTAGGAGACATTGGGCCAGCCCAGGGACCAGATACAAGGAATAAAGATGGGCCTCAAATAAATTAATTTATCTATGGTCAGCCCAGACCATAATTAATTTATAAATATCAGTTCATTCCACTAGAGAACCGATACTGACTTACCCCTTTATTGCCGGTGATGAGTCGGGGCTTGTATTTAGACTTATTAAATCTCTGTATTTAAAATATCCGACATCCATTAATTAATTAGAGCTTTGACAGCTTAAATTAATTAATCTCTTAATAATTCCTTAAGCAGTACCACTCAAACTTTATTATTACGCCTGAACTTAATCAACCTGCAGGGTTTAGCGTAATAAACCTTATTGAGCTCCTTAAGGGGATGTCATTATCCTATACCGGATACGGGTACTAATACAGATAATCAAATATCATATATTAACCGCTATCACCCAAGATACAGAGTACTCGAGTTAGTATATAACTTTCACCCATAGTAAGTCAAAGTGATATACGAATTAATATATATATCTGAATACTTATTAGTATTAAGATTTATAAGTCACCGAGATCTTGATTCTTCACTTAAGTCAGATAGAAGAATACATCTCAAACTGTGGTCCTATCAATACGTAATGACGTACCAGTATAGACAAGTAGCCAAGACAAACTACTTCCATCTATACTGCAGCCTAAACCAATAACTTGTCCTAGAGTTATTTCGGCTGTGATCATATTATATCTCTTAAGGTTATTCCAATTATATGGTCTTCTGTGATCTACAACACACCATATAATCTACTTATACAGAGATAAAGAACATACATATGCAATCATGAACACAATCAGATAGGAGATAAGAATAGTGAAAACAGGAATCATTGTATACAAGCATAAAGTTCTTGCTTTCAGTATACAAATCCAACAGAGCGGAGGAGGAGGGAGAAGACGTAATGCGGGAGAGAGGAGGAGGGAGAAGACGTAATGCGGGAGAGAGGAAGAGGGAAAGGAAATAGAGGAGCAGAGGCTGTGGAAGGTGGCGCCATTGTTCCGCCGCCGTGGGTGGTGGTGGTGAAGGGCTTCCCCAAAACAGTGTTTCCGGTGAGTTTCCGGCCAGTTTCCGGCGAAAATTAACGTGTTAAAATTAAAAAAATTAAAAAAATAAAATAGTTAACGGTGTTAAGTCGCCGTTAGGGCAGAGAGCCTGATTGTTCGAAATTAAGGACTTCAAGAGTTTAATTGGCCCAACTTCGACTATAAGGAGCTAAACGTGATAAGGGCCACTATGATAGGGGCGTATTTGATACTTAACCCTAAAAATAACAATTATAGTGAACAAATGTAATAATTTAGAAACATTACATTTCATCATATCAATAGTTACTTTTCCTTATGACAATGATTACTTGAATAATTATTTAATATTACCTTTATTCACATCAATGGTTATTTTTTCTTACAACAATAATTACTTAACCAAATAATTAAAATTATAAGTTTTCGTGAGTAAAACTAATAATTTTCGTGAAAAATAATAATAATTTTGAAATACTATATTTCTTCATATGAATAATTATTTTTTTTATTAAGATTATAGTTACTTTTAATAAGTATAAAATGTACATTTCTTAGCACAAATGTATACTTATGTTAATATTAGTATTTACCTTCATTCAATATAAAGTATTACCTTTTCTAAACCCTAAACCTTGAAAACTAAACCCTCAACACTAAATCTTGAACCCTTACAACAATATTTACTTTTAATAAGCATTAGATCTACATTTTTTCGCACAAATGTATACTTATTGTTTACCTTGTTTCTTAGTGTTATTGTTGAGTTGTGTGATACACTTTCGAGCATGCTTTGTGCTTTTTCGTGCCGTGTTATTCTTGCCCGAGTGCTGTTTGCTGCTTTTTCTTGTTGGTGCAGGATTCCGGAGTTTGGGAAGTTTTTCGTGAAGTTGTGAGCGTTTTTGGATCAAGAGGCAACTAACGGGACAACTGCTGTAGCCAGAGGCGGCCGCCTTCTCTAGGCCACCACCTACTTCTAGGCCACCGCTTTCGCTAGGCCACCGCCTACTTCTAGGCCACCGCCTTCTCTAGGCCACCGCCTACTTCTAGGCCACCGCCTTCTCTAGGCGGCCGCCTACTGCGTGTTCTGGCAGTTACGAATTTTTTAGTTTAAAACCCATCTCTAGGGTTTCACTTTATCATTCTCGTCTCCAGCAGCCTCCATAGGCGATTTTCACCTCTTTCTTAAGGTTTTTAGAGTTCCACAACACTTACTTTCAATCTTGGATTCATTGGATTGCTTTGGATGTCAATTAACACTTCATCGGATTGGTTTTCCTTGGATTGCTATGTTTTGTAAGAACTCCCTTTGATTCTCTTTGTTTATGAATCCCTTGGTTATTTAAGTCTTTGTTTCTTGTCTTTAATGAATATGATGATTGAAGATTATTGTTGTTGATTCTATATTCTCTTGGTTTTATGAATCTTTTGGTTAATTGAGTTTTGTGTTTTATGTATTTGATGAATGTGAAGATTGAAGTTCATTGTTGTTGATTCTAGATTCTCTTGGTTTTCTAAATCCTTTGGTTTATTTGAATCTTTATTTTGTGTTTTGATTAATATGATGATTGGAGATAATTGTTGTTGAGTTTAGATAATCTACGTGATTCGTAGTTTGTTGCTATTGTTTACCCTTTTCCTTTCTTGTTGATGAATATTTAGAGATTTCTTTTATGGAGATTAAGATTTTCTTGCATTCGAATCTTATGCTTGATTGAGTTTCTTGCCTAGGTAGTTATTAATCTTAGATGTTTACGAGTTTATGATCGTTTGGTTTAGTGTTTGAGTTTGAAACTCTAGTTGATTTCGTTAATGTTCAAATGCCATGTTCTAATTAGTTTGTCCATGTGTGTTTGCTTAACATTCATTTGATTAAATGTTAATATGTTATTTCGCCTAGATAATCGTTGTTTATGGTGTTGAATTGATGATTGCTTCTAGATTGCTAGTTTAGCACCCTAGCTTTGTTTGCCTTCTTGCGTTATTATTGGCTTCCTATCTTTTGCCTAGTTAACTTTATATGCTTTATTTTAATTACGCATTAGTTAATCGGAGAGAAAGTGTCAGACCCAAACTTCTGATTAGAGTGTTTAGGTTTATTTCCTATTTTCTGTGCGTAGCATGATCAAAGCCCTGTTTAGCCTTCCTTGAGAGACGACTTGGGTTAGCTTATTACACTAGGATGACCTCGTACGATTGCGAGTCAATCCATTAGGTGTTTTGGGTTGAGTCACTTATGTTAATATAAATATTTAACATAACTCAATATAAAGTATTATATTTTTTAAACATTAAACCCTTACCACTAAATCCTAAACCTTGAATACTAAACCCTAATAGGAATATTTACGTTTAATAAGCATAAAATATACATTTGTTAGCACAAATCTATACTTATGTTAATATAAGTTTTTACCTTCATTGAATGCAAAGTATTATATTTTCTAAACTCTAAACCCTGAAAACTAAACCCTAAACACTAAATCTTGAACCCTTATAGGAATATTTACTTTTAATAAACATAGGGTTTAGTATCAAATAAGCCCCTAACATAGAGGCCCTTATCACGTATAGATCCCTATAGTCGAGGTTGGTTCAACTAAACCCTCGAAGTCTTTAATTCCGTGCAATTAGCTCTTCAGATTTAACAACTGTTTAACACCGTTAACTATTTTATTTTTTATTTTTTTAATTTCATTGGTGGTGGGACCCACGCTTTCTTCTTCACCAAGCATGCCGGAAACACAACTGAACTTCTTCCCTCCGCTCGCCGGAAACACATCTGGATATATCACATCGAGGCTCATTCCCGAATACCAACAGCGCGGAACGCTCCGCCATAGATGGGCGGAGAGCTCTTGTAGAGAGGAGATTTTGTCGGTGCCAGCTTCGGAAATTGAAATTGGCCTTTGGATGGGGTTTGCTTGCTGAAATGGAAGATCCTCTCGAGCCACGGAGGTGGAACGGAGCTGAGCGGAGAATCCTGCTCCAGTCGTGGAAGGCAGAGGGGCCGCTTGTCGCCGGGAACGTTGCTGGGGAACCAAGACTTGAAAACAGGGGTCTTCGAAATGGTGTAAGAACCGCTGGAGATCTCCGACCAATAGTTGAAGAAATGCCAGAAAGAGATACCGTCGATGACGGCGTGACTGGCGGTGCGGCCTATGAAAACGCCATCGACGAGCTCTGTGACTTGTACCGCTAGCAAAAGCTTTGAAACGACATCCCAATTAGAAAGGCCATTGTGTGGAAAGAAGGAAGCTACTATTTAAGGTATCCATTTTTGTTCCAACTGCATGAACGAACTCCACTTCCATGTTGTTGCAGTCGAGGAACAAACTGAAAGTGTCGTCGTCGTGGGCGGTGGTGGTAAGGCGGCCGGCGAGAGGAGGGAAGAAGTCCAGATGTGTTTGCGGCATGTTCGGTGAAGAAGAAAGCGTGGGTCCCACCACCAATGAAATTAAAATAAAAAATAAAATAGTTAACGGTGTTAAATGGCCGTTAAGTCGGAGGGGCTAATTGCACGAAATTAAGGACTTCAGGGGTTTAGTTGAACCAACCTCGACTATAGGGATCTATACGTGATAAAGGCATCTATGTTAGGGGCTTATTTGATACTTAACCCATAAACATAAGATATGCATTTATGAATAAAAATAAATGTTAAGTATCAAATAAGCCCCTATAATACTGGCCCTTATCACGTTTAGCTCCCTATAGTCGAAGTTGGGCCAACTAAACACCTGAAGTCCTTAATTTCGGACAATCAGGCCCTCTGCTCTAACGGTGACTTAACACCGTTAACTATTTTTTTTAATTCCAACACCGTTAATTTTTGCCGAAAACACCCCCTTCACCCTCCCTATAGTGCTAGAGGAATAGAGAATCGCCGTCGTGTTGTCCTGGAACACCTCCGACGAATCAAATTTGGCGTCGCAGGGAGCAGGAGGGATTCAAACTCAGGAGAGTCGAGCACCACCATCCCCTGGGGCAGCGGCAGCAGCCTGGCGACGGTCAATCGCCAGTCTAGTGAGGTGGATCTGGTGGGAGATATCGGAGTTGGAAGAGAGGGGATCGAAAGAGGAGATGATAGCGCCGAGGAAGAGCAAGGAGAGGTAGAGAAGGGGAATGTGAATTTGCGGCGGAGGTTGGAGGCTAAGGATTGGACGATATGGGGAAGGGGAGAGAGGGGAATGCGGCGGCGGGTTGCAGCGTCGATGAGAGATGCGGAGGTGAGGGAGGAGGAACGGAGGAGGAGGGAGAAGACGTAATGCGGGAGAGAGGAAGAGGGAAAGGAAATAGAGGGGCGGAGGCTGTGGAAGGTGGCGCCATTGTTCCGCCGCCGTGGGTGGTGGTGGTGGTGGTGAAGGGCTTCCCCAAAACAGTGTTTCCGACGAGTTTCCGGTGAAAATTAACGTGTTAAAATTAAAAAAAATAAAAAAATAAAATAGTTAACGGTGTTAAGTCGCCGTTAGGGCAGAGGGCCTGATTGTTCGAAATTAAGGATTTCAACTATAGGGAGCTAAACGTGATAAGGGCCACTATGATAGGGGCTTATTTGATACTTGACCCTAAAAATAATAATTATCGTGAACAAATATAATAATTTAGAAATATTACATTTCATCATATCAATAGTTACTTTTCCTTATGACAATGATTACTTGAATAATTATTTAAATATTACCTTTGTTCACATCAATGGTTATTTTTTCTTACAACTATAATTACTTAACCAAATAATTAAAATTTTAAGTTTTCGTGAGTAAAACTAATAATTTTCGAGAAAAAAAGTAATAAATTTAAAATATTACATTTCTTCATATGAATAATTATTTTTTTTATTGAGATTATAGTTACTTTGTCACAGCCCAATTCTTGAATGAATAAATATAATCGAGGTGTGAATAATTCATAGAAATAAACAAGGAAAATACCTTGTTAAAACCCGAAATAGGATAGAAAGTCGGGCTATGCCCCTTTGGATCACAAGTTTTGTTTCATGCTTCTGACAACCGACATTCATTGGCCTAAATTTAGTAGTGAAAAGTCTAAGCTCGATCAAGTATATCGTTTGAAATTTAACATGAAGATCTTAAGTTGGGAAAACAAAAGACTGATATAAGTAATTGCTACAGCGGAAGTCTAACATATGAATTTATCTCTAGCCTCAGCTCCGTCCCGTCAGCACCAGCCAGCCAACCTGAAAACATTTGAAAGTATTTTTGGGCTAAGTACTAATGTACTTAGTGGGCATGCATTTTCATAAACGTTTCATATTTTCGTAAGAGCAGTTTATCCAATTATACTTGACATGACTTAGAAGGTTTTAAAATGAAATAACTTCTAAGCATGTTAAAACATTTTTCATTTGTGCGCACATGTCACACTCCCTTTCTGTTACTCGCTGTGATCCCGGACCTTTTAGCCACCGACGGATCCATATCTCCCGCTTTACTTGATCTGAGGGCGTAACCCAGTCAAGTTCCCATTTGGGACCCAATGCTCCGGAACACATCCCGTCGAGCACCCTTATAACGCCTCATACATGATTAGTGCTCGAATGGAGATCAACCCACCGAGTCAGCTAATAGGTGTACACAATTCTCAAACAACGTGTTAGGTCATAAGAGAACCTCGATCGATTAACTTATGCGAGCCTTAAACAGAGCAGAGTGCACAAAATATTTTATTGGATAAACAGTTTTCATTACATTAAATAAACAATTTGCATTTCATTGAAAACATTTAGAGCTTAATAACTCAATCATACTTTGTACATTTGGAAAGTAAGCCCACCTGGATAGGCAAAGCCTGAAGATCATACACATATAAACCTGTCTTGGAAAAGTAGCGCTAATCCTCCTGGTCATCACAAAGCCTACAAGAAATTCTATCCTTAATAGGTCTCATGAAACTAATCTTAATGTATTTGTGGATGTACTAAACATACTTGATTCATCACGCCGGGTTTTCAAATTTAATGAATAAATACTTGAAAACTAAATTTCTTGAGTTAAGGACACCAACAATATCCTTACTCGATTTTCTTTTAGTGTTTTAGGGTTCTAGCATCCATAATTCGTTCCATTAAAGACAATCGAAAACCAACATAACCTCGTGACTAACCACATAATATCACGTAATCACGTAAACAATAAACAGAAAGAAATAAAATCCTCAAGTTTAGTATCATTAAAAATCACAAGTTCACATGAACATAAAAGAAATCATGCACCATTTTTATAACATTCTATACATTTCATTTTTTTTTTCATGTAAATAAATAAGAAATTCCATTATTCATTTATAAATAATAAAACATTTTAAAATCCATTGAGATGAAATAAAACAATTTAACCATTTAAAATCCATACTCAAAAAGCCTTGAAATATTATAAAAATGAGGGTTTAATCCCAAAATTTGTTTTCATTTTTAAAGTCCATCAATAAATTAAATAAAAGAACGGACCTCATTTAAAATAAATAGTCCCAACCTTAAATATTAAAATTTAAATCAAGAGATTTAAATTCACTAAAATAATTTAGTGAAAATTCAAACACATAGGCAACACAATCACATAAGGCACATAAGAATCACAATCAAACATCATTAAAACATGCTCTGTTTTTACACTGGTTCAACTTCAAAATTTAATCTGTTCTGACTCTGACATCTCCTGGACTCGAGACTCATACCAAAAGAAAGATCTTCGAGTCTAGTTTCATATAAAAAAAAGTAGAGGCGAAAACTCCAAGTGGTTTGAGAGATATGACGTTTTTACCACGATCTACCATATTCGGCAGTTTTGAGCAATCGAAAACTTTGATTTTTGAAAATAGTACACGTTGTCAAACCGGGCTCAAATTTGGTGGATATCTAGATAACACAATAAGGTTAATACCATAAAAATTTGGAAATCTATATCACACAGGAAGCTACTGAAATGAATGACTCTTTTCACTGTTCTCTGAAATTCTCGGTGGTAATGTGCAGTTTAGGTTTTGCATTTTAAAGAAATATCAAACGAAATTGAAATAGCTTGACATTTTACCAGGGTACTCAATACTCATGTAGAAACTTGCTATAAAATTTTCAAAGCTATTAGACATCGACAAACCATCGATCACAGTAGGTCAGTAGGCCTACGAAATTCTCCAATTTGTATTTAAAACTTATATATCTTAATAATATCTCTAACTTGAATATAACATCATAATTCTCAACAACAACTCATCCCAAAACTCATTTCATCACTTCTAATCATCAATCTAAACCATCACTTAACATCATAGCATGCTCAAGAAATCATATACCCACTCAAATCTTCAAATCAACATCATATAACAAAATCACATATAGAAACACATATATATCATCTTCTTCCTCAAACTAACATTTTTCATTTTTCACTTCTCAACCTCAAGCTTCAATCTCATCCATCATTAATCATCTAGATCATCTCATAAACTCAAATCCATCATCATATAACTCAAGCCAAGTCAAGAAAATAAACAACAAAATTCGTAGGGTTTCAAGCTCCTAATTTTCGAAAGTTTCATAAAAATAAGTTGGGTGATTTCCTTGCTCAATCATGATCATATACTCACTCACATATCATTAATATGATCAAATAAATAATCTAAGATCACTTACTCAAGGATTTAAAAGGTGATCAAGACTTTGCTCCAACTTTGATCTTAGCTCTAGCTTCTTGAATTTGATGAGATATGATAGTATTTGATTGGATTGGATGGTGGATTATCTCATAGTAGTGTTTGATGAAGCTTCTCTAAGCTTTCTTCAATGGACATCAATGGAGGAAAAGAGAGTATAGAGAGAGATTTAGTGAGAGCCGAGAGTGAAGTGTAAAGTGGGTGGAAAGAGTGGGTGTAGGTGGATGTAGTGGGAGTAGTGGGAGTAGTGGTGGAGGAAAAAGGGTGTAGTGGTGGAAGAGTAGGTGGATGTGGAAGAGTGGGTGGAGAAATTAGGTGATTGAATAAAATAAAAAGTCTTCCGGGTTGTACTATGAAAACTGTAATAATCGTTCAGTGTTTGCTTAAATAAATAGCTCGTGTAGATGCTAAATGCTTAATATAAATAAATATGCAATGCATATAAATTTAATAACTAAATTTACAAATGTTTTTGTAAATCATTTTTGTTGGAATTAAAATAAATTCATTTTCTTTATATCCGGCGTGAATCATCATGACTTCTAAGTTCAAAATTACTCTAAATTTAGCGAGGAAAAAGCGGGGTGTTACATCCCTCCCTCCTTATAAAAATTTCGTCCTCGAAATTGTATATCTGGGTAATCTAGTTTGGGATACTAGACTTCACTATCAGTGCGGCTACATAGCTTGATTGTTATCGCATCTTTCTAATTGTGAGAACACCATGTCTATAATCTCGAGAACTGGTGACAAACGAACTCATTCTAATCATATTATGCTTATCGTGATGGAAGCAAAATCTTATTGTGACAACTACATAGTGAGAGTCTATACATTGGGATGACTAAATTGACAATCACCGAGATCATAGTCATGTGGGCTGGCCAGACCCAGCACGGCGAGTTACTCAGTCAAATGGGAGCTTCGCCCCCATTCATGTCAACTTCTTATCTCTTTATAAAGCTCTAAGTCAACTTTTAACTTAAAGCACTTACTTCTAAGTACTTCAATCATAATCATTGGTACCATATAAGTCCATTCTATGCCGTTCTAGTGGTGCTGTCACGACTAACATTCATAAGGCATTATTGGGTGGTTCTCAAACGGTTTGTAAAAGAACTCATCATTCTAATCATATAGGCAGTGAACCTAAAATGATAACATAAAACTTTCTCATCATTCATACATGCATACATACATACATACATATATTTGCTTTCTTTGAAATTTTGAGTCATATGGACATTAAATGTCCCTTTCATGAAAAACTTTGCTTATGCCGGAAAGATTCAAGGAATCTAACTCGACCATACATACATACATACATTGATTCGTTAAGGGCTCGGGTTGTCCCAAACACGACATTGAGCTTAGTTATATGAGTCGAAGACCCAAAATAACAACATGAAGAATAATTTGCAGTTCACATAACATCATAAACATAAGGCGCACATTTTCTTGAAAACTTTCATAACATCTGAAATACATATATGTATATTTTTGAAACTATTATCGTACCTTTGTTGCGGCAGTGTGACGGCGAGCTGAGGGCTACTGACATTCTTAGAAGTCTAGAGATACTATTCTAGACTCGACATCAAAAACTTATGGTTATCAGAGACATGAAAGGAAACTCATGCTCTGATACCATTCTGTCACAGCCCAATTCTTGAATGAATAAATATAATCGAGGTGTGAATAATTCATAGAAATAAACAAGGAAAATACCTTGTTAAAACCCGAAATAGGATAGAAAGTCGGGCTATGCCCCTTTGGATCACAAGTTTTGTTTCATGCTTCTGACAACCGACATTCATTGGCCTAAATTTAGTAGTGAAAAGTCTAAGCTCGATCAAGTATATCGTTTGAAATTTAACATGAAGATCTTAAGTTGGGAAAACAAAAGACTGATATAAGTAATTGCTACAGCGGAAGTCTAACATATGAATTTATCTCTAGCCTCAGCTCCGTCCCGTCAGCACCAGCCAGCCAACCTGAAAACATTTGAAAGTATTTTTGGGCTAAGTACTAATGTACTTAGTGGGCATGCATTTTCATAAACGTTTCATATTTTCGTAAGAGCAGTTTATCCAATTATACTTGACATGACTTAGAAGGTTTTAAAATGAAATAACTTCTAAGCATGTTAAAACATTTTTCATTTGTGCGCACATGTCACACTCCCTTTCTGTTACTCGCTGTGATCCCGGACCTTTTAGCCACCGACGGATCCATATCTCCCGCTTTACTTGATCTGAGGGCGTAACCCAGTCAAGTTCCCATTTGGGACCCAATGCTCCGGAACACATCCCGTCGAGCACCCTTATAACGCCTCATACATGATTAGTGCTCGAATGGAGATCAACCCACCGAGTCAGCTAATAGGTGTACACAATTCTCAAACAACGTGTTAGGTCATAAGAGAACCTCGATCGATTAACTTATGCGAGCCTTAAACAGAGCAGAGTGCACAAAATATTTTATTGGATAAACAGTTTTCATTACATTAAATAAACAATTTGCATTTCATTGAAAACATTTAGAGCTTAATAACTCAATCATACTTTGTACATTTGGAAAGTAAGCCCACCTGGATAGGCAAAGCCTGAAGATCATACACATATAAACCTGTCTTGGAAAAGTAGCGCTAATCCTCCTGGTCATCACAAAGCCTACAAGAAATTCTATCCTTAATAGGTCTCATGAAACTAATCTTAATGTATTTGTGGATGTACTAAACATACTTGATTCATCACGCCGGGTTTTCAAATTTAATGAATAAATACTTGAAAACTAAATTTCTTGAGTTAAGGACACCAACAATATCCTTACTCGATTTTCTTTTAGTGTTTTAGGGTTCTAGCATCCATAATTCGTTCCATTAAAGACAATCGAAAACCAACATAACCTCGTGACTAACCACATAATATCACGTAATCACGTAAACAATAAACAGAAAGAAATAAAATCCTCAAGTTTAGTATCATTAAAAATCACAAGTTCACATGAACATAAAAGAAATCATGCACCATTTTTATAACATTCTATACATTTCATTTTTTTTTTCATGTAAATAAATAAGAAATTCCATTATTCATTTATAAATAATAAAACATTTTAAAATCCATTGAGATGAAATAAAACAATTTAACCATTTAAAATCCATACTCAAAAAGCCTTGAAATATTATAAAAATGAGGGTTTAATCCCAAAATTTGTTTTCATTTTTAAAGTCCATCAATAAATTAAATAAAAGAACGGACCTCATTTAAAATAAATAGTCCCAACCTTAAATATTAAAATTTAAATCAAGAGATTTAAATTCACTAAAATAATTTAGTGAAAATTCAAACACATAGGCAACACAATCACATAAGGCACATAAGAATCACAATCAAACATCATTAAAACATGCTCTGTTTTTACACTGGTTCAACTTCAAAATTTAATCTGTTCTGACTCTGACATCTCCTGGACTCGAGACTCATACCAAAAGAAAGATCTTCGAGTCTAGTTTCATACAAAAAAAAGTAGAGGCGAAAACTCCAAGTGGTTTGAGAGATATGACGTTTTTACCACGATCTACCATATTCGGCAGTTTTGAGCAATCGAAAACTTTGATTTTTGAAAATAGTACACGTTGTCAAACCGGGCTCAAATTTGGTGGATATCTAGATAACACAATAAGGTTAATACCATAAAAATTTGGAAATCTATATCACACAGGAAGCTACTGAAATGAATGACTCTTTTCACTGTTCTCTGAAATTCTCGGTGGTAATGTGCAGTTTAGGTTTTGCATTTTAAAGAAATATCAAACGAAATTGAAATAGCTTGAAATTTTACCAGGGTACTCAATACTCATGTAGAAACTTGCTATAAAATTTTCAAAACTATTAGACATCGACAAACCATCGATCACAGTAGGTCAGTAGGCCTACGAAATTCTCCAATTTGTATTTAAAACTTATATATCTTAATAATATCTCTAACTTGAATATAACATCATAATTCTCAACAACAACTCATCCCAAAACTCATTTCATCACTTCTAATCATCAATCTAAACCATCACTTAACATCATAGCATGCTCAAGAAATCATATACCCACTCAAATCTTCAAATCAACATCATATAACAAAATCACATATAGAAACACATATATATCATCTTCTTCCTCAAACTAACATTTTTCATTTTTCACTTCTCAACCTCAAGCTTCAATCTCATCCATCATTAATCATCTAGATCATCTCATAAACTCAAATCCATCATCATATAACTCAAGCCAAGTCAAGAAAATAAACAACAAAATTCGTAGGGTTTCAAGCTCCTAATTTTCGAAAGTTTCATAAAAATAAGTTGGGTGATTTCCTTGCTCAATCATGATCATATACTCACTCACATATCATTAATATGATCAAATAAATAATCTAAGATCACTTACTCAAGGATTTAAAAGGTGATCAAGACTTTGCTCCAACTTTGATCTTAGCTCTAGCTTCTTGAATTTGATGAGATATGATAGTATTTGATTGGATTGGATGGTGGATTATCTCATAGTAGTGTTTGATGAAGCTTCTCTAAGCTTTCTTCAATGGACATCAATGGAGGAAAAGAGAGTATAGAGAGAGATTTAGTGAGAGCCGAGAGTGAAGTGTAAAGTGGGTGGAAAGAGTGGGTGTAGGTGGATGTAGTGGGAGTAGTGGGAGTAGTGGTGGAGGAAAAAGGGTGTAGTGGTGGAAGAGTAGGTGGATGTGGAAGAGTGGGTGGAGAAATTAGGTGATTGAATAAAATAAAAAGTCTTCCGGGTTGTACTATGAAAACTGTAATAATCGTTCAGTGTTTGCTTAAATAAATAGCTCGTGTAGATGCTAAATGCTTAATATAAATAAATATGCAATGCATATAAATTTAATAACTAAATTTACAAATGTTTTTGTAAATCATTTTTGTTGGAATTAAAATAAATTCATTTTCTTTATATCCGGCGTGAATCATCATGACTTCTAAGTTCAAAATTACTCTAAATTTAGCGAGGAAAAAGCGGGGTGTTACATACTTTGAATAAGTATAAAATATACATGATTTGTTAGAACAAATGTATATTTATGTTAATATTAGTATTTACCTTCATTCAATATAAAGTATTACATTTTCTAAACCCTAAACATTGAAAACTAAACCCTTAACACACTAAATCTTGAACCCTAACAACAATATTTACTTTTAATAAGCATTAGATCTACATTTGTTCGCACAAATGTATTGTAACATCCCGATAATTTAGATTTATTTTATAAGTTTAATTAATAGTATTTTCATGTATAGCTTATTTTTTTTAAATAATTACATGATACATATAGATATGCACCCTTAATTTTATCTATTATTATTATTATTATTATTATTATTATTATTATTATTATTATTATTATTATTATTATTAGTAGTAGTAGTAGTAGTATTATTTTTGTTTCCTATTAGAACTAGAATTCTTTAAAGATTAATATAAATATGAGATCAATTTTCAAACCCTAAGACACACCCGTAGAACCCGAAGCAGCCATCAAGAATCGGTACTCTTCTCAATTTTTATTTTTATTTTCGTAAGGTTTTAAATCTTAAATTCTCGTTCATTCTTCAAGCAATGGCCAAAATCTGTTTTCACATATGTGCGGCTGCCAAAAGATAATGTAGCTTTTCACAAACAAAATTCATATATGAGACTTTCCTTCCATCTCGAACTCTGCGTAAACTTTCGAGTATTTCTTTTACTTGAGTATATTAAACTTAAATATGTTATGCTGATTGTGTATTTAATTAATAATATTCGTCTAAGGATAACAATTGGTTTTGCAAAGTTTTATGAATTAAAATGTGAAGTTGCAGTTGACCTTAGTTTGCTATATATATATATATATATAAATTTTGTTTTGTTAACCAAACCTGGAATTTTAATGTGTTTCGAAAATTATGGTTGATGGTTTTAGTCAAACAATTTTCGTCTTTTTTATATATATAAACTCATCAATTGGATTTTGAAATACAAATTTTTAGTTTTTAATTGAAGGTCCATTACGTATATGCATATACATACTTGTAAATTGACAATAACTTTTATAAAGTTTCTTTTCATTGAAACCTAAGTTTTATTTAATTTCTTATAGATCTTGCATTTTTTTAAATATATATATATATATATATATATATATATATATATATATATATATTAAATTTTATTTATAGAACTTTAGTTTAAGTTATTGTAGGATCCATATTAAACCATTATATTTATTTAATTAGGTGCGGTGTAACTAGGATCCTTGTTGGGGACTTGATTGAATTTATAAGCTTCAATCTTAAGGTGAGGGATTATATGCTTGTGGTTATATTCATGTATGTTTTTATATGCTCTTAGTTCATGTTTGATTGTACTTGCTCAGCCATGTAGAAATACATGTTCAGAATATCAGCCATGTTGAAATACATGTTCAGCCATGTAGAAATACATGTTCAGAAAATCAGCTATGTTGAAATACATGTTCAGCCATGTAGAAATACATGTTCAGAAAATCAGCCATGTTGAAATACATGTTCAGCCATGTAGAAATACATGTTCAGAAATTTAGCCATGTTGAAATACATGTTCAGGGGCTCTCAGTTCGCCCATCAGATTATCAGTATATGTGTATGACAATGTGAATTATTTGCATGTTTAAGCGTATGTGAATATGTGCATGGTTTTTCACTGAGTATATTTTCAATATGCTCACCCCTTTATCATTTCAGTTTTGCAGTTCTGGAGTTGAGGTGGCCATGGAAGTCGAGAATGACTAGAGATTTAGTATTTCCATAGAAAATATAAGTTGAACTTGTTACTTTTCAGTTTATCGTGTTTATTTCATGTTACTAAATTAGTTTTTGGGCAATTGATTTTTAATTATTTTAAATGTTGATAGTCAAGATATTTTATTTTATCTATTAGTTCTTCAAGATTTTAAATTAAAAAGTTTATGAAAATTGGGGTGTTACATGTATACTTATGTTAATATATATATTTAAGAGGTAATATATAGAAGTGTCCACTTTCATATTGTAAAATTAAAAATTAGCCTATCAAATAAAAAAAATTAAAAATTGGCTAGTTTTTGTGTAAAAATACAAATTTACCCCTAAAATAAAAACATAAAAAATGGTCACTTTTCTCTATCTCTCTCAAAGCTTCCACACTCTTCTCACAACTCTCTCTCTCTCTCTCTCCACCATCTTCTTCTTCGTTGTCCCGTCGTGCTGCCTCCTCCGGCTGCGAATCGTCGTCGCACACTGCCGCCGTCTGGTAAGATTTCTGGTGTCACCGCTGCAAGTCATCGATGAATCTGATTGTGGTGCAACATCGTCGTCAACAGCAGGAGCTCATGTTGTCTAGTGGATTATTTTTCAACAACAATGGAGCCGCAATCACCCTGTCAGTATCGAAGCCAAAAAGAGGGATCTTGATCAATTGGTATTCATCTATGCCACGAATTAGGGAAAAAATAGGTGAGTTGGTATCAAAGGAAAGGAATTACGAGAATTCACTTATAATTATATTCATATTAATATTTATATATTGATTAATGTTTTTTGAACATCTTCCTTCTTCTCCGGAATTACGAGAACTGATTTCATGGTGTAGAAAGAAATTAAGTGGCTGATTTACGAATTTTATTTGAGAGATTTAATTGATTGAAAGAGAAAAATAGTTTTTAGATAATTGATTAATGATGTTGAATTCACAATTAGATCTATGAATTCATATTTTAATGTTCTTCAATTCACAACCAGATTTATGAATTCACAACTCAATATTCTCGAATTCACGACCAGATCTATGAATTCACAACTTAATGTTCTTGAATTCACGACCAACTCGATGAATTCACAACTTAATATTCTTGAATTATCAACCAGATCTATGAATTCACAACTAAAACTTAAATTCACAACTAAAATGAATTCACAATCGGCTCGATAAATTCACAACCAAAAAATTTTGATTGTGAATTAAATTTCGATTGTAAATTCGACTGGTTGTGAATTCACAACCAAAAAATTCTGGTTGTGAATTAAATTCTAGTTGTGAATTCGACTGGTTATGAATTCACAACAAAAAAATTCTAGTTTATGGTTTAGGGTTTAAGGTTTAGGTTTGAGGGTTTAGGGTTTAGAGTGGGTTAAGGGTTTAGGGTTTAGAGTGGAATTAGGATTTAGTGTTTAGGTTTTAGGATTTAGGGTTTAGAGTGGGTTTACGGTTTAGGGTTTAGGTTTTAGGGTTTAGGGTTTAGAGTGGATTCAGGGTTTAGGGCTTAGAGTGGGCTTAGGTTTGTGAATTCACAATCAAAAAATTCTTGTTGTGAATTCGACTGTTTAAGGTTCAGGGTTTAGAGTTTAGGGTTTAGATAGGATTTAGGGTTTAGGGTTTAGGGTTTACGGTTGTGAATTAAATTTTCGTTGTGAATTCGTCTGGTTTTGAATTCACAACCAAAAAATTCTTATTGTTAATTAAATTTAGGTTGTGAATTCGACTTGTTCTAAATTCACAACCAAAAAAATCTGATTGTGAATTCGACTGGTTGTGAATTCACAAACAAAAAATTCTGGCTGTCAATTAAATTTTAGGGTTTAGGGTTTAGAGTGGATTTAGGATTTAGGATTTAGGGTTTAGGTTTTAGGGTTTAGAGTGGGTTTACGGTTTAGGGTTTAGGGTTTAGGATTTAGAGTGGGCTTAGGCTTGTGAATTCACAATAAAAAAAATTTGTTGTGAGTTCGACTGTTTAAGGTTCAGGGTTTAGGATTTATGGTTTAGAGTGAGTTTAGGGTTTAGGATTTAGGGTTTAGGGTTTAGGGTTGTGAATTAAATTTTCGTTGTGAATTCGACTAGTTTTGAATTCACAATCAAAAAATTCTTATTATGAATTAAATTTAGGTTGTGAATTCACAACCAAAAAAATCTGATTGTGAATTAAATTTTGATTGTGAATTCGACTGGTTGTGAATTCACAAACAAAAAATTATGGTTGTGAATTCACAATTCACAATTCACAACCAGTGTGAATTCACAACCATAATTTTTTGTTTGTGAATTCACACTGGTTGTGAATTGCGGGATTTTTAAAAGGGGTGATTTAAAGTGGACATTTTTTTAATTTTTAATGTGAAGGGTATTTTGGTATCACTGGCCATTTTTTAATATTTTTATGTTAGTGGACAATTTTTAATTTTACAATATGAAAGTGACCATTTTAAAAAGAGTCAATATATAAGAATACCCACTTTCATATAGCAAAAATAAATTTTATCCACTCAAATAAAAACTTTAAAAAATACCCACTTTTTGCTTGAAAAGACTAAAATGTCCCTCCTTAAAAATGGGCAATTCTCGCCCCAGCTTCCGAAATTCAGAATTTCTTCAATCTGCACTATCTCTCTCTCTCTCTCAATTACCAGACCCCGGCAACTACGTCCATTCTCCGGCGAGTCGCTGCGGCGGCGGCAATAGCGGTTTATCGGCGAAGAGTGGATTGCCGGAGATCGAAGGGAGTGGATTTTTTATTTTGGGATCTAGGGTTCGAGTGATTTTCGATTTTTTTTCTGGTTCTAGATCAATTTCCTTGAGCACTCTCGAAGATTTCAAGGTAAATCATTCACAAAACTCCTGTTTTTTTCGTTATTTACTTTGCAGATTTAGCGTATTCTCACGTTACTTCAGTTTCAATTTCATCTACCTCTCCGTAATTTCCTCAGTGATATAAGATTCAAATTCTAGGGTTTGTGATTTCAGCTCGTTTTGACTTTCAGAACTTTAATCTACACGAAAATGTTCAATGGAAGCCAATTAGAATTAGATTTCGATATGCTTTTGTTAAGGTTCAGTTAGAAACTGATCGAAAATGTTAAAATGTGTTAGCGTTGATATTCTTGCTGCATATAACAAGTTTTTCTTTTTTTGAAATATTCATATAACTAGTTCGTTTAGTAGGATGCTTGCAATGCTCAATATTATGTGTTTGATGATTCACTAGTAAAATAGTTAAAAGTTTCTGCTGGATGATGAAAAACTTCAGTCAATTTGCAGCTAATATAGCTAATGTCAGGTGTTTGATTTCGTATCAAATAACTAAGTTTCATCATCTCTGAAATCATCTCTTTTTTTGCAGAACTCTTTGGCTCCAGTTCATCCAGCAAAGACACAATTATTAGAGTCAGATACTGTCTCGGATCTGACTTCAATTCTATCTTCCTCCTCCGTGACTGCTACTCCTTACAAGCACATTTCCATTGAAACGCCCTACACCGACAAATCTGAGATGGATTCTCTCAAGATGGGAGGATCAGTTGAGGCAGAGGTAGTGTTAAAACATTTAAGAGAAGCTAGAGTTCAAGTCTCGAAATCAAAAGATGTCGGCCCTTCAAAGAATGTCGTGGAGGCTCTCATAAACATCATCATCGAAGAGTTTCGTGGTAGTGTTTATGAAGAGGATGAATGGCTTGATAAACTCCTGTCGAGTAAGCTCAATCAGGTTTTCTTGATCTGTATTATGGTGTTATTCTCTCTGTTGATGGTTTGGTTCCTCAGTTCGAGTTCAAATGGATCCTTCACAAGACCAAAGCCAACATAATGTGCTAATTGTGACTATTTGTGGATAAGAGATTGGAAGAGCAGCTGCCGTGAAATAAACAAATGTGAGTAGGAATCCATGAAATGGAAAAAATTCTGCTATCTACCAACTGTTTTTATTTCAATGTTGCTTGAGCAGCCAAATTATGCATAAGCATGAAATGAAAAAACTCTACTATCTACCAACTATTTTGTTTCAATGTTGCTTTAGCAGCCATATTTTTGCCTCTTTTTTTAATGTTCTTGAGCTGTGATAATGCCTTGATTTATAGATCAGTTATAGAATGCATTATATGTGTCCAAGTTCTTAATAATGAACTCTATTGCCTTCTTCATTTGGTTTCTAATAGCTCTGTAATGTTGGATTTTACTCGACACACCGGGGCACTTGCTCGAGAGGCCATCACTGTTTGGGGCGCTGGTGCAGGAGTACGCGAACCGGTCGGCGGAACTGTGACGAGACAAATCTGCAGTTGATCTGTTGGAGGGCTCCTTTCTTTCAGATATTTCTCCCCAGCTCGATAGGCGCTGGGTTTTTGAGATGTTGGATTTGGCCTCTTTTGGCTATCATTCTTGGCAGCAAGTCTTTCTCTTGTGCGTGGACTATCACCGGTTTTGCTGCCTATTTTGGTGTTCTGCCATGGGGTTGTTAAGTTCTCTTTTCTGGACTTGGTCGACGGGGGGGATTGCTAGGCTGATTTGGGTTGCTTTGGTTCGTCCTTTGCATTTTTTCATTTCAGTTTGTTAATTTTGTTCCTCAAGGTAAAACAAAGGAGTCGTTTCCTCCTATTCTTTTCTAATATAAATTGAAATAAATGGTGAAGTTGATCAAGCAATGGTTGCTTTTGACAGTGTTTGTGATCACAGAGATTCCAAAATCAATATAAGAGGGCGAGATGGGGGCGAAGCTCTCCAGCAATGGAAGTTTTATCCGTAGGAATTCAATCACCCATGGCCATGGATCTTCTGCTGCATTTTAGTTTTTCGTTTTTTTTTTTTCGATTTCTTGAAGCAGCTGCATACTGTATATTCTTTGTTGGTGGGAATTCCAATTTTTTTTTTCTTGAAACAATCGATTCGTTGAACCTACTTTAATAGTATGGTTAAATTTATAAAAGGGAAATTTTTTATTCTCATATGATTAAATTCATAACTTAATATTCTTAAATTCACAACTAACTACATCTATAATTTACAATTTAATGTTCTTGAATTCAAAACTAGCTAGATCTATAATTCATAACTAAAATTAGAATTCACAATTAAAATTAAAATTCACAATTAACAATATTTGTAATTGTGAATTCATTTAAAACTTGAATTCACGACTAATAATATTTATAGTTGTGAATTCACGCGAATTCATGACTAAATATTTATAGCTGTGAATTCATTTAAAATTTGAATTCACAACTAATGTTATTTATAGTTGTGAATTCACGACCAACAATATTTCTAGTTGTTAATTTATTTAAAACTTGAATTCACAACTTAATGTTTGAATTCACTATCAGATCTGTGAATTCACAACTTAATATTCTTGAATTCACTACCAGATCTGTGAATTCACAACTTAATATTCTTGAATTCACAACCAGATCTATAAATTCACAACCAACTCTACAATTCAAATTTAGAAAATTTACAACCAACTTTATTGCTGGTTGTGAATTCAAATTTTAAAATTTAAATTCACAACAAGAAAATTCACAACCAACTCTCTCTCTCTCTCTCTCTCTCTCTCTCTCTATTTTGAATCTGGCGCCGCATCGCCTAAGGCCGACGAGCTTGCCTCTGAACACTTGCCACCGCCATAATTAATTGGAACTCATAATTGATAGTAATTAATTAATTGGAACATTTTGGTTAATGTTCTTGAATTTACGATCAGGTCTATGAATTCACAACTTGATATTCTTAAATTCACAATCGGAATTATGAATTCACAACTAATTGTTCTTGAATTCACAACCAACTCTATTACTTGTTGTGAATTCAAAGTTTAAAATTTATTCAGAATTAGTTGTTTTGGTTGTGAAATCAAACTTTAAAATTCAAATTCACGACAACTTGAATTCACAACCAAAAAGCTCGAATTCATAATTACTTGTTTTGGTTGTGAATTCAAATTTTAAAATTCAAATTTACGATTACTTGAATTCACAATCAAAATAAATTCTGGTTGTGAATTCGAGTTTAAAGCTCGAATTCACAACTAGTTGTTTTGGTTGTGAACTCTAGAATTGCTAGTGTTAGTTGTGAATTCGAGTTTTAAACCTCGAATTCACAACCAACTCTATTGCTAGTTGTAAATTCACAACTAATGTTTTTAGTTGTGAATTCAAACTTTTAAACTCAAATTCACAACTACTTAAATTCACAACCAAAATAAATTATGGTTGTGAATTTAACTGGTTGTGAATTCATTTGTCTGGTTGTGAATTCACAACCGAAAAATTCTGGTTGTGAATTCCACTTTGTTGTGAAATGCGGAAATTTTTTGAAGGGTAGTGTTTGAAGGGGTAAAATGGTAAGTGTGGGTATTTTTTTAAGTTTTTATCTTAGTGGCTAATTTTTAATTTTACTAAAGAAAAGTGGGTATTTTCAAAATCCACTCTTTTAAAAATCCACTCAATATAAAGTATTATGTTTTTTAAACATTAAACTCTGAACACTAAATCCTAAACCTTGAACACTAAACCCTAATTGGAATATTTACGTTTAATAAGCATAAAATATACATTTATTAGCACAAATGTATTGTGACACCCAAATCTAATTAAAATTTAAATGCATATTTGTGCGGAAAAATCATGAATATAAATAAATATTTAATGACAAAATCATAAAATAAATCTTTATTTAAAATACTTTACTCAAAATAACATCTTTAAGTAAAGCTAAATACAAAATAGCTAAATATAAAATATTTGATCCGTCATTCGACCTTCCACGCGCCTCCGGCCTTTAAAATCTGAAAATGTTAAATATGGGATGAGCATACAGGGTACACTCAGTGTGGGAATATGCAATAATTGTCCAAGTTAATAAAACGGTAACACATATAGCCATTTCATACATATCCTCAATATTCGCACTGTGGCAATCCAAGGACTTTAAAGTCCCAGATCCTATTTACGGGTCCCTGGCAACATCCTCAGTATAATGGTTGCAACCCTGTAACATGTAATCACATTGTGGCAATCCAAGGACCTTTCCGTCCTGGATCCTATTTACGGGCTCCTAGCGATACATAACCTCAAATGGTATTGTGGCAATCGAAGGACTGTGACGTCCTGGACTCTATTTACGGGTCCCTAGCGATAAATATAATTCATAACACATATGATAAATACATAATATTAAAATGAATAATAAATAACCACGGCATGTATTTAAATGAATCCCATACCTGAAACTTGACTTTGACGGCTAACTTGAGAAATTCAAACGAAAGTTACGTCCTAGTCGCACCGCACCTAATTAGATAAATTCAAATAATAAAATATAAGGGCCTAGGTGTACCTGAAAAATAATATAATATTTAAGAATGTATTTTGTAAAACTTTTAAAATCGTTAGACCAATTAACAAGCAATGATCTTTTCTTGCAATTAAATTTAAATACAATAGATTAAATCCAAAATAAATGGTATTCATTTGTGAGTTAAAGCCCATATACGAAAAGCTTAAGCAATAATGCTTAAATCCATGAATTATAAAGCTTGTCCATATGCCCATTGAGAAAAATTATTAAGGGCAGGAAGTTTGAGATCTAGAATGCTATATATTGTATTTACACAAAATAAATGGAATGCATGATATGATAATTTATTGCGTATGAAGCTATGGAGACTTGACAGGGATAATGAAATTACCTACTGGAGCTTTGCATAACTGAGGATAGAAACATAAGTTTGTGGTTTGATAAAATTTCAGAAGATGAAATGACGAAGAAGATGAAAATATATATAGATTGAATTGCTTGTTGCGCAAGAATGGCCAAAGACAGGTGGCTGAAGAAAAAGATAGCACATACATCTCATGTGAAAAAAATATCAAAAGTCAATTACAGATAATTTACTACATACTTGAAGATTATGGACCTTTATAGATATATTAGAGCATCTCCAGCGCGCAACGAGCGCTGGATCGACGCGGGGCGAGGAGGCGGCGTGCGCACTGGCGACCAGGCCAGTTGCGAGGCGGCGTCGAAGGCAAGACCCGGGGCGAGCGGCAAAGGAGTATGGCGCGTCCTTCGGACGCGCCCAATTTAAAACAAAAAAAAAATCGAAAATCGTTATTTTTTCAAAAAAACTGACCGTTGGATTTTTTTTTTTAAATTCGATCGTTCCAAGCAACGGCTATTTTGATTTTTTTTAATTTTTTTTATTTTTCCCCTTCTATAAATACCACTCTTCCACTCTTTCAAATTCACCAATATCTTCAACTACAATTCTCTCCCAACAACAATTCTCTCTTCTACATTTTTAAATGGATCGTGAATTCAATGAATACCTCGAGCAACAAGGCGGATCGAGGCTTCCAATGATGGGGTTTGCTCCATTTTCACAAGCCTCCAATGTCTTGGCTACGGAAAATGTTCCCACGCCGGCGGCGAACGCCAACGTCCAAGAAGAGCCGGAGGAGGTAAAGTCGAAAGCCAAGGGCACCCGCGCTGCAGATTCTAGCGAGGAGTCCGAGCTCGTGGCAATCTTGTGGGAGGAGGCAACCCACAATCCTATTTTGGGGACCTCCCAAAAGTTGCTCCAATATTGGGGAGCAATCGCCGAGAAGTTCAACGCGCTCAATACGTCGGGAGCGCTGCCGCGAAAGCCGGATCATCTCAAGTCCCACTTCGCCCGTGTCCAAAAGGAGACGAAATTCTTCGAGGGCTTCTACAACACTTGCAAGGACAATTGGGGGAGTGGTATGAGCGACGATCAAATCTTCCAACAAGCCCAGACGATGTTCGAAGCGAATTTCAAGAAGCAATTCTCCTACGTCAAAGCTTGGAAAGTGCTTCGTGAATGCCAAAGATTCACGTCGCAAGCCGGGGATGTCCACTCCGCAAAAAAGTCGAAAGGCTCCGATGGTGGAGCAACCACTACTTCTTCGGAGCCGAGTGTCACGGCGAGACCCTAAGGCCAAAAAGCGGCAAAGCGAGACAAGGGCAAGGCGAAGAAGGGAGAAGGGTCTTTGGGAGGAGGATCGGCGTTCTCCGACGCCCTCGAGAAGGTGGCCGAAAGCATGAGGGAGCATGCTCTCAAAATGGGGGAAATCGCCGAGGTCAAAAAAATGCAAGCCGAGATGAAACGGGAGGAGATGGATATGAAGCTCTGATAACATGTTTCCATTGTTTTTAGTGTTCTTATGATGTAAATTTTATAGGAAATTGAGTGTTGGATGATTGTTTTGTGCTTAAATTGTTTTATCTTGTGAACTATGTTACTTGCTCTAACTTTGATGAATTTTACAGTATTTTCGAGATGGAATTTGGAATTATTGTCAGAAATAGAAGTTGTAGTTCGTCTCAAGCGGAGTTCGTGAGCGCAAACGGATCGCAAATCGGAGTTCAGACGAGAACGTTATGGCTAAAACAAGAAAGTCGCGCGCAGCAGTGAATAGTGCCCGACGGGAATTTCCGAATTTTCGGGATTTTGCGGGATTTTCGGATTTTATCAGTATTTTCGAGCTCTATACTGTATTTATCTCCTGTGCCTATATATAGGTCCTTTCCCTGACCTATTAGACACATCTTTTCACATCTCTTTACCTCTTTTCATATTTTTCAGTTTTAGACTTAGGATTTTAATGCTTTCATAGATTAGATTTATTTTTGCAGATTCAAGCTGTTCATCCAGAATTTCTTCCGGGTTTTATCTATTTTATTTATTTCAATTGCTTTCTTTTATTTATGCTTTTATTTTATTTTATGATGTCCAGCTAGTTCTTTCATCTGAACCTAGGGTTTGTACATAGCTGATTAATTATGTGTGTATGATTTATTGATATCAATTTGCCCTCCAACTTGTGATTCATGATTCCTGGTGCTTAATTTCTTGTGAATTATTTGGCCAATAATTTACATGTCTAGCTGTTCAGTTTGAGTCTTGAATGCGATAATTGTTCAGCCGATTCAGGAATGCATGTTATAGTAGTATCCTTGACACTTGAATGGGATAGGTGAAACTATAGGGAGCTATTCTTTGTGTACGCTTGGGAGTTAATTTATTCCTTGGAGTCTTGAATGTGAAGGGGGTAAATTAATCTACTTTCATAGGTGTTCGTTAGAGAAGCTTGTGAATAGTTTTGTGATCTCTCATCAGGGTTGGATTAAATTGGAAATTGAATCAATAGGTTAAATGCATGTAGTTAATTAGTAAAAGTACATCCCTAGGGTCAGAGTCTTTTATTATTTGAATTTCCTAAGTTTTTTTATTTGTTATTTGCGTTTTAGTAAATCAATCTTTATTTTTGTTTGCCTGTCTACTATTTTAGTTTGTTTAGGAGATAGCTAGAGTGATTTCGATTTTTCAGTCCATGTGGATACGATACTCGGTTACTTTTTACTTGCTACAATTGCCTGTGTTAGTTGCAGTATTTGTTGATAAGAAATTAGTGATCAACTTTTTGGCGCCGTTGCCGGGGATTGACTAGAAGTTGCTTTAATATTTCCGATAGGACTAGGTAGTACTTCAGGCGTTTACTGTTTCTTTTTTTTTTTTCTTTTTTTTTCTCTTTTTTTTCAGGCACTGAGCAAATTCAATTTCAAATGTTGGATATGATGCAGCAGATGTTAACAGAGATGTCTAGTATGAAGACAACTGTTAATACAAGAATGACCAATTTGGAGTTCCAAGTGGGTCATATTGAAAAAAATTTCTCAGCACTGTCCAAGAAACTGCAGATGTTGGAGACTCAAATTGGTCAGATTGCCAACCAAGCAGCCGCGCAGCACAAGTCGAGCCAATTCCCGAGCAACACTACTGTCAATCCAAAGGGCAAATGCAATGCGATTTTCGATGACACTGTGTCTCCTGAAGATGAGGAAGCGATTGAATTTTTCCTGGCAAACTGTGAGGAGACGAGCAAGGAGCATGAATCTCTGATTGAGGAACCACACAAGGCTCCTGTTCCACTTAGGGAATACATTCCAAAGGGTCCACTTCCCCATAGGCTGATGAAGAGGAAGGTGCTTGAAGAGCAATGTGCTGAGAAGCCGAGCAAAAAGTGTAACGCAATTCAAGTGAGAAGCGGGCCAGAGCAGCGAGATCGTACAGAGCAGAGGAATCACCATTACTCTGCAGAGCAGCGGGATCAGCCAGAGCAGCGGGATCGGCCAGAGCGGAGGAACGGCAAGGATGCCAAGGAAATCAAGCTGGAGATCTCCCATTGCAAGAATGAGAGAAAAGTTGTAAATCCCGAGGAGACAGAGCATAGACGCATAGTGGATGAGCTAGAGAGGCTACTTGAAGAATCAGACCGGCGTGCAGAGCCTCAAGATAGCAGAGCAGCGAAGCAAAGTTCAGAACTCAACAGCCAGAGCAGAGAAATCAACCATTTCTCTGCCAATATCCGTTCCTCTGCCAATGATAAAGAAAAAAAGGCAGTCGTTCACACCAAGAAGATGGGTCATGAGGATAGGAAAATCTCGCAGGCGACAGCTGTGGGCACTGAGCTGCCAATGAAGCTACTTTCAAAGAAGAAAGATCCGGGTAGCTTCACCATTGAGTGCGAGATTGGAGGAGAGCTCTTTCCCAAGGCTCTTTGCGATTTAGGGGCTAGTGTCAATGTGATGCCCATCTCTGTTTTCAAGCGGTTGGGAATTGGAGATCTCAAGCCGACCTCAATGGAGATTCAGATGGCGGATAGATCAAGAGTGAAGCCGAGAGGAAAGCTTGACGACATCTTTGTGAAGGTTGACAAGCTCGTCTTCCCTACGGATTTCTTGGTCCTCGATATTCCTGAAGATACAAATCCGCCGTTGATTCTTGGTCGATCATTCTTAGCTACGGGGAGGGCTATGATAGATGTGCCCAATGGAAGCGTCGTCTTTCACGCAGCTGATGCGCATGGGTCTTCTACCTCTGTTCGTGTTAAGCGTTCTGTCACGCCCGCTGTGTTTGATGTTCATTGAGAACATGGGGTATCGTCGAGCTCTAGACGTTAAATTAAGCACTTGTTGGGAGGTAACCCAACTATTTTTCTTCTTTGTTTTGTTTTTCGTTCTTTTTGTTTCTTTTTGTTCCTTTGTTTTCTTTGTTTTGTTTGAGAGTTTAGTGCAGTGTTGAGCTTGGAAGATGCGGGAACTCGCGCCTTGTCCATACTACCACCTTGGAGCATGTGTTTCTGTGAGTAGTGACACACATATCATCATCCCTCCAAACTTATTTTCGAACTTATGTTCTGTAATAAGTTTGGGGGAGGGGGGTGAGAGTAGATATGTGTATCACTTTTATTACTTTTGTTGGCTTTATTGTTTTATCTTGTTTGGTTGGTGGTGTGTGATTGTTAGCTCCATTAGATTTCTGGTAAGATGCCAATGATGATTTCTGTGAAAAAAATTTGGAGTTTGATTTTTTTTGATGATTTAAGCATAATTGGAACTAATTTGCATAATTCTAGAGTGATTTTGACTTTGACTTTTAGACGTTGAATAAACCTGTGAGATTTTGAGCCATAACTGTTTATCATACACAGTTTATTCTTTGTTGTGAGTTTTGTCATGCATGTGGTGATCTTCTAGAACTTGCCATGGTTTCTGTGTCGAGGTTGCTGTTGTGCCCAGGATTAGGAGATGATTTTAGGCCATCTTTTGTTAGCCACATTTTATTATCCCAAGCACTGTCCTTAACGAAATTATTATCCTTTGTTATCCACTTTGAGCCTATTTAACTTTTATTCTTTAGCCGGATGATAGGGGTGATGTAGTATATGGGAATCTTTGTGTGGTGAATATCATAGTGGGCTGTGAAAAAGAAGGGATGATATTGTGCTACTATTTATTCTTATAAGCTCTAGAAAAAAAAAAAAAAAAAAAGAGAAAAAAGAAGGAATTTTTTATGAAAGTTGATTGAGAAAGTCGAGTGATAATTGAAAATTTCATGGATAGTCGACTTTGTTGTTATGAGAAAAATGAGAGCATAAAAGAATGTCTAGTTTGATTTATGATGATTATATCCCTTGGTTTGTGATGATAATGGAGATGTTGTTAGGTGGAAGATGTAATTTATTCCATGCTTGAATGGTGAAGTCATAAGGTTGGTGAGAGCAATTTAATTTGAGTCACTTAGCCAAATTTCCCTACCTTAACCAATGTCCCTACATTATAACCCAAAGAAAAAGACCTTTTTGATCTTAGTCCTGGCACACTTTTAGTGATGGAGATTGTAGACGATTGGCAAGCTTATGGTAAGTGATCTGCATTGCATTGAACTCGATGAGAGTATACACGTCTTATTCCATCAAATTGAGAGTTGAGTGATACACATATCTTGTGAGATTCAATTGTTTGGAATGTCAAGGTTGATTTTACTATAGGTTGTGTTTATTGGTGAATTTTGTGCTTAATTATTGAGGATTTTAGAATTCTATCATTCTTTATCTTTCGGAGGCATCGATGAGCTAGATTTCTTACCCATTCTTGTTATTGATTGTGTTCTTCTCATTATTCGAGGACGAACAATGGCTTAAGTTTGGGGGAGTTGATAACACTCATGTTTCCATTGTTTTTAGTGTTCTTATGATGTAAATTTTATAGGAAATTGAGTGTTGGATGATTGTTTTGTGCTTAAATTGCTTTATCTTGTGAACTATGTTACTTGCTCGAACTTTGATTAATTTTACAGTATTTTCGAGATGGAATTTGGAAATATTGTCAGAAATAGAAGTTGTAGTTCGTCTCAAGAGGAGTTCGTGAGCACAAACGGATCGCAAATCGGAGTTCAGATGTGAACGTTATGGCCAAAACAAGAAAGTCGCGCGCAGCAGTGAATAGTGCCCGACGGGAATTTCCGAATTTTCGGGATTTTGCGGGATTTTCGGATTTTATCAGTATTTTCGAGCTCTATACTGTATTTATCTCCTGTGCCTATATATAGGTCCTTTCCCTGACCAATAGACACATCTTTTCACATCTCTTTACCTCTTTTCATATTTTTCAGTTTTAGACTTAGGATTTTAATGCTTTCATAGATTAGATTTATTTTTGCAGATTCAAGCTGTTCATCCAGAATTTCTTCCGGGTTTTATCTATTTTATTTATTTCAATTGCTTTCTTTTATTTATGCTTTTATTTTATTTTATGATGTCCAGCTAGTTCTTTCATCTGAACCTAGGGTTTGTACATAGCTGATTAATTATGTGTGTATGATTTATTGATATCAATTTGCCCTCCAACTTGTGATTCATGATTCCTGGTGCTTAGTTTCTTGTGAATTATTTGGCCAATAATTTACATGTCTAGCTGTTCAGTTTGAGTCTTGAATGCGATAATTGTTCAGCCGATTCAGGAATGCATGTTATAGTAGTAGCCTTGACACTTGAATGGGATAGGTGAAACTATAGGGAGCTATTCTTTGTGTACGCTTGGGAGTTAATTTATTCCTTGGAGTCTTGAATGTGAAGGGGGTAAATTAATCTACTTTCATAGGTGTTCGTTAGAGAAGCTTGTGAATAGTTTTGTGATCTCTCATCAGGGTTGGATTAAATTGGTAATTGAATCAATAGGTTAAATGCATGTAGTTAATTAGTAAAAGTACATCCCTAGGGTCAGAGTCTTTTATTATTTGAATTTCCTAAGTTTTTTTATTTGTTATTTGCGTTTTAGTAAATCAATCTTTATTTTTGTTTGCCTGTCTACTATTTTAGTTTGTTTAGGAGATAGCTAGAGTGATTTCGATTTTTCAGTCCATGTGGATACGATACTCGGTTACTTTTTACTTGCTACAATTGCCTGTGTTAGTTGCAGTATTTGTTGCTAAGAAATTAGTGATCAAGCTCTTGAACAAGGACACGACGGGTATGACGGAGGCACAATTGACCTTGCACAACCACCTAGTCCAAGAAGTGCTCAAGCGTCGAGGGCTTATTTAAATTAGGAAATTATGTTATTTTTTATTTTATTATCATATTTTAATTATGTTTTTAATTTTATTTTAATTATTGTAATGTAGAATTTTAATTTTAATAAAATTTAAATTTTAAAAATAAAAGTGTAGAAATATGAATTTTGTGGAAATGGGGATTTAAGCACCCACCTAAGACACAATGCATTGGAGAGGGGTGTGTCTTAGGTAGGGCCACTCTTAAGACACCCCTCTAAGACACCACCACTGGAGGTGCTCTAGTGTTAGCCGAAAATATAATAAGGCCCAATATAAAGTTATATACATATGTATTCAAAGCCAAAATTCACAAAAAAAAAAAAAAAAAATTATGAGGATATAAAATTTCTATTTCAAAGGTAAAATCTTTAATCTAAAGTTGAATTATTTAATTAGGGGTGCGACTAGATTCATCATAAACTCGAATAATAGATCTATTTCAAAATTTTCATAGCTTGAAAATTTAATAATTTTCATATAAAAATTGCATGGAAAATAAATGGTTTTGGGCTCTGACATGTATACTTATGTTAATATAAGTATTTACCTTCATTCAATACAAAATATTATATTTTCTAAAGCCTAAACCCTGAAAACTAAACCCTGAACACTAAATCTTGAACCCTTATAGGAATATTTACTTTTAATAAACATAAGATACGCATTTATGAATAAAAATACAATTATCGTGAATAAATGTAATAATTTAGAAACATTACATTTCATCATATCAATAATTACTTTTCCTTGCGACAATGATATACAAAATTACAAGTTCTAACGATTAAAAATAACATTACTTTTATACATATCAATAATTACATTTTATAACAATAATAATTATTTTATACAAAAAACTAAAAGTATAAATTCTTATGAATAAAAATAACAATTATCGTGAACAAATGTAATACTAATTTAAAAATATTACATTTCATTGTAATAATAATTATTTTTGTTACGATAATAATTACTTTACTAAATAGTTAAGAATAAAAATACTAACGAGTGAAAATAATATTACTTTTTTTCACATCAATAATAACTTTTACTTATCAAAATAATTACTTTAGGAAAGAACTAAAAGTAAAAAATATTATCAGTAAAAATAAACATTATTGTTAAAAAATATAACATTTCAAAAATATTAAATTTCTTTATAATAATAATTACTTTTTATTATAACAATAATTACTTTTTATGTAATACCCCGTTTCCTCGAGCTAAGTTTAGAATAATTTTGAACTTATATTTAAGATGATTCACGCCGGATTGAGAAAAAGAATTTATTTTAATTCCAACAAAAATGATTTACAAAAGCTTTTGTAAATTTTAGTAATTTGAACTTATATGCATTTCATATTTATTTAATTTAGCATTCAAGCATTTTCACGAGCTTTTAATCAGCAAACCCTGAAGCATTATTACGGTTCAGATAACTATATCCTGAAAGATTTTATTAGTCCAATCAACACCCACACTCTACACTTTATACCAGCCACCCTACGCCTACCCTATTCAACTTTAAGCCATGCCTAAAGGCAGGCTGTCTTGTCTCCCAACGCTCCACTCTAACTTAAAGAGATATCCCAAGCAAAACTCCTCCTCATTCTTGCTGGAACGATTTTGATCCATTGAACACCAAGTAATCAGCCAAGTCAGGCAAAACCAGCAACACAGCCGATCAAATCCTTAAGGTTTTATTTTAAATCTCTTGTATTGTTATTACCATCAAAGTTAAAGTATTGTATGTGCTTACCCTTCGCAGCACCCAAAGCATTTCAGATTCTCGGCAGCACAAGCCCTTCCAAATTTTCAGCAGCAGAAAACCCATAAGATTCTGTTAAAGGTTATACCTTTAACTCATTTGCATAAATTTTTCTCGAGTATTATTCAAGACAAAGCAAGAAAATTTCATATACATACACTGCCATGCATAGATATACTTGTTTACAAAACATGACTCTTGTCAAAAGATGAGAAAAGAAAAAGAAGAAAGAATGAGTCTTGAGCTTTGTTTGTGCTTGTCGTGTCTGAGTGTTTGCTGTCGAGTTGAGTCGAGAGTCGAGAGTCGAGGGAGGCAGGGCTCGGCGGCTGTGCCGCTGCCGCCCGGCCACGGCTGGAGAGGGAGAGGTAGCCGACCGGGGGAGAGTTGCTACGGGCAGCTCCTGCTGCTGCTCGTCGGCGGGAGTCCGAGAGGTAGGCCAGGCACTGCGGCTCTGCCGTTGCTGCCTAGCCACGGTGAAGAGTGGGGAAAGAAAGGGCGGCAGTGACCTGGGAGTCGTCGCCGTCGGGAACAGGGGTTGGGGCGGTGGCTGATCTGGGCTGGGTTTTGTCGGGGTCAGGACGGCGGCGGCCTTCATGGTTGCTCGCCGGACTGATTCAATGAGATTTGAGGAGAGAGAGTGGTGGTGGTGGTGGTTCGCCACTGTCACAGAGAGAGAGAGAGAGATGGGTTGGGGCGGTGGTTGGGTTTTCACAGAGGGAGGCCAGGGCGCGGCGGCCCTGCCGCTGTCGCCCGGCCACGGACGGAGGGAGAGCAGAGTGGAGAGGGAGGAAGCGGCGATCTCGCCGTTTCCAAGGAGGAAGACGACTCGGACGGAGTGTGGTGTTGGTTTCGATTGTGAGAAAGAGTCAGAGGCGGCGTCGTCTGATTGACGGGCGGTGGTCGGAGATTCGAGGGAGAAGGACGGGCCGACGGTGGTTTACGATGATGGAGGGGTGAAATGTTGGCTGAACTGAGGGAGAGAGGCGAGCAGTTGAGAGAGAGAGGGCGATAGTTGTGTGTGTACGTGACTGATGGGGAAAAGGGGGAAATAGGAATTGAGTTTTGGGGCTAGTCAGTTGGGCCGAGGCTTGGGCTGTAGTCATTTATTTATTTGCCTGCTTGGGCTTAGTTTTATTCAAGTATTGTACCTTTATTAATTTATTCATTTGGGCTGTGCAGCTTCCTTCTTTTAAATGGACTGCACATAATTTAATTAATTAGACTTATTAAGTTTAATTAATTATTTTCAAAGAATAGTTTTTATAATAATATTAAATTATTATTATGTGCATATTTTAAGTAAATTACTTATTATATGTCAAGCATGACATGAAATTGCATTATATTTTACAATAAGAGTATTTATGAGTTAATTGATTATTTATAATTCCAATTACAAAAAAAAGATGAGTAAGAATATTGTTGGTGTTCTTAACTCAAGAGAAATGTTTTCAATTATTTATTCATTAAATTTTGAAAACCATGCTAAGTGAATCATAGAATGTTAAGCACTTCACCATAACTTAAGATTAGATTCAGGAGACCTATTGAGAATAGATTTCTTGTAGGCTTTGAGCGTCAGGAGGATTGGCACTGCTATTCCGATTCAGAGATAACGTTAAACGACAGGCATTGCCTATACAGGTGGGCTTATTTTCCAAATGTATGATCGAGCTAATGAGCTTAAATGTTTCATGAAATACAAACTGTCTATCCAATAAATATTTTTGTGCACTCTACCATGTTTAAGGCTCGTACAGTTAATCAATTGAGGTTCTCTTATGACCTAACACGTTGTTTGAGAATTGTGTACACTTGTTAGCTGACTCGGTGGTTGATCTCCATCGGGCACTAACCAGAGGCGTTATAAGGGTGCTCGGCTGGATGTGTTCCAGAGCATGAGAAATATGAGACCTGCCTGGGTAGCGTCCCAAGGTCAAAGTAAACTTGTCTGGGTTACGCCCTCAGTTCAAGTCAGCGAGAGACAGAGATCCGACGGTGGCTAAATGGTCCGGGATCACAGCGAGTAACAGAATGGAGTGTGCAAATGCGTGCAAAATAACTATGTATACTATGAAATGTTTTAACATGCATAGAAGTTATTTCTCTTTAAAACCTTCTATGTCATGTCAGTAAGATTGGATAAACTGCTCTTATGGATTGTGAAATGTTTCAAAAGTTGCAGCCCACTAAGTACATTAGTACTTAGTCCAAAAATACTTTCAAATATTTTTCAGGTTAATGGCTGGTGATGACGGGGCAGAGCTGAGGCTAGAGTTCAACTCCTTATTTTGACTTCCGCTGTAGAACTAGCCAGTATCTGTCTTTTGTTACTTAACTCAAGACCTATTATGTTGTGATTCTAAACAATATCTTTTGTTGAGCCTAGACTATTGACTCTCAAGTATTTCGATCAGTGAATGTTGGTTATCTGAAGCATGACACTAAACTTGTGATCCTGAAGTTATTATGTTGTTGAAGGATTCGTATCACTTGAATACTTGTCTTTCCTCGTCCAAAGGGGCTAAGCCCGATTGTTTTCCCTTTTATTCGGATTTCACAAGGTTTTTCCCTTGTTCATTTTAAATGTTGAGTCGTACCCCAGTTATAGTTATTGTTTCAAGAATTGGGGTGTGACATTTTATTACATTCAAATTTGATTCTCTCTTTTCGAGATGAGAAATCAATAAGAATCATCCTCCTACACATTATCATATCACTCCCATTCTCCCAATTCATAACTTTTATTGCACAATATCTATTCATGGTGGAAAAATTAAGGCACTAAAAACACACACTAAAATATGAAATTAGTGGAAATGGACATAGATAGCAGCAAATTAAAATATGCTACCTTCCTATTTATATAATGTTCACAACTCCCCAATTCATAATCAAAGTCAATAAATCATAAGCAAAATCTTAATGAAAAGAATTACAAATTACAAATGTAAAAGAAATGGCAGAGAAGACTTTTATAAATCTGGGCATCCCACTTTTGCTTTGATGAGAGAGGCATCCCTTTTCAGATTTGATGTGGCGTGGATGCTTCAAATTGATGAGGACTAGAATACTCATCAGCGCTATGCTTGGCAATACAAGAACATCTTACTTGATTACTATTATTGTTATTATTATTCTTATTGAACGAAGCCAACCAACGCAGGTTTAATTGAAGACCTCAGATAATAAATGGATTTGACAGCGCAGACGAAAGGACTCGGCGGCGCAGACTACCCTAGTTACTTGGCAGCACAAACTCGCCTGCGCAGCTCAAGGGAGCTACTCAACACGGGCAACGAAGGACGCAGATGGGTCAAATTAAGACTAAGGTGTATTAAGGCATTAAAGGGTCTAAATCCAATTATTAGAGTTCATGGGCCTAAGGCCTTTAGGGCTCACTCTCACATCTATAAATAGAAGGTTAGCTTTAGCATGAGGATGATAGTTTATTTTGAGGAACACACTTGTAAAATGTAATTATCTCAAAACATAGTGGAAGAACTCGAAGATCTCCCGTGGACGTAGGTCTTAACGACCGAACCACGTAAATCATGTCTCGATTATTGCTTTTTAGATTAGGCGTCGATTTCATGCTTCACCAACTGGCGCCGTCTGTGGGAAATGGGGGCTACGTCGTGAGTTCCGACGAGCCTCTAAAAAAAATTAGGATGTTGGGTTACTGTTCATCGATGGGGTTACTGTTCATCGGAAGAAATTATTGTTCATCAAATTTACCTTCCTATTTTCAAAAATTCGGATCAAGATTGGGCCCGATTCTAATTTTCTTTCAGATTATTATGTAGAGCAAGCAACCGAGAAAGAGAAAACAGAAGGGAGAAACTGGGATTTATTTTTTCGGGCAGTCTGCTTCTCTAATTTTGAAGGCCCAGATCGGGATTTAAGAGAAGAAAAAGATCTCAGCCTCGCTCTCCCTAGGCCGGACGGAGCCTCCATCGTATATCGACGACCGACAATCTCCGCTCCTCCGCGACCGGTAAATCGCCGCCGTCCTCTGATCGAACCCAGAAAAAGCTCCCCACAGGTAGTTAGGGACCCAGTGCGCGACTGCGCTGCCGCCGTCGCTGTACGGCGCGCTGATGTTTCCAAGATTCCTTCACCAGACGGATTCCTCTGAGATCCAATGAGCGATAACAGATCATTAGCCATTGGCATATGGGAAAACCCCCAATTTTCTCACTCAATATGAATTTTTCAGCAATTTATTGCAAATTTTGGGTAAACCCTGATAGTTTCTTACCTTTTCCTATGATTGCCCAGTAAATTTCTAGTTGGATCATAGTTGGAGTGCGGTGCTTGAGTGCTGTAGAGCCTATGCCTTTTGCAAAATTGGGGAATCGTAGAAACAGAGCCCTGAAGGCCATTGCGTTCCAGCGCCCTGAAATTCCAGTGCCAAAATCCCAGATACTGTTCATCTTCAACCAAGAGGGAAAAAAAGCGCAGTGCTCTCGTTCGCCATTGATCATAAGCCCTGGTACAAGAGAAGGTGGGTCATGACAAGGTTGTTAGTCGGCGTCAAGAAGGGGCTCGAGCAATCATATGAAGAAGCTAAGTTTTCTATCTTTCATTACTGCATTGAATTGGGGTAAATCAATCATGTTCCTTCTATTGCTAGTTCTATCAAGTGTTGGTTGAATTTTTATTGTTGGCCTAAATGACTAGGATGTGGGCATAACATGGTACTCAATGGGAAATCCTGTGAAAATAATAGCCATACTTGAGGCTGTATGTTCAACACTGATTCAACGACTAGGGATAGGACTACCGCATCAGTTGACGGGTGCAATTTATGGCGCCATTTACACATGCTAATATCAAGTTGTGGAAGCTACAGCGATGCCAGGTGAAATATCGTGGATGTTAAGATAGCGTTGCCAAAGACAAGACAGCCCATATACGATGGATGTTATTGCTTAGCCCAAGTAGAAGTCTTTGATCTTCAGCTATGTATTCTATTATTATCAGCTGCACTGGAATTGATGTTGCTGTTGTTTTCGAAAGAGATACCAATAATGTCAAGCAATATCAAGGCAGCGCTGCTGCACTTCTATTTTCCGATCCAAGGATGTAGATATTGTTCTGGGAAAATTAAAGCCTCAAGAGGGCAGCGCAGGCGGCGGTCTTCGAGAGGAATTGGAGCATCAAGAGGTCAGCGCAGGCGGTGGTCATCAAGAGTGCAGCGCATCTGGTCTGTCAGCGCAGCGCAACGCGTTTTTTCTCTCAAGGCAGCGCAACGCGTCTTGTCTATCTGGGCAGCACTGCTGCATTTTCTCTATAAGCACGGAGCAGGGTTGCTTTTTAAGAAATGTCTGCAAAGAACACAGCTCATGTTGAATTTAGAGGTTTGTTGGATTTCTGAACTCTAGGCTTGAAAAGTCGTTTTATCTTGTTACTACAATATATTGCTGATATCTTGTTGTGGTGGGATTCAACTCTTAAATCTGAACAGGACCAAATGAATGATGATTTAAAATTTATTTCTTATTCACTTGAGAATGTGTTATGAAGTTGAAAAGCTGTGAATGAGTTTGCTTATTTGTCATTTAGAAATTTTCTTAATCATGCTAGTTTACTGATATCTATACTTGAGAATTCCCATAAAGCATTATGACTTTGCTGACGTTTTAATCTTGTGGGATCAGGGCCGTGGGGACTAACCAATCTCTCTAGTATTTTTGCACTGTGAAGCTTGTTACACCTGGCATCCTCTAAGCTCAGCGCTAGAGAGTTTCCTTGCATTTTAAATGTCTAGCGTTTGCTGCTGAAAGCATGATGATTACCCGACTTAAGGGGTGACAAAGTCAGCTAGGTCGCCACTGTAAACGCAGCCTTCAATGAAGTTGGCAGACATCTAAGACAGCCCAAAGCTGCTAATTCAGCCCTCAAAGGGCAGGGACAGGGTTTAAGTATGACAAAGCTGGTATCAATCCAATATTTTCGATCACCAAAACGGGAGATAAGAAGACATGAAGCTACGAAGGGGCAATAATGAAAGAACAATGCTGAAAAATTCTTCAAATAATTGCAACGCTGAAGATGGATCAGCTATTGATTAAGTGGGGATCACTCAATTCTTGGTATATCACGTTACCAAGACTTAGTTGATGCTATTATGATTTTGTTTCATTCACTAAGATTAATTCTCTTATACCACTACAAATCCATTGTCTTCAATTTCGGGAGACTGGGGACTTATGGGTGAATTCATTGTGTGAATATTAGAGTAAATCTGTTGGAATAAATTATGTATTCGAAGATTACTTGTTAATTGGTTTACAGCCCTGTTTCAAGGGGCTCTCATGTTGTACTAATATTTTTGCTCAAGAGTTCCTACAGCGCAGGATAAACATATTTTTGGAGAGGCTTAAACAAATATGATGAACATGCTATGTGGGAACGAGGGCCATGAAGTTGACCATGTATTCAAGCCTAACAACTGAAATATTTATGGGACTATTTGATAACAGGATGCCACCGCCTTGCCTTTATTAACGGGAATTCGACACACAATAGCCGAACTTGAGATTCCTTGATATAACGGGGACTTTCAGCGTTGCAATTATTCTCGGGACGAGGGAGACTCGAGCAACAAGATTCAGCCACGTTTGAGTCTTTTCACGCTATGGGTTTCCAGCTCTTTTCGAATCTTTCCCCGCGATGATTATTTACTTTATTCGAGCAAAGAGGAAAAATATCATAACATGAAAAGCTAAACCACTAAGTAGTGGTGGTCCAAGTACTTCGCAGAACTAAAACTTGTCATTACATGATATTAGTTATTTCATCGAAGCATGAAAACATGGTTGGGAACTAGGAAATGTTATACCTTAGCTTTTGGGCATAAGCATGACTTATATTATCTATGTTGGGATTTATGCAATAATAATTATGTCTTGGAAGCTGCACACCTTCTGCATATGTGCCTAGGGCTAGAATATAAATTGACTAAGTACATGAAGCCGCATACTTTCTGCATATATGCTAGGGCTTGAAACATAATTTGAATAACTTACTTTGGGACCATAGTCATGTCAGCACTGCCACTAGCATCACAAGTAGGAACACCAATCACAAGCATACACATAACATGTTTTGTTGAATCATGCACATGTTACTAAGGGGGGGAGTGGAGTGTATACCACTATGTGTGTTTTCTCGAAAAACTTAGCAGGATATTTGAGCCTTAACGGCAACTCAGCCGTAGCGGATATTAAAACCTTAAATGGTAACTTAGCCATGATCCGGAACTATAAGCTTCAGAATATATCTGAGCTTTCTCAGCGCAGTCAGGACAGGCTATCTCAGCCTGCGCAGCTATCAGCCTCAGAATGTATCTGAGCTTTCTCAGCGCAGTCAGGGCAGGCTATCTCAGCCTGCGCAGCTATCAGCCTCAGAATGTATCTGAGCTTTCTCAGCGCAGTCAGGGCAGGCTATCTCAGCCTGCGCAGCTATCAGCCTCAGAATGTATCTGAGCTTTCTCAGCGCAGTCAGGACAGGCTAGGCCTGCCCAGCTATCTCAGGTATTTCAGTTATCTCAGCCTGCGCAGCCATCTCAGTTATTTCAGTTATCTTGGCTGGTGGAACTATCTTAGTTATCTCAGTACAATCAGCGCTTAAATTATCAGCATAACTATCTTAGTCATCTCAGCGCAGCTGTTTCGACCAAACTAACACCTAAGGTCGCCCGCAATAGTATGAGGTCATCCTAGGGTGGCAAGTCAACCCAAGTCGTATTCTCAGGGAAGGCTAAACAGGGCTCTAACTGTGCTACTCACAAGAAACATAAAGGAAATCTAAACATTCTAATCGGGTAATTGGGTCTGACACTCTCTCCGATTAACTAGCGCGTAATAGAAAGAAAGCAGTAAAATTATCTAGGCGAGAAATAAATATGAAGCAATAGATCAAGCATAATAACTAGGGTTCTAAGCTAATTAATCTAGAAGCGATAAATAACCTAAAAACGTAAAGCAATATTTATCTAGGCGCATAAAGAAACAATTATCTAGGCGATGAAAACATCAAAAGCATAAATCAAATATCATTATCTAAGTGCACGATTATCTAGGCAATGCAATAACAAGAAAGCTTGTAAAGATTAACTAATCAAAATGAAGAACTTACAATCGATTCAATGAAAACAACGATCTAGCGGAATCCACAAGTATCTAAAATGTTTCTATCTACCTAAACTAAGGGAAAAGGCATAAAATCGCAGGTGGAGGCTGCTGGGCTCGAGGATCTCAATGAAACCCTCAAAATCGGATTTTATAGCAATTTTCGTAACTGCCGGATTTGCACAGGGGCGGCGGCCGCCGTGAGGCGGCGGCGCCGTGGACGGCGGCCGCCGTGGTACGGCGGCGCCGTCCCCCTCTTTCGGCCTTTTCTTGAATTTGTGGGACTTGGGCTGGTTTATGGCTGGCGGCGCCCGCCGTGACACGGCGGCGCTGTGGACGGCGGCCGCCATGGGGCGGCGCCGCCGTGGGAGCCTTTCGTTGCTCTTCTCCAAGTAAAGCACGGCCCGCGCCGTGGGGCCGCGGCCGCCGGCCGTGAGCCTGACTCCAAAAATTGCTCGAAATGATGCCAAACCGCTCATCAACTCCCGAATCCTGCACACGACAGTAGTACACCCAAAAAGTCATCGAGCACGTGCAAAATAAATCACAAGGGTACGAAATGAGCTCGCATGCACAGTAGAAACACTAGCAAAAACCATCACAAAATAGGGCTAAACAGCAGCCAGTGTGGCTATCTCAGTGCAGTCAGGGTGATTATATCAGCGCAGCCAGTGTGGCTATCTCAGTGCAGTCAGGGTGATTATATCAGCGCAGCCAGTGTGGCTATCTCAATGCAGCTAGTGTGATTATCTCAGCGCAGCCAGTATGGCTATCTCAGCGCAGTCAGTACGATTATCTCAGTGCAGCCAGTGTGGCTATCTCAGTGCAGCCAGTGTGGCTATCTCAGTGCAGTCAGTGCGATTGTATCAGCGCAACCAGTGCGGCTATCTCAGTGCAGTCAGTGTGATCGTCTCGTTTAAGCTACCACAGATTACCTAAGTCACCTTCGGCGTAGATCGTCTAAAGTTATCTTAACTAAGGCATTAATTGCACGACGAGGGCATTAATTGCAAAATTCAAGGCATTAATTGCACAATTCAAGGCATTAATTACACGACGAGGGCATTAATTGCAAAATTCAAGGCATTAATTGCACAATTCAAGGCATTAATTGCACGACGAGGGCATTAATTGCAAAATTCAAGGCATTAATTACACGACGAAGGCCTCAATGTCTATGCTCCGCGCAGAAACATCGTAAGCAGCGAAAGTTAGACTGGGGATGAGCCTTAAGTAGCAAATCAGCCACTCTGCGGAAATTTGAGCCTTAAGTTAGTCATCATTGATGACATCCAAACAATCCGGAAGAAAAATTACTCTATTTTATCTTAGTTCATTTGCAGCGCTGAAATACTTTGTCTTTACTATTCTTACAAAGATTGACAAGTTCTTATCCAACAAGTGCAGGGAATCATGTATGCTTAATTGAAACGGGATAGCAGCACAACGCTGACTTCACACCACATACCACTGGTCGAACATGAAGGGTTGTATACTGAAAGCAAGACTTTATGCTTGTATACATTGATTCCTTAGTTCACTGTGATTCTTCTATCTGAAATATTGTTATTGCATAATCCTATTATAGTCCAATTTATCTCATACTATAGATTATATGGTGTGTTGTAGATCACAGAAGATCATATAATTGGAAAAAGTTGAGATATAAATTGAGTTCACAATCGAGGCAACTATGGACGAGTTGCTGGTTTAGATTGTAGCATAAATGGATAAATAATTTGTCTTGGCTATTTATTTATGCTAGTACCTTCGTGTATTGAACAGGATCACAGTGAGATGAATTCTTATATTCTGACCAATTAAGAATCAAGATCTCGGCGACTTAAATAGTCTTAACCTTAGTTGGATTAATCAGTGTGAATAATAGATTGACTATTGCTTTGATTTATCATGGGTGAGAGTTCTCTTGAAGCTCAATATACTCGATACTTTGGGTGATAGCAATTATTATTTGACATGCGATTATATTGCAATAAGGATCCGTGTCCTGCTAATAACAGGATGATAATATCCTCTCGAGGAACTTAATAAGTTTATCGTATTAAACCCTGCAGGTGGAATTAGTTCCGATACGATAATAAGTTTAAGTGGTAGCACTCGAGATGTCGTTTATAATTAAACGACTAATTAATTAATTAATTGATCGTCAGAGGAATTAATTAATTAATGGATATTGGATATCTTAAACACGGGGATTAATTAAGTCTAATACTAGCCCCGACTCACCTAAAGAATAAAGAGGCAATTCAGTATTAATTTTCTAGTGGAATAAATTAATACTTGTGTCTCGATTTTATTCTGGGCTGAATAGGAAAATCGAGCACTGGGAGGCCAAACTTTATTCAAGCTAGTAGATCCCCACTTGGCCCAATAAAGGCTTCACTCCATATGGGGCGTCCGTCCATCTCTTTCTCACTTAAGCCTTTGGGCTTTGTTTTAGTTTAATTGGATGATGGGCTTATTATTTAGGGTTTTAATACCCAGTATAAATAATAGGTACAACCCTAATTCTAATGACTGGTGACATTACGTGAGGTAAAATAGAGAGAAATCTGTGAGAACACAGAAAGTGAGGCGGCGCGTTTCCCTAGGAAAAGGAGAGGACTTGAAGATCGTTGCCATCCAACGTCAAGTCTTGCCGTGGGAACAAGTTGGAAGATCAACACTGGAGTCGATCATTGCCGGATTTGCAAGTAAGATTTTATCCTTTTGCTATAGGCACATGGTTTTTGTATGTATTCGTTTGACATCCGAAATGGATCACGGGCACGTGAATCATATGTCAAAATATGGTTCCTTCAATTGGTATCAGAGCCGAAATTCTGGAACCACGGCTCTGATACCAATTGAAGGAACCATATTTTGACAAATGATTCACGTGCCCGTGATCCATTTCGGATAGATTAGAAATGGGATTCCACGAATGGGCCGCGAAGAATTTTTCTTTATTGTTCTTAGCATGTCGTGGGTTTTTATCACCGTTAAGGTGTTTTGAGCATGATTTTATTTGCTTTATGTGAATTTAAATGCGCATAGAATATCATGCTAGGTTCAATCACGTTTTCACTAAGCACGTTTTAATTTCAAGCGAGCATGTTTTATTACATGTGTTCTAGAAATGCATGCTTAGGTTTTCCGTGTCAACGTGATTTAACCTGTAAACCTTTTGAAGTAAGAGACTAAGCAGATAATTCAATTTTTTAAATAAAATTGATATAGACCTCCACAGTTGGTTTAAGACAAAGTAAATTAATAATTGGTGTAAACGTCCACACGAACGTGGCTTGCACTCGTTATTAATTTGCAGCTTTTGTCGGTTAAACTTCTAAATTAAAAATATTTTAATCTTGTGAATAAGTGGGAGTTTTGCATGTAAACGTTCACACTATCGTGACTTGCATGTATTAATTTCTGCGAGTTATTCTGGAAAGGATTAAAATTAATTATTTTAACCTTGAGAATAGTGGGAGCTTCTCGTGTAAACGTCCACACGAACGTGGCTTGCACGGGTTAGTTTTCATGGATTATTCTAGGAGGGGTTAAAATAAAAGATAGTCATAAAATTGACTAAATTGTGGTCATTGCTTAGACGTTAATTTCAAGTACAACTCCCCAACGGAGTCCCTTCTTGAAATTGCGTGGTCTAGTAAAGGTCTGTTTATTGGTCCCATTTTGTCATAAGGATAAGTTGACAATGGAATGAGACCGAAGACTGGGTGTCTGGTCAAACGAAGAGCGCGTAAACGTCCACACGAACATGGCTTGCGTGTAATTCGATTGGGCTAACGGAGGTTTCAATAATATTGTTTTATCAAAAGGTTACAATATTATTGCTACGAATCTTTATGCAATAACGTGTTTTTCGAATGTGCGCTTGTTTGTTTATATTTCAGATATGACTGTTACCCCGCTTTTGAATGTTTTATCTGCTAAGCCGCTTACTGGTCCGAATTTTTCAGAATGGAAGCGCAATCTGGGATTTGTCCTAGACGCGGAGGAGTATAAGTTTGTGCTTACTACTCCTGCTCCCGCGAACCTTCATACTCGGTCTTCCGAAGAGCAAAGGGAGGCCCATAAGCGGTGGCATAGGGTGAATAATATGGCGAAAGCTTATATTATGACCACTATGTCTTCTGCGTTGCAGCTGCAACATCAGTCGTTGGAGACTGCGGCTGCAATTATGAGGAACCTCGAGGAGCTCTTTGGAGAATCGGACCGATCAGTCCGTTTTGAACTCATGAGGAAACTCATGTCTTCAAAGATGACGGAAGGTTCGTTTGTGCGCGAGCACGTGCTTGGAATGATTAATCATTTCAATGAGCTGGACGTGCTCGGTGGAGGAATCGAGGATGCTACTAAGGTAGACATGGTTCTCCACACTCTGCCCAAATCCTACGAAAACTTCCGACTCAATGCCGTAATGGGCAAGAAAAAGTTCACTCTAAATGAACTGCTTAATGAGTTGGTAGCGGCCGAGGGGGTCATGGGAAAGAGTCCACAGGCTTTGGCCACTGCCACAAGGCCCAGTTTTCCACCGAAAGGTAGGAAAAAGAACGGGCCCCATGGCAAGAAAGGCCAAGCAAAAGGTGGGTGCAAGAAGAAGCTAGGCCCGACCGGAGGCGTTGGCAAGCCAAAGGGGAAAGGGAAATGCTTCAAGTATCAACAAGTAGGACATTGGAAGTCTGACTGTCCCATGATGAAGAAAGCTCAAGGTATTTCTACTGCTCTTGTAACGGAAACATATTCAGTTTCGAGATCTTTCCATCAATGGGTTGTTGACTCGGGTGCAACTGACCATGTTTGTTACACCTTGCAGGGGTTCCTGCGGACAAGGGAGCTTAGTGGAGGCGAGCTGGCACTCTCCATGGGAAATGAAGCAAGCTTACCTGTTGTTTCAATTGGAGATGTGAATTTATTGATTGATGGACATGTTTTAGTTTTGAGAGATGTACTCTATGTTCCGGGTTTTCGAAAAAACTTGATTTCTACCATTCAATTACGCAAGTATGGATATTCTGTTCTTTTAGAAAACAGTGCAGTATTCATCAAAGATGGTCAAGTTTTATTTAGAAGTGCGGCTGATTCTCTTTATACTTTTTCATGTCCATTCGATTATTCTTCATCTGCTTATACTTTGACTACAAACCAAAAGAAAAGAAAGGCTTCTTCTCTGGAGAACCAAACTCTTCTTTGGCACCTAAGATTGGGTCACATCAATCTAAGGATGATCCAAAGACTGGTTTCCGATGGTATCTTGGAGTCTCTCCAAGTAGAACCAATCCCAGTCTGCGAATCCTGTATAGAGGGAAAGATGACGACTCGGCCTTTCAAGGCCAAGGGGTATAGGGCCAAAGAAGTGTTGGAACTGGTTCATTCTGACTTGTGTGGACCCATGTCCACTCAAGCTCGTGGAGGGTACGAGTATTTTGTCACTTTCATTGACGATTACTCAAGGTACGGATACATTTACTTGTTGCGCTACAAGTCTGAATGTTTTGACAAGTTTCAAACATTCAAGGCGGAAGTAGACAAGCGACATGGTAAAAGTATCAAGTCACTGCGATCTGACCGCGGTGGCGAATACCTCAGTAACGAGTTTAGAGCATACTTGTTAGAATCTGGGATTACATCTCAGTTGACTACACCGGGTACACCCCAACAGAATGGTGTAGCAGAGAGAATAAATAGGACTCTTCTAGAAATGGTTCGTTCGATGATGAGTTTCGCTACTTTACCTATTTTGTTCTGGGGATATGCCTTAGAAACAGCTGGTTACATTCTAAACTTAGTGCCTTCTAAGTCGGTTGCAAAGACCCCGTCCGAGCTGTGGTCAGGGCGCAAGCCTTCTCTTAACCACATCCGGGTTTGGGGCAGTCCAGCACACGTGCTGAACAAGGATGCCGATAAGTTGAGCCCTAGAACTGAAGTAAAGTTGTTCATAGGATATCCTAGAGGAACGAAAGGTGGTTATTTTTATTGTCCTAAGGATCAGAAAGTCGTTATTAGCACTAACGCAAGATTCTTGGAAGAGGACTGTGTAAATAACCACAAAAGTAGGAGCGAAATCATCCTCGGTGAGGTCAAAGACATTGGCACGATAAGTCAACCAACTCAGCCAATTGTGCAAGATGTAGTACCCCAAGTCTCATCAAAAAACGCACAAGCTGTCGATACTGAATCTGCAATAGTTCCACGTCGTAGTGAGAGGGCATCAAAGGGCAAACTGCCCAATCGATATGCGTTTGTCAATGAATCTACGGATTCAGTTGATGATGGGCTTGTCGAAGAAGATCCCTGGACTTACTCAGAAGCACTAGCAGATCCAGATGCTCTTGAATGGGAAGCATGTATGGTTTCTGAATATGAATCCATAACTGCCATGGATGTATACGAGAAATGTTTACTACCTGTTGGTCGTGAGGCCATTGGCTGCAAATGGGTATACAAACGCAAGAGAGGACCAGACGGGAAGGTTACGGCCTTCAAAGCGAGACTAGTGGCGAAGGGTTATACTCAACGACCTGGTATCGATTATGAGGAAACTTTTTCGCCAGTAGCCATGCTTAAGTCTATTCGAGCTCTCTTGGCCATGGCTGCCCATATGAACCTAGAGGTGTGGCAAATGGATATCAAGACCGCATTCTTGAATGAGTATCTTGAGGAAGATATAGACATCTATATGCTACAACCAGAGGGGTTCATCAAGGAAGGTGAGGAGCATCTAGTGTGGAAGCTCAAGAAGTCCATTTATGGACTTAAGCAAGCTTCACGATCCTGGAACAAACGTTTCGATGACGTGGTCAAAACTTATGGTTTTGAGCAGTGTGTCAACGATAGTTGCGTTTATAGGGTCTGTATCGATGGGAGTCTGGTATTCCTTATACTCTATGTGGACGACATACTTCTCATTAGCGATAATGTGAATGTATTGTCTGGCATTAAGGAGTGGTTATCCCAACAGTTTCAAATGAAGGATCTGGGAGAGGCAGCATATATTCTCGGGATAAAGATTGGTCGTGACCGATCTAAGAGAATGTTGAGTCTGTCTCAAACATCCTACATTGACACTGTTTTGGCGCGGTTCAGCATGCAGAATGCCAAGAAAGGTTTTCTACCTTTCAGACATGGTGTTCCACTATCTAAGGCAATGTGTCCCACAACGCCTGAGGAGATAGCGAGCATGAAGATAATTCCCCATGCCTCGGCTGTGGGAAGTCTCACGTATGCAATGCAATGTACCAGGCCTGATATTTGTTTTGTCGTTGGCATTGCAGCAAGATATCAGGCGAATCCAGGTCAAGCTCATTGGACTGCTGTAAAGCACATACTCAAGTACCTTAAACGGACTAAGGAGTATGCGCTAGTTTACCAGTCTGATGATCTGACACCGGTGGGGTATGTGGACGCCGATTATCAAGGTGATAAGGACAAGAGGCGGTCTACTACTGGCTATGTGTTTAAGTTTGGGGGTGGAGCCATTGTATGGAGAAGTGTAAAGCAGAAATGCAATTCACTATCCACCATGGAAGCCGAGTATGTAGCTGCTTGTGAAGCTGCTAAAGAGGCTGTATGGCTCAGGAACTTCCTAACTGAGATTGATGTGATTCCTAGTTTGCCGAAGTGCATCACAATTTATTGTGATAACGAGGCTGCTATTGCGAATAGCAAGGATTCAAGATGTCATCAATCCATGAAACACATTGATGGCAAGTATCATTACATTCGGTCTGTGGTCAAGCATGGTGATGTAGCTTTGATTCATATTGCGGGAGTTGATAATCTGGCTGATCCCTTCACGAAGAGTCTTCCTGGTGCGGTGTTCAACAAGCATGTTGAAGGCCTTGGAGTTCGTGGCCTCCCTATACTAAATTAAACTTTAGTATAAGTGGGAGATTTTGTAATAGCTAGAGGATATTATCAGTTTTTCAGTCACATTGTATACTAAAAGTTTGCTTTAGTATAAGTGGGAGAATTGAAGGGTTGTATACTGAAAGCAAGACTTTATGCTTGTATACATTGATTCCTTAGTTCACTGTGATTCTTCTATCTGAAATATTGTTATTGCATAATCCTATTATAGTCCAATTTATCTCATACTATAGATTATATGGTGTGTTGTAGATCACAGAAGATCATATAATTGGAAAAAGTTGAGATATAAATTGAGTTCACAATCGAGGAAACTATGGACGAGTTGTTGGTTTAGATTGTAGCATAAATGGATAAATAGTTTGTCTTGGCTATTTATTTATGCTAGTACCTTCGTGTATTGAACAGGATCACAGTGAGATAAATTCTTATATTCTGACTAATTAAGAATCAAGATCTCGGCGACTTAAATAGTCTTAACCTTAGTTGGATTAATCGGTGTGAATAATAGATTGACTATTGCTTTGATTTATCATGGGTGAGAGTTCTCTTGAAGCTCAATATACTCGATACTTTGGGTGATAGCAATTATTATTTGACATGCGATTATATTGCAATAAGGATCCGTGTCCTGCTAATAACAGGATGATAATATCCTCTCGAGGAACTTAATAAGTTTATCGTATTAAACCCTGCAGGTGGAATTAGTTCCGATACGATAATAAGTTTAAGTGGTAGCACTCGAGATGTCGTTTATAATTAAACGACTAATTGATTAATTAATTGATCGTCAGAAGAATTAATTAATTAATGGATATTGGATATCTTAAACACGGGGATTAATTAAGTCTAATACTAGCCCCGACTCACCTAAAGAATAAAGAGGTAATTCAATATTAATTTTCTAGTGGAATAAATTAATATTTGTGTCTCGATTTTATTCTGGGCTGAATAGGAAAATCGAGCACTGGCAGGCCAAACTTTATTCAAGCTAGTAGATCCCCGCTTGGCCCAATAAAGGCTTAACTCCATATGGGGCGTCCGTCCATCTATTTCTCACTTAAGCCTTTGGGCTTTGTTTTAGTTTAATTAGATGATGGGCTTATTATTTAGGGTTTTAATGCTCAGTATAAATAATAGGTACAGCCCTAATTCTAATTACTTGTGACATTACGTGAGATAAAATAGAGAGAAATTTGTGAGAACACAGAAAGTGAGGCGGCGCATTTCCCTAGGAAAATGAGAGGACTTGAAGATCGTTGCCATCCAACGTCAAGTCTTGCCGTGGGAACAAGTTGGAAGATCAACACTGGAGTCGATTATTGCCGGATTTGCAAGTAAGATTCCATCCTCTTGCTATAGGCACATGGTTTTTGTATGTATTTGTTTGATATCCGAAATGGGTCACGGGCACGTGAATCATATATCAAAATATGGTTCCTTCATTAGTGTTTCAGTTCAGTTCAGTTGTGAATTCACAACTAGGGTTTAGGTTTAGGGTTTAGATTGGGTTTAGGGTTTAGGGTTTAGGGTTTAGGTTTTAGAGTTTAGGGTTTAGTTTTTAGGGTTTAGGTTTCAGTTCAGTTGTGAATTCACAATTAGGGTTTAGGTTTAGGGTTTAGTGTTTAGGGTTTCAGTTCAGTTGTGAATTCAATGTTTCAGTTCAATTTAGTGTTTCAGTTCAGTTGTGAATTCACAATCGTAACAATTCACAACTAGGGTTTAGGTTTAGGGTTTCAGTTTAGTTGTGAATTTAATGTTTCAGTTCAGTTAAGTTTCAGTTCAGTTGTGGATTTAGTGTTTCAGTTCAGTTGTGAATTCACAATCGTGACAATTCACAACTAGGGTTTAGGTTTAGGGTTTAGGGTTTCAGTTTAGTTGTGAATTTAATGTTTCAGTTTAGTTTCAGTTCAGTTCAGTTGTGAATTTAGTGTTTCAGTTCAGTTGTGAATTCACAATCGTAATAATTCACAACTAGATTTAAGAATTCACAATCAGGTCGATGAATTCACAACTTAATGTTCTTGAATTCACAACTAGCTCGATGAATTCACAACTTAATATTCTTGAATTTACAACCAAATCTATAAATTCACAATCAAAATAAATTACAGTTTTAATTGTGAATTCAAACTTTAAAAACTCAAATTCACAACTACTTGAATTCACAACCAAAATAAATTCTAGTTGTGAATTCGACTGATTGTGAATTCACAACCAACATAAATCTGGTTGTGAATTAAATTTTGGTTGTGAATTCGTTTGTTGTGAATTCACAACCAAAAAATTCTAGTTGTGAATTAAATTTTGGTTGTGAATTCGACTGGTTGTGAATTAAATTTTGGCTGTGAATTCGACTAGTTGTGAATTCACAAACAAAAAATTCTGGTTGTGAATTCGACTGGTTGTGAATTGAGAATTCACACTGGTTCTGAATTGCAGGATTTTTTAAAGGGGTGATATAAAGTGGACATTTTTTTAATTTTTAATGTGAAAGGGTATTTTGGTAACAGTGGCTATTTTTTAATATTTTTTTCTTAGTGGACAATTTTTAATTTTACAATATGAAAATGGCCATTTTAAAAATTCACTAAAAAATAATTCTATTATGATTTGTTATTTTTAATGTATAGTACCTTTTTAATTTCATCTTTTCGATTTTTCGATTTTTAACTCGCAATTCATTCTCTGGCTTATAAACTCAATCATCCAAACACTTTGACAATTTATAAGGTCTTGATACACTCTATCTTATATAGATATTGGGAACGAATTGGTGATTGGAGATATAAGGTGGAGTTTGGTGAATGGAGAGATAAGGTGGTTCTTGGAGTGAATGGGGAACTAACTACTAACATCTAACATGACTTTGACCGATCAAAAAAAAAAAAAAAAAAAAAAAAATCTTATATAGATATTGGAACTTATAAACTCTCTAAAACAAGCATAGCCAAACACTCTCTACATATTTAGGTAGTCCACAAATACAACTGCAAAATTTAATGAGAAAAAAACTCCATATACAAATGCACACAATAAATTATATTTGAAGCAGATAAAAGAAACGTAAGATGTTGGATAACATCCTATGGGCTGCATTTTGATAGATATAAATAAATATAATAAACTTTCCCAACATACATCCTTAAAGCTTTAGGTATTATGTTAAGGGCACGCAATGAAGAAATCAACTCAGTTAGATGATGCATTTTCAGACAGCTTATCTCTGAGATCCTTGAGAGCATCGACGACTTTTGAATCCAGATTGTGCTTCAACAATCTACCCTGCATCGAAGTCGATCTGCAAAAACAGCGAAAAATTAACTTCTGCATAAGTGGCTTCGAACAAACATAGTCGGATCTGCCACTCCTCGAACTTCAAATTATAGATAAAGCAAATGACTTACTCAGAAACTGATGAAAGTGGTTTGAGTGAGCGGGGAAAATATTCAAATTATGATATGATATGATGCCAACCCAAGTTACCAATTTCTTTATTTATTCAGTTCAATGTCTTCCGTGATGAAGCTGATAATAGTTGCACAATCAAATTCTGACCTCTTCTACACTTCTGCAATTTGCTACTACCCAATGCATTCTTTTGACTCCTAATTCACTCAGCTACCTTCTCTCAGCGCTGTACATATAGGGGACATTTTCAGTTGAAGATTAGCCTAACAAATAAAAATTGTATAGGCTAATCCATTATTTACTAAGATGTATTCGAACTTTAGGATATCCAACTAGGCTCAGATTGAAGATTAGCCTAGATGCACTGATAATTTCTATAATTTGAGCTAACTTGTTTGTTTCTTATTCAATTGAAATAGGTGGCGTTGGAGAAATCCTAGTTATAAAGACAAAAATACTCAATCACAGTTCATACAGTATTAACAATATAACATTTCATACACATGAGATTAACAAGAATCACATTTCCATATGCAGAGCATATGGCAGACAAATAGTTCGGCAGGGACACGATCAAACTTTATTTTCAACGTTCCAGCTTTTCAGAAGTACTAAATTGAGGGGATAAAACTCTTAAATAACGGAGACTGAGACTCGGTGCTATGTCTGATAAACTACTAAAATATAAAATCAATTTAAGAAATAAAATGAAGCACCAGTTACCAGGCCTGATACGTTAGTACAGCTATAGTTAATACTGCCTAATAAATGATCAAGACAACTGGTTCAAAATTTGAGGCTACCCATATTTTATAACTGTAGACATTCAAGCCTACAGCAGCTACATATGTGAATCTTAGAATAGCTATTTATCCACATCGAAAGGCTGGAACTCAACAGGGAGACAAGAGGCACAAGATTATTAGTTTATTTTTATTTAATTCTATCCTTATTTAGTTTAGTAGTTGAGTTCTTGAAAGTGTTGTTTCCAACAAAACATAGTGTTGCGAAGGATGTTGAGATAACAATTTACAACACACAATGTTAAAACAGCGGAGATAACAAAATAACACTTGAAGATAAAAAAAATTCTACATATTATATCAATATGACGAAATGATCCACTAAGTACTCTTGGTAAACTCTAACAAAAACAAAAACCTAATCCAAAGACTATAAGAAACGTCTCTTTACGTCAGGTGTACAAACTGAGTAAAGTATTGGCTAAAATCAAAACAAAGATCCTTACTTCACACATGACAAACAACTAGCAAACTAGTGTAAAACACAATATTTTATGAGAGATGTTATGAAAACATACTCAGCTGAACTTATCAAATCAGTACCAAGTCATGAGTTTTAGAGTAGAATACACAAGAAGTTACGAGAGATGTTACGAAAACATATTCAGCTAAACTTATCAAATCAGTACCAAGTCATGAGTTTTATAGCAGATTTGAGAAGTGTAGCTGAGTTAAACATCTCTCATAACATCTTGTGCTTTACACTAGTTTGCTAGTTGTTTATCACGAGTGAAGTGAGGATCTTTGTTTTGATTTTAGTCAGTAGTTTACTCAGTTTGTACACCTGACCTGAAGACGTTTCTTGTAGTCTTTGGACTAGGTATTCGTTTTTGTAAAAGTTGACCAAGAGTACTTAGTGGATTATTTTGTCATATATTCACATAATCTGCAGAATTTTTTTATCATCAAGTGCTATTTTGTTGTCTCCACTGTTTTAACTTTGTGTATTGTGAATTGTTATCTCAACATCCTTTACAACACTGTGTTTTATGCGAAGCAACACTTTCAAGAACTAAACTACAAAGCTTAATAACGGCATAATCAAATAAAATAAACTAATAATCTTGTGCCTCTTTTCTCCATGCTAAATTTCCAGCCTTGTGTTGCCGATAAATAGCCTCTTGTAGATATTTAATGGATACTACAAGTACGAGCCCTAATAAGGGCCTTAATTTTCAACCATTTCTTGTTGGCCATTCTGATGACACCTTTATTCATTAAAATCAGTCACATGCTGATGCTACTGACATTCTTAAATAAAAATAATAAACAACAGAAAAAAAAAAAAAAAAAAAAAAAAAAAAAAGGAAAACAAGAAGTTCAGAGATCTAGAAAATACCTATGATCTATCAGCATCTCCTCCAGTTCCTTTTGAGAAGCTTTGATCTGCATTGCTCTCATAGCATCAGAAACTGGGAGGAATTATGTACAAATGATTAAAAAAAAATACAAATACAAAAACAAAAAAAAAAATATCAAAGCTTTGAAAGTATTAGGTTTGATAGCACATTTTAGTTAAAAGCAGTTACCTCCGTGACCAATGCCTTTGAACTCCACACAAAGGCACCCTGTAAAAAATGGTCGCAGAAGAAGAGTCTATTAATTCTCTAGCAGAAATGTAATCCATAAAATGGTCAATTGTCAGCTGGATCAATTGAGATGGATCATTTATCTGCTTCATGAGATAACAATTATAAGGTTAAAAGGCAACCTGAAAACTACTATTTTAGTATTTTAAATTGACAAAAGCAAGAAAGTGACTGTTGGACTTAAAAATTTTCTCCAAATGACATGAGCAAGAACCACCATATAGTTGGACAGCCACGTGCCAAAGATGAACTCATATTCAGATGAAGGCTGAAACAGCTTTGGTTATTATTGAAGAGATTGTGCAAATAACATTACTTCCTCTACAAACTTTGTTCAGGTTCTTTTTCCCCTGAAATGCATGCTCCAAAATAATTAGACAAAGATAACAGAGTATGGAACCAAGGTCCAAGTAGATTTACTTAACAATTGAGGGAATTTCACAGCAACAGAACATTGAAGAAGGATCTAGCTTTCAACAAAAAATGCACAATGAAATATGCGAGTTATAACAGCTGACATGAAACATTAGTCCTCAATTAACAGCAATGGCCTAATAATAGTTACGAACTCAATAAAATCCAAAATTTTATTGCAAAGATTATATATCATTTATACTTATTAGATGTCAATAAAATCCAAAATTTTAAAGGATTGCATACTGCTCCATTAGCTGCATTTTGTTGAAGATGATCAGACGTTGCAACCCAAACTTTTGGACAGCCATCATCCTTCAAAGCGACAACCTGATCATTGGTATTTTTGTCAAAGGAAGAAAGGAAGTGAGAAAGAAAGTGGGAAAATTATTAAATGGAAGCTGTCAAACAAAACAAAACCCTAAATTTTTTTACAACAAATGAACACAATATCCTTTAACATTCAAAGTTAAGTAGAAACTGGAAAACAAACAGCCTCTTTTAATTTCTCAAATGTAAAGCATATCATTGGGTGAAAACAAGATAGGTGAAGAAATTGGAAGATATGACAAAATAAGACAAGTTTTCATTCAATAAATTGTCATGAAAAAGATTATCCTTCCTGAAAACAGTTCCAAAGTGATGAAATCAGTTATAGACATCATCGAAAGGAAATAAATGAGGTTATGTAACTTCCTTATTACATTGATAATGAACTACTTTAATTGGCCTGGGTTTCATAGTAATAATGCACTAATGATTTAGAACTTATAAGCTGGATATAATATATCAACTACTTTTCTGACCTCCTTCTCAATCCATGCATCTGCACAGGTTTCAGCAGAGAATACTATATCAATTCTGCACAAACCATAAAATTGAAATCAACAAAACAGTAAGCAAATATAAGTGGATTCATCAAGAGATGAAATCACATTTTAAAATTTTAGATTAAAACTGAAGGAGAATATTCGGCTCCTACAGAACGACCATAAGAAAGAAGGTTGTATTTTCATTATAAGGATAAAGGGATAGTTTGTCACTTCAAAAGAAAATATATAGTTGGACTACAAGATGCATCTCTAGTCAAATTTTCATGAGAATATCAAGAAGGGTAAAAAACCTTATAAATAGGATGAAATTATTTTTATTTTGTTTTAAGTGAACATAAAGCATGGTAAAATCTGTATAGTTTGATAGAGAGGAATCATTTATGATGCCCAGGAAAAGAGTGCATGAGAAGCTTTTAATAAGCACATAACAAAATCTGTATGGTTTTCTAGTAAACTGGAAATGAAGATACAGAATACCACTAGCAGCAGGTGCATCAAAGTAAATAAGTAAACCGCAAACTACAGCAAGGAAACAGTTATATGATGTTTAACGATAGATAAAATAATGATCTCAAGAAAATTAGGAACACAAGAAATCAGTTTAATAAAAGAGTACCCAGCAAAACTTTCTTTATGTGTTGGCAGGCCAGACATCATAGCATCAAACACAACCACCACTTTCACCTCTGTAGATGAAATAGTACACGGCATAAGTATTCTTAAACAGTATAGCCTAATTTGAGATAACTAGATTTGCATTAAACTATACTTGTGCTGCCTCCCATCTAAAATACATGACATACTGGCTTGAAAAGAGAATGCGGAAATTTATGAACAGAAAGAACTAGAATAAGTACAATCTTCTGGTTTCGTAAAGACAGACAAAATTTGCTCAATTGATCTATTATGAATAGCTCCATATCAAATGTTAGATATGTCAATCAACAAATTGTTATTGCAAAATTGGCCGGTAGTGGTGAATGACAGAGAATAGACTTGCTACCACAAGCAAATGTTCTGCATCTACCATAAGAGAAGAGCTATTGAGCGCATTGAAAATTTTTCTTAGTTCAAATTTACATAATTTTTAACCATTCTCCAGATTCTCTAACAAGCACACTTTAACAAGCTCCATGAACTTGGGCATGTGCTGCTTGTTAGAACAACCATGTATGCATCTAAAAATTGGTAGACTAATTAAAGTAAGATTCTCAGCCTTGTAGTCAGTGAAAAGAGTAGAATACTACTTAAACTATAATGGTTAGGGGATCAGGCATGAAAATTACCACGAGATAAGTAACTACAAAAAATTCTATAATCCAATAGTTGTAGTCAGGGACCATTACTATGAACGCTCTAACATAACTTATTAGGCATGCCAAATATAGCCTAGTACTACGCTCACCGTAAAGAATTCAAAAGACATTGCATGCACGCCATAGAGTACAACTCAACTACCACAGGTAAGAAACAATGAAAAGCACAAACCTCTCATCATACTAAACGTTACCAATTCATCTACAAGCTTTTGTCGAGCAATGTCAAGTCTTCCATTCATGAAATGCTTTTTCAACTTCGCCCAATAGCCACATACATTATAACCATCAACAAGTAAGACTGGTATTGCAGTCTCTATGCCCTGATTTGTGCTGTTTAAGATATTAATCCTGTCAGTTATGTTTCTGACTCAACTAAAATTCAAGATTTCAAACAAAACTAAAGGTGCAGAGCATTACTAATATAAGCTCAAAGTAGGATCACGGTAAAGCTCTGTATCTTCTGGCATTACATCCTTCTCCACTCTTTTCCTCCGGTAGCTAGTAGCCGGCTTCGGAGTATTGGAATTTCTCTTTCTGAACTCCTAAAATTCTATCAAACAATTAATATCTAACTCTAGAGAATATATGCAAAACCCAATGAAATCTCTAAGGATTTAAGCCAAAATCTCAACCTTCCATAATTTTAAGAACTGCAAATTCTGCTTCACATTTGATGTAATTCTTGGAGGTGTTGGCTCTGAACCCTATTCAAAAACAGAACCCTAGCTCATTGTAAACCCAAATCTCTTCCACAGTAAATCAAATTTACCACTAAACTGAACGAATTAATAATAAAATCAAGAGTTTATGCAACATAAATTACCTGAGGAGAAGGTGTTTGTGATGTCTTACCCTTCTTGGCCACAATATTGGATGGATAACAGCAGCAACGATATAATGGCAGAGCTGTTGATGATGAAGTGGGTGCTATAGGTTTCATGGGTGTGCAGATATATTAGCAATATTTTTGTTCTTGTGTTCCATTTACGCAGAGTTATTCATCCTCTTGTTTTGTCAGCCACCTTGAGTGAGGGATGATCGATATCATGTCAGTCAGAAAGTATGAATTTTCACCAAGTGAAGCTCCAACTGCTTCGCAATCTACACCAAACCTTCGATTTAAATTTAGTGCTTGGTACCTTGGTTTTCCTCATCGGATGGACTTGTAGTGGTGGATTGTTGAGCCCGTGGTGCAGAACCGCCGAGACTATCTTCACTCCTAGCTATCATCCACTCCAGTCTAAATTATCATTATATATAATACGATCCGATACCAACTTGAGACACTCTTGGTTGCACCTAGGTATACGGTGCACCCGGGTCATACCCGCATTAATATGGATACCACGCAGGTCGTTCAATTATTTTTAATTTCAGTAGATTTTTTTTACTTCACCGTTCCCGAGAGAGAAACCACGGTAAAATCTTCACATGCCCCGACCGCGGCGAGTCGAGGCTCCTCAGAAGCAGTTGTTTCATGGCGGTGATAAGCTCCTATGTCAGGTTCTTCGGCCGGCCGAGAGCATTGAAATTCACGGCTTCTTCGCTTCTGATTCTCTTCTCCGATCTCACGATCTCGTCATTCACCGCCTCCGAGCACAGCCTGCAGATCTCATGATTCTTCTTGAAGCTTCTCCTGCTTCTTTGTTTTCACTGTCGCCTGCAATTTTCTCCGGCAATTTGAAGACGGTGCACGGCTTGTGGCAGTCGCCGGTGACTTTAACCGTGGCGGATCAGGCTTCGACGATGTCATAATAGTGATTGTTTCATTATATAAATGTTATAGTTTCATTCCAATTGTTGTAGTTTTAACGTGCATTGTTTCATTATATAAATGATATAGTTTCATTCTAATTCTTGTAGTTTTAACTTGCATTGTTTCATTATATAAGTAATATAGTTTCATTCCACATATTGTTTCATTATATAAATGATATAGTTTCTGTAATACCCCATTTTCATGAGCTAAGTTTAGAATTATTTTCAAACTTATAAAATAAGATGATTCACGCCGGATAAAAGAAAAACGAATTATTTTAATTCCAACAAAAACGATTTACAAAAGTATTTGTAAATTTAGTTATTTAATTTTATGCGTTGCATATTATATGGTGTTCAAGTATTTGAAAAATACGGTGAGCTTATTATATTAGCAAAATCCAAAAGAATCTTTTCATTGATACACAAAGAATTTAAATTTGCATTCATATTACAATTTTCCTACACTCTATTAAACCTACACTATACAATAAAGTGGAAGCAATACACATATATTTACTTATGCATAACATACACACATGTGTAAAGTACAAAGGACACACCCCATTTCTCCTTCAAATCCGCTGCCACCCTACCCTGTTGCAGCCACTCTACCAGCCCCAATTTCAGCTTCAAGCCATGCCTAGAGGCAGGCTATCAGACTCCCAAACCCCCTGCTTAAGCACGTTCAAGCCAACTTCAGTTGGCATTCTCAATATCCAAGATTTTCAGACTTCTCCCTCACACAAGAAAATCCAAGTGCAGAGGTAAGCTTAAGCATTGAACATGAATTTCCTCATTCTTTCATAGTTCATCCGCAAATAACTGCATTTCGAACAAGATATGGACACTATGAGTTTACAGTAATGTCGTTCGGGCTAACAAATGCGCCCGCAGTATTCATGGACCTCGTGAATAGGATATTTCACCAGTACCTCGATAGTTTCGTCCTAGTATTCATAGACGATATCTTAATCTATTCCGTGGACTCAAATCATCATGCCCAACACCTTAGAATAGTACTGGAAATGCTAAGAAATGAGCGGTTGTACGCAAAATTCAGTAAATGCGAATTTTGGCTTAGGCAAGTGCAGTTTCTAGGACACATTGTGACAGCAGAAGGACTCAGAGTGGACCCTGAGAAGGTCGAAGCTGTAAGCAACTGGAATGTACCAACTTCAGTTACTGAAGTTAGAAGCCTCTTGGGGATGGCAGGCTACTACCGACGATTCATCGAGGAATTTTCCAAGATAGCGCGACCAATGACGCAACTGCTGAAGAAAGAAATAGCTTTCAAGTGGCCGTTGGAGTGCCAAGCTAGTTTCCAAGAACTGAAGAAGCGATTGACGACAGCACCAGTATTGATCATACCTGAAGGAAGTGAGGGATATACAGTCTATACCGATGCCTCGAAGTTAGGACTCGGTTGTGTACTGATGCAAAACCGAAGGGTTATAGCATATGCTTCGCATCAGTTAAGGCCACACGAAATGAACTACCCCACACATGATCTAGAGTTAGCAGTCATCGTACACGCGCTAAAGATATGGAGGCACTATCTTTATGGAGCAAAGTGCGAAATTTTCACAGACCACAAGAGTCTGAAGTACTTTTTTGAGCAAAATGAACTCAACATGAGACAAAGGCGATGGTTAGAGTTGGTAAAGGATTATGACTGTACCATCAATTATCACCTAGGGAAGGCAAATGTTGTAGCTGATGCATTGAGCCGCAAGATGACAGCAAGCCTAAGGAGTACCCTCACTAAGGAACCAGAATTGACTTGAGAATTTGAGAAGCTTAGGTTTGAGGTAGTAGTACCCCCAGAAATAATCCAAGAACGCATAGCAGCCTTGATTGTGAGACCAGACCTTCGAGAAAGAATCATCTCTGCCCAGTGCCAGAGTGAGGCCCTAAAAAATAAACATTTAGCTAGCAGAACTGGAGGACCCCGAGAATTTAGGGAAGAAGCGGATAACGCCCTGACCTTTAGAGGAAGATTGTGCGTACCCGACAACCCAACGCTCAAGGAGGAGATCCTCACAGAAGCGCACTCCACACCGTATGCTGCTCACCCCGGCAGTACTAAGATGTATCCAGATTTGAGGCAAAGTTTCTGGTGGGAAGGTATGAAGAACGACGTAGCTTTCCACGTAGCAAAGTGTCTGGTGTACCAACAAGTGAAGGCCCTACATCAGCTCCCAGGTGGGACTCTACAGTCGCTAGAAATTCTAGAATGGAAATGGGAGCACATCACGATGGATTTTGTAGTGGGGCTACCCAGGTCAAAATCAGGAAACACGGAAATTTGGGTCATTGTCGACCGACTAACCAAGTCAGCTCACTTCTTACCAGTCCAGATGACTTGGAACCTCAAAAATCTCACCAAGGTATATGTTAAAGAAATAATTCGCCTTCATGGCGTGCCCAGTATAATAATATCCGATCGAGACACAAGATTTACGTCGCAATTTTGGACAAGTCTCCAAAATGCCTTAGGCACTAAACTTCATTTCAATACAGCGTACCATCCCCAGACGGATGGACAATCTGAGCGAACTATCCAAGTGCTAAAAGACGTGCTGAGGACAGCTACACTCGATCAAGGGGAGCAATGGGAGAAACTCTTACCACTTGTGGAATTCGCCTACAACAACAGTTATCAGACCACCATCGGGATGGCACCGTACGAAGCATTGTATGGACGAAAGTGTTGATCTCCACTGTATTGGGACGAGGTAGGTGAGAAGAAGGTGTTAGGACCAGTAATGGTCCAAGAAATGATAGATGTCGTGGCACAGATTCGCAAGCGAATCAAAGAAGCTCAAGACAGACAAACGTCTTACGCAGACAAGCGAAGAAGAGAATTAGCCTTTGAAGTAGGCGACAAGGTCTTCCTCAAAGTATCACCAATGAAAGGGATGGTGAGTTTCTGCAAGCGAGGAAAACTGCGACCCCGTTTCATCGGGCCATTTAAGATACTGGAAATGATAGGTCAGAACGCCTATAAGCTAGCACTACCTCCCAGTCTAGTATGGGTGCATGATGTTTTCCACATATCACAGCTCAGGAAATATGTGTATGATCCCAAACACGTGATATCATATGATGATCTAACCTTCGAGCCAAATCTTAGTTATGTGGAGAAACCAGTATGCATCACTGATAGGAAGATACAAGTTCTTAGAAACAAAGAGATCCCAATGGTGAAAGTGATGTGGAATTGCCATGGGCAAGAAGAGGCAACTTGGGAGCTGGAGTCTAACATGAACTAACAGTACCCCGAATTGCCATACCAAGGTACAAATTTCGAGGACGAAATTTCCATAAGGAGGGTAGGTTGTAATACCTCGGATTTTTGATCCTAGGTCTCATATGATCCTATTGATATTATTAGGATGTGATAGGTCCCTAAGTCCTGGTTAAAAAAAAAAAGAATAATTATCCTAGCAATGATTTAATAAGTCTTAATGCCTAGGTTTTCTCTTAAGAAAAACGGAAAATAAGAAGATGATTATTTTATTTTTCTGTGTGATGTTGATTTCAATAAATATGTATATATATATATATATATATGTGTGTATATTTATTTTCATTTCAAAGTATGAAAAACAAAGTGCATATTTATTTCTAATACGAGTTTGGTTTAGTTCGGGTTTGAGCGATTACGGGCCCGTATAAAGGGCCAAAGGTGGGCCAATTTTTAGAGAGTCTTGGGCCGATTTTAAGGCCCTATTTTAGAGTCCAAATACAGCTCATTTCAGCCCCAAAACCCACTTATACATCAGCCACCTTTTTAAATTCAAAAGGGGACAAAGGTGATCATTACATGCAAATGCATGGGAAGTGCAAGAGCCTCACAACCAATGCACCCATGCATTGGTGGCAGCCACCCTACCCTCCCCTAGGCCCCATTTTCGTTCCCCCTTCCCTCCACTTAAGTCATTTGGCTGATACAACTCCTTACACAATCTTTAGCCTCATCTAGAAGAGTAAAAGCTTCACTCCCCCTCCATCTGCTCTCCATTTCGTCCCTCCTCCCTTCCCCCACTTTCACAACTTTTCTCCCACTATTATCACACTCCATAGAGGCCCTTGAAGCCCCAAGAGAAGTATGAAATCAAGGGAGAGCGTGGAAAAACTAGGGCGTAAAGTTAGAGTGAAGGTTGTGCTTCGAGGGTGAGTTTTCTTTGATTTTCTCAACTGAAAATGCTTTATGGCCATGGATTTTTACACATATGTGTGATATATTATGTGAGGATATGTTTTATGGTTTTGGATGTTTATTTTGGTAGAGTTTATTGGGTGAAAAACCGTGCATGAGGTAAAGCAGCGAATCTCCCATAACTACACTGCTCCAGCAGTGTTTTTCAAGGCGATTCCAGCCATCCAAACGGTTCCCAAAAATTTCCAAATTAATTTTGTATTGTCTTTCATATGTTTTCTATACTATGGTAAAATTTCAAAATATTTGGAGCTCGTGTGATTTATTTATGAAGTTTTGAACATCACTACCTGTTTGGAATGTATTTATGGTAAACAATCTTTGGGAGGCCATAAGTCAAGTTTCAATCGATGAAAACCTTTGAAACTTGAATATGTCACTCTAGACTCCCGTATCTTTCTTTTGGAATCAGCCTCACCATTTTTGAGTAAGGGAAACAACCGGTATAAATTCTTGAAATCTAGTTCTTATTCCTTGTGTCCTCTAGTAGGTTTTACAAATCTACGACTTTGAGGTGGCAAATGCCAACTTAAACCTTTGATTCTGAAGCCTATTTTTGTAAAAAATATGAATTGACATGTTGGGAGCTTATGTGTTCATTTTTAGAATTTTTGGTATAGTCTAAAGTGATTTTTCCGATTTATGTTTTGAATCTGCCGAACTTTAACTTTTTTTGTGCACTGAACTTTAGTCATTCATATCTTCTAAACAATAACCTTTTTGGGTAAATCTAACTGGAGAGTGTTACACTCTCTCCCTAGTTTTCGGATTGACCTTTGGGGTTCCTAGTAGAGTTTTGTAAAGGGAGATATGAATTTTTAAAGAAAGCCCACTGACTTGGTTCTAATCTGGAAATCTGAAATTTTCAGATTTTTGCTTGTTAAATACCCATCTTTGAGTGGGCATATCTTGCTCGTTTGAACTCTGTTTCATTCGATTCAAATTGAAGAATGATCCTTGAAATGCCTAGTTTCTATAATGTCCTTTGGAGCCTCATTTAGAGGTCCGATGCAGATTTGGTGTCTGTTGCAAAACAGCCCCTTAAGAGCTCAAGTTGTTGAATTATTTTCTAAGTATGAAAGTTGATTTTAAAGGATGTTTCATGAAATATTAAGTATATGTGCATGACGAGTTTGGGACATGTTTTGTGCAAAGTTTTTATGAAAATGAGTGAGTCAACCTAGATAAGGCATCATGATAAGCTAATGTATGTAAAATGCATAATCCCTAGTTCGATTATGCATTGTAAGTACGGGAATAGGTTGACCTAGAGACCCTAAGTAGACAACGGTCTTCGTTATCCATGATATGTGCTAAGTGTTAATAACTCGTCTTGTAGGAATTGGTCTGCATGACGGTGCCACAGCTTAAGATCACCTCTCTCTTCCACACCGAAGATCAGGTGGGTTATATTCGTAAAAGTATATTGGGTTAGTAAGCTCTCTTGTTGGAAACTTTGTGGAATATCCTAACCCTTGTTTTGATGATACCAAAATTCATAGGACTTAAATGTAATAGACTAGAATCGTTTTTGAACTCAAGTGTTAGAGTTCGTTTCTAGTTTAGTTGCGGTGTCAAATACTGAAGACTGAAGACTGAAGAACGAAGACTGAAGACTGAAGACTGAAGACTGCAGTTACCAACTGAAGTATCAGTTGAAGAATCAGTTGAAGACTGATTATTTAATGCGCGCCATGGACTGATACTAAAGTCAAGTATCAGTTGAACATTCCTCCTAGGACTGATCTTCCAACGTTCAGAGGAAGCCACGTACGCTCAAGTACAGCCGCATTAAATGCAGAGATATCTCAATATCTTATCTCTGCAGAGGTCATTCCTATCTGGTGGTTACTTTTCAGAGATGTCACATCTCTTGTCCATCAAAGAGAGCCGTTTCCACACAGACAAGGAACCTCGAAGATTGAAGCCTCAGCCCAAATTCGAATTGCTCTCCAACGGAAGAAATCTTGAGGACGATTTACGCCAACGGATCTATTCAAGAGTTCTCCTACAAATAGCGCTCGAGGATCACTTCAATCTTCACCGATTCAACGACATAAGCTGAAGCTCTGCCGAAATAGCTACTCAGCCTAAAGCTTAAACCGCCCAAAGCTTGAATCGAAGAAGAGAATTCCAAAGCCAAAATCAGTCACTGCTGATTACATACATTCTCTTAGACCCTAGGCATATATTCTGTGTACCCAGAAGCCAAAGGTCAAACTTGCTTCAAAGAACTTGTTCTTTGTAAGTATAGTTGGCACTCGTTTAAACCTCTCCCCCATAAGAGTGTTTGAGTGACTCGGAGTTTCAGAAGGTGTTCTGAACTCTGATAGGGAAGTCTGAGCACGAGGTGTGCTTAGCAAGGAAATCCTGCGCGAGCTGTGTAGGTGCTGAAATCCTGCGCGAGCTGTGTAGGTAGGGAAACCCTACGCGAGGTGTGTAGGTGCTGAAGAGAGAGCTATCTTCAGTTCACGGTTTGCAGTGCACCCGGGAAGCACTTGCGGAGTGGATTGTTGGTCTGATCAACCAGCCGTGGATGTAGGAAAGAGTTTTTCCGAACCACGTAAAAGTCTCTGTGTTATTTACAGCTTTCAGTTTTACATTCATAACTGTGTTATTTCAATTGATAAAACTGAATGCTGACTAACTGAAAAGAGAAACCTTAATCCAACTATCTGCTCCACCGAGGCTATTCGAAACTAAGTTTAATTTTCGCTGCGTATGATATCAATCTGACTCACTATCCTCTGATAGTAAGGAAGAGAGATATCATCTTCATCTCTGCAAACACGACTGAAGCCCTTACGTGGATTAGTTAAGTTCCAGTGACTTAACTGATAACTCTTTACTGAAGAGCTTTCAGTATCAGTCGTCAACCCTGTTGGTCAACACTTATTTCGGTTAAACAGGTGTCTTGTTTGCGTGTAAATATTCGTTTCTATCTCTGACTGAGATCCCTCTGATTGAGGTTTGTAGATAGTCATAAAAATAGCCTATAGGTGTATTCCCCCCCTCCCCCCATACACCTATTCGAGACCCCTCGGACCCAACAATTGGTATCAGAGCAGGTTGTTCGCAAGAACTATCTGTGTCTGACTAGTTCTACTTGAACTAGATCCTTTTTAAAGGTCTCGAAAAAGTTTTACTCTTTCTTATTGTTTTGTGCTTGCTACTTGTTTTATCTGCTGTTACCTATTTTTTTTTTATGGAGACTAACCACAGCAGATTATCTTCTCTACCTATGTTTTGTATTGAAAAATACGACATATGGAAGTTTCGGCTTGAAAGCTTCCTCATTGCCCAACATTGTAGAATGTGGGAAGTCATCACCAGCGGTCCAATCATTATCACCGAAACTGTAAAAAGGGTTCCTACTGACATCCGTCAGGAACCTTACGATGAGGACCAGCCCAAGTCAAAGGCAGACTTCACCACAGAAGAAAGGAAGCAAGATGAGCTAGACAACCTCGCCAAAAGCATCATCTCCGGCACCGTTCCTGACAAGTATGTCATGAAGATCATCAAGTGCAGGACAGCAAAGGAGATGTGGGATATTCTGGAAAGAATGTGCGTAGGTTCTGAGGAGATCAAGGAGAATAAGCTTTCCATAGCTTGTCAGAAATTCGACTCCTTTCTCATGCTCAAGAATAAATCTGTCGAGGAAATGGAACAAAGATTCAACCTCATATTGAATGAAGTTCAATCCATTTCCAAAGACAAATACACTCAACGAGAAATCAACTTGAAGATTCTTCAAGCACTGCCACGAGGAGAATGGCAGATCTACTCAGTCGCTCATCAGCATAAGCCAGGATTCAGTCAGCTCCCGACAAACAAGCTTTTCTCCGATCTCATGGCAAATGAGTTTGATCTTCTGAGAAATCTTGGTAACAAGAAGGCTGAAGGATCAGACGAAGATGGTCCATCAACCTCAAGAGGAGTTGCACTGAAGGCCTCAACCAGAGAAGGCAAGAAGCAGATCAAGGAGCCAACGGAACTCAACCCTGAGGACTTCTTCAGTCAATATGCCTTGTTGACTGACAGATTCAACAAGATGGAGTCCAAGTTCCGGAAGTACAGAAGGTTCCACAAGCAGCACTACAAGGGAAAAGAAAGAGAAAGGGACTCCAGACATTCCACAGATCGAAGCGGAGAAAGGAAGTCAGCCGCTTACGACATCAAAGAATTGGAATGTTATGGATGTAGAAAGAAAGGACACTTTAAGCATGAATGTCCTGATTTGACTCCAGCTGAGCGCAGGGAACTGAAAGCAAAGAAAGATCGCAGATCTTTGAAGAAGAAAGCGATGGTTGCTGATGATGCTGACTCTTCCAACGACACATCAGAATCATCCGACTTCGACAGTTCCAGCTCAGATGATGAGAGCCGAGCCCTGATGGCCAACGAATCAGAAAGTGTAGCTGACAATAGCTACGACAATGGAATGAATGGCCCAGAGGTAAAATCTCTCACGAAAACTCCATATACTGATAACTTCCTGATGCTTTCAGGAGACCACTCAGAATCTGGAGATAGCTCATCCGTTGAAACTGACGAGTTTGATCAGCTCCTGACTGATCACTGTCAGCTGAGGAAAATGTTCGAAGATCTCCTCAAGCAGAATCAGAAAAAGGACAAGGAGATTGATGATGAACGAGCTAAACATCAGACAATCATCTACTTTTCGGATGAAACATGTCTTGATCAGCTAATCATGGAGAACAGCCGACTGGAAGAAGAGCTCAGAATCTCCAACTCAGAATGTGAAAGAGCTTCTCATGAAATCAAAAGGCTTAATCACAAGCTGGAAGAAACAGTCAAGAACTGCATGATGCAGTCTCCCATGATGAGCAACTTTCCATCGAAAGGACTGGTCAACAGCATCGGAGGAAAGGTTGCAGCTGCCAAAGGAAAAGATATCATGATCATCTCTATGAATGATCCTTCTGAAATCACAACCTCAGAAGAATCAAGAGATCATGATATGGATGAAGTTCACAAGCGCAGACTGATGGCCAGATCAAATGTTCCACCTCCACGAAGCTACAGACGAGCTAAGGAGGCTCCCAACCAGATCATCTTATTGAAAAGGCTGGAAAGCAGATTTCAGTCAAAGATCCGGGAAGGAACATCAGGAGCCAAGAAGAATCTTTCTCATCAACCCAGGGGGAAGAAAGGCCACATCAGTCAGAAACTGACATCCTCAGTTCAGTTTCAGAAAGAACAACATCCATGGAGATCAAGCAATGCTGAGTCCAGTCGAGCCATGCCACTTCCTCGACGACAAGCCACTGGACGTCAGACAAATCTCCATAAGTCTGCAAAGACTAAAGTATCTCATGGAAGATACTTCGGCGAGCAAAGAAGACCTCAACCACTCACCAGACAGAACTACTACAAGAGTGAGGCCTTCAAAAGGATTTCTCAACGGAAGAATGCTCATATGCCACCTGAAGCGCCAACGACACCGATCAGACATCCAACAATGCGCAAGAAATCAGCCAGACCAATTCTGAAGCAGATTTGGGTTCCAAAGGGAACTCAAACTAACATTGAAGGACCCAAAGCTTGATTGGGTGCCTGAAGCAACTCTTTCTTGCAGGTCAATGTCAGGAAACATAAAAAGAAGGAAGAGGACAAAGCTTCAATCAGAACGTGGTATCTGGACAGTGGCTGCTCGAAGCATATGACGGGCTACAAAGAATATCTATCCCAGTATGTTGAGAAAGCTGGATCCAAAGTTGCATTCGGAGACAACTCGATTGGAGAAACAAAAGGCTATGGTGTGCTCAACATGGGTAACGCCAATATCAGTAATGTTAGCTTTGTTTCTGGTCTTAAACATAATCTGTTGTCTGTGAGTCAATTTTGTGACAGTGGTTTCACAGTGAAAATCAAAAAGGATGAATTCACTGTTAGAAACAATCAAAAGAAGGTGGTTCTGAAGGGATTCAGACAAGGAAGTCTCTACGTCGTTTCTTGGGAAGACAGCCCACCAGAAACGTGCCTCATCAGTAAAAGCAGCTCAGAGCTCAATTGGCTATGGCACAAGAGACTCAACCATCTCAACTTCAAGACGATCAACAAACTTGCTAAACATCAACTGGTAGAAGGACTCCCTTCTATTGTATTCCAGAAGAAGCAAGAATGTGAAGCATGCCTCAGAGGAAAGCAGACGCGGATATCATTCAAGTCAAAGACAAGACACTCCTCTGAAAGGATTCTGCATCTACTTCACATGGATCTGTTTGGCCCGATCACTCCAAGAAGCTACAACGGTAGGAAGTACACCTTGGTAGTTGTGGATGATTATTCACGATATACCTGGGTTATCTTTCTTTTCAAAAAGAAAGAGACACTGGAGGAACTGCCAAAGCTGTTGAAGAGACTGAGCGTTGAAAATGAAGTCAACATCATCAGCATCAGATCAGATCGTGGGACTGAGTTCCTCAATACTGTCATTCGTGAGTATTGTGATGAACAAGGAATCAGTCATCAAACTTCTGCAGCAAGAACTCCACAGCAGAATGGAGTTGCAGAGAGAAGAAACCGGTCTCTAAAGGAAGCAGCAAGGACGATGCTAGCCGAGTCAAAACTCCCCCTGAAGTTTTGGGCCGAAGCAGTCAACAACGCATGCTACACGCAGAATCGCTCCTTCCTCACTCAGAGACATGGAAGAACTCCATACGAGTTATGGAAGAACAGAAAGCCATCGATTGCCCATTTTCATGCTTTCGGTTCTAAGTGTTTCATACACATCAACGATAAGAAGAGGTTGAACACCTTCGATTGCAAGGCTGATCCAGGAGTCTTCCTTGGATACTCCGGAACAGAACGTTCAAGCAAAGCCTATCGAGTGTTCAATACTCAAACTCTATGTGTAGAAGAAACACCTCATGTGATCTTTGATGAGTCTACAGATGGTTTCAGGGAACAAGATGCTGAAAAGAATGTTCAGATCACTGAAGGTTCCAAAGCTGAAATCCATACTGACGAGCCCTCTACTGTCTTGGTATGGGGACCTGGCAAGGATGAAGATACTGAGATGCTTCAGTATCAGAAGATCAACCAACGGTCTGAAGTTCAAACTGGAGCCAATACAGATGGCAATAGTCAAGGGGGAACTCCAGTTGCTGAAGTTCAAGTTGAACGCGCAGAAGCCGCCCCAGCTCAACTCTCCCCTGCTCCAGAAAGTGCTCAACATCCCAGAGCTATTCTAACTGAAGAAGCTCCACCATCTCCTGAAGAAATCAAGAAATATCGAAGATGGTTTGAACTCCACTCTAAGGAGAACATCATTGGAGAACCATCAGATGGCGTCAAGACTCGGAGATCTATGTGCTACCTCGTCTTCGACATCAACCAGAACTGCATCAACGAAGATAAGAATTTCAGCTGTTTCTTATCAACTACAGAGCCGAAGGATATTGAAGAAGCTCTGAAGTCCACAGAATGGGTCATCGCAATGCTAGAAGAACTCAATGAATTCAACCGGAATTCTGTTTGGGAGCTTGTGGATCGACCAGACGATGCAAATGTGATTGGCTTGAAATGGATTTTCAAGAACAAGAAAGACGAAAAAGGAAACGTTGTGAGAAACAAAGCAAGGCTTGTGGCTAAAGGATACAGTCAAGAAGAAGGAATCGACTACGACGAGACATTTGCCCCAGTTGCCAGATTGGAAGCAGTCAGACTCTTCTTAGCTTTTGCAGCTCACAAAGGTTTCAAGGTACACCAAATGGATGTCAAGTGTGCATTTCTCAATGGAGTGCTCACAGATGAAGTCTATGTAGAACAACCTCCAGGATTTGAGGCTGCTGGACCAGAAAAGGTGTACAAGCTGAAGAAAGCGCTCTATGGGTTGAAGCAAGCACCAAGAGCGTGGTATGATACTCTCTCGGAGTATCTGATTGAACAAGGCTTCAAAAAGGGATCTGTGGACAGAACGTTGTTCACTCTCAAAGAAGGAGAAGATCTCTTGCTTGTTCAAATTTATGTCGATGACATAATCTTCGGATCCAAATCCAAACACATGTGCAATAAGTTTGCTGACATCATGAAGAACAAATTCCAAATGTCCATGATGGGAGAAATAAATTTTTTCTCGGATTGCAAGTCAAGCAGACCAAAGAAGGAATACTGATCAGCCAGTCCAAGTATGCGAAGGAGCTGATAGCTAAGTTCGGTATTCAGCACATGAAGTCAGTCAAGATCCCAATGAACACAAACTGGAAAGTTGATCCAGGTTCAGAAGGAAGCTCTGTCTCTTCGAAGAAGTACAGAGAAATCATTGGATCTTTGCTATATTTGACTGCGAGCAGACCGGATATCGCATTTGCAGTCGGGGTTTGTGCAAGATATCAATCAGATCCTAAGGAGGCTCATTTAGATGCAGCTAAGCGGATTCTGAGATATCTCAAGGGCACACCCAATTTAGGATTGTGGTACCTAGCAGAGGACGACATCAAGCTCACCGGATTTTCAGACTCCGACTTCGGTGGATGCAAGCTTGATCGCAAATCAACCTCCGGAACATGTCAATTCCTAGGCAACAAGCTCATCTCTTGGTTTTCTAAGAAGCAGACTTCAGTCGCCACCTCTACAACTGAAGCTGAATATGTTGCTGCCGGAAGCTGCTGCTCACAAATCCTGTGGTTAGTCCATCAACTAAAGGACTATGGGATCGAGGAAAAGGAAGTTCCTATCTATTGCGACAGCTCCAGTGCTATTGCAATCTCCCAGAATCCAGTTCATCACACCAGAGTCAAACATATTGAGATTCGACATCACTTCATTCGTGATCATGTCGAAAAGAATAATGTCTCTGTGGAATGGATTCCCACTGCTATTCAGAGAGCGGACCTGCTGACCAAGGCTCTTCCAGAAGAGAGGTTCAACGATCTTTGTGCAAAGATTGGCCTCATCAACCCTGAAGAGTGATGCTGTGTTTGAAGATCTTCTCGAACAGTCATGCTGACTGGTGGTCAACCAACTGCTGCTTCTACGTTCGTCGACGTAAAAAGCAATGAAGTCCGAGTGCTCATCTGAAGAGGAAGTCATCCTGATGAATCATCCAGGATCACGTGGTATCAACTGACTACTATGTTCAGTTGATCAGTAAGTATTTTTAAGATGCTTACCTTTTCAAAATCAGTTATTTCAGTTTAGAGCTTTAAGTTTTTAGTTCAAAATCTTTTCTCTAACTGATCAGTTTCTTTCAAAAACTTTAACTGATTATTGGAATTGTTGGAATTGGAATATCCGAATTAGGACAAGATTTTTATAAAGTGAAAATCTGTTTTGATTGAACTTGTCCTGATCTTTTTGCCAAAAATCCTTCCAACCTTTTTGCCTCTGCAACAAAATTTCTTGAAACGCTCATTGACATGACATGTGTAATGATGCCTTTTGAAGTCCCTCGCAGTGACGGCGGACGCGAAATTTTTTCTTCAATTGCATTTAAGGCACAGTTTTCGAAAACCCTTTTCATCTTCTACATGGTTCACATCTTGTCTATGTATACCATGTTGTCTTCATAGTCTTTCTGCATCAACTAACAACTCTCCACAGCTTTCACTGTGAGAAAAAGGTTCAATTGTTTCCAAAGTTGCAGATAAAAAAAAAATTGTTCCGACTAAAGGAGAAATCTATGACTGCAAAGTCATGGAGTGGAAGAATGACGCTCATAGTCTTGGTCTTCACCGGACCCTTCCACTGGATCACAACGTCTCTCCGGCGTCAAAGTTTGCTCTACCCTCACTTGTATCCAGCGAAACGAGCGTCTTCCATTCTCATGCCTGGCGCCAAGAAGCTTCACCGCTTCTGGAGGAGATATACCGTATCGCATATCTCGTGCTCCTCCCTGGCTTGCAACAAACAACGAGATCACTCTTGTTGTTGGCCGGCATCTTCAGCCGCACCGGGTCTATTCTTCACAGACCCTGGGACGGCGAATCGACGGTGTTAGTCTTCTCAGCTGCCACCGCTTCGATTCTTCCTTCTCACACCCTTCACTCTTCTGATCCTTCTCCTCATAAGGCAGCCCTCTCCTTCTTCCAAGGCAGCCTTCTTCTATCTTCCGCCTTCTACGTTTTCTTGTCCTCCTCCACTTCTCCGTCTTCCTCATCTCCTCACCCCATCACTGACGTCCTCATCTTCTGTTTATCCGGACTCACTCTGTTCTCAAATCTTCTCACGAGGTTCTGAGACTAGGAGTTGGGTACCGTCTGATCATAGCCTCCATCGTCATCTCTCTTTTTGATGTTGCCAAAAAGGGGGAAAGTTGGGAAAGTCAGAAGTCAGAGAGAAACCTTTTCTTGAGGTTGCTCCTGTCCTCTAACTCTTGACTGATGATGGAACAACAAAGGATCACCAGAAGCCAGAAGGATGACGTTTCAGAAGAGACCTCAATTCAACGGAAAACAAGTGAGAGTGGAACAAGCTTAGGAACATTGAAGACACGAAGACAGAAGATGAAGATCAAGAAGTTCAAGGCGCAGCCAAGCAGACTGCTGGAGTCCATGGTTTATCCATGATGTTTTTGTTTTACTTTTTACTCCAATGTAAGTTTTGCTCTGTACCTAGACTGATGGCTTATCAGTCCGTTTAATGAAATGAACTTCTTATTGATCTCACCCTGAAGACAATGACTCTTTGTCCAGGCTCTGATTTATGGTTTTTCTGTCTTCTTGCTGTTCTGTGTTTAGAACTGTTTTCGTTCTTGCTCTGAGTACAAGTTATTTAGGTTCTGTTGTTAAGGGGGAACAGCTTTCACCCCTTGTCTAGAACTTGTACTGTGAGCTCAGTCTTTTTGCTGTCTAGAACTGCTGTGTGGTTTTGGCATCATCAAAAAGGGGGAAATTGTTGGGAACCTTGTGGAATATCCTAACCCTTGTTTTGATGATACCAAAATTCATAGGACTTAAATGTAATAGACTAGAATCGTTTTTGAACTCAAGTGTTAGAGTTCGTTTCTAGTTTAGTTGCGGTGTCAAAGACTGAAGACTGAAGACTGAAGAACGAAGACTGAAGACTGAAGACTGAAGACTGCAGTTACCAACTGAAGTATCAGTTGAAGAATCAGTTGAAGACTGATTATTTAATGCGCGCCATGGACTAATACTAAAGTCAAGTATCAGTTGAACATTCCTCCTAGGACTGATCTTCCAACGTTCAGAGGAAGCCACGTACGCTCAAGTACAGCCGCATTAAATGCAGAGATATCTCAATATCTTATCTCTGTAGAGGTCATTCATATCTGGTGGTTACTTTCAGAGATGTCACATCTCTTGTCCATCAAAGAGAGCCGTTTCCACACAGACAAGGAACCTCGAAGATTGAAGCCTCAGCCCAAATTCGAATTGCTCTCCAACGGAAGAAATCTTGAGGACGATTTACGCCAACGGATCTATTCAAGAGTTCTCCTACAAATAGCGCTCGAGGATCACTTCAATCTTCACCGATTCAACGACATAAGCTGAAGCTCTGCCGAAATAGCTACTCAGCCTAAAGCTTAAACCGCCTAAAGCTTGAATCGAAGAAGAGAATTCCAAAGCCAAAATCAGTCACTGCTGATTACATACATTCTCTTAGACCCTAGGCATATATTCTGTGTACCCAGAAGCCAAAGGTCAAACTTGCTTCAAAGAACTTGTTCTTTGTAAGTATAGTTGGCACTCGTTTAAACCTCTCCCCCATAAGAGTGTTTGAGTGACTCGGAGTTTCAGAAGGTGTTCTGAACTCTGATAGGGAAGTCTGAGCACGAGGTGTGCTTAGCAAGGAAATCCTGCGCGAGCTGTGTAGGTGCTGAAATCCTGCGCGAGGTGTGTAGGTAGGGAAACCCTACGCGAGGTGTGTAGATGCTGAAGAGAGAGCTATCTTCAGTTCACGGTTTGCAGTGCACCCGGGAAGCACTTGCGGAGTGGATTGTTGGTCTGATCAACCAGCCGTGGATGTAGGAAAGAGTTTTTCCGAACCACGTAAAAGTCTCTGTGTTATTTACAGCTTTCAGTTTTACATTCATAACTGTGTTATTTCAATTGATAAAACTGAATGCTGACTAACTGAAAAGAGAAACCTTAATCCAACTATCTGCTCCACCGAGGCTATTCGAAACTAAGTTTAATTTCCGCTGCGTATGATATCAATCTGACTCACTATCCTCTGATAGTAAGGAAGAGAGATATCATCTTCATCTCTGCAAACACGACTGAAGCCCTTACGTGGATTAGTTAAGTTCTAGTGACTTAACTGATAACTCTTTACTGAAGAGCTTTCAGTATCAGTCGTCAACCCTGTTGGTCAACACTTATTTCGGTTAAACAGGTGTCTTTTTTGCGTGTAAAGTTTCGTTTCTATCTCTGACTGAGATCCCTCTGATTGAGGTTTGTAGATAGTCATAAAAATAGCCTATAGGTGTATTTCCCCCCCCATACACCTATTCGAGACCCCCCGGACCTAACATCTCTCTTTTTATACAAGCAAATATGTTTTAAATTGTGAATGCATGCAAATATTTTGTTTGGTTGTTACAAGAACAAATGGGATTATCCCCACAGAACAAACGGGGCAGTCCCCAAACGATCGGCTCTGTCCCCGACGGGGGCCAAGGTAGTGTACACCAGTAAGAAGTCTAGGTATGGGATTGATTCGGCCGGGTCTCCCATACTTAGTACCAAGAAAGGTAACACCAAACTAGAAAGGCGCGCAAAGGTTAAAGGAGCTACAGCTCACAAGTATTTCAGAATTTATAGTAATTGTTTTTTTCAAGGATTGCTATATTTTCTTACAGGCATGCATTTCACCGAGTATCACAGTTCTTTAAAATCAGTTTAAAGAAAAAGGGGCATTAACTTCACTGAGTGCATTAGTACTCAGCCCAAAGTTTTAAATCATTTCAGGTTAATGGAGCCGGGCGCAGCGGGGGCTAGGTGGTGGTGGTGGTCTGGAGCTGTCAATAAGGTTTCTCAATGAAATTTATTTCCCATAACCTTGATCACCAAACATTTCATCTTGTTGGTTATGCCCTGCGTGGCAATTATGAACTTGTTTACTGCTTTCCCTAAACAACTGAACAATTGAGTTGCTTTTGGGCACTCAGACACCGTGATAACGAACTCTCTGGACTTGACCGGAGTCTTCATACTTCGTGTCAAGTAGGGTTTTCCTTTTAGCAGAACGATTAAAGAATAGGTTCATTAATTCCGCTAATTAACCAAGTTTTTCAATCAAAATAGTTAAGTTACTTACTTCCGCTAAATAACTTTGATAATCACCCCAAGTTTAGCGTGGCTGGCCCCTAGATAAGTCGGGCCGTCACATATAATCACCGGTCGAAGATACTAGTCAAATGCTCGAATATTTTGCCCGAGGGCAACAAACATGTGGCGGAATACTCCCTCACTAGTCGTCTGCAAATCATAAATAGTCTCCGGATTACGTTGTTTCAATAGATAAAGATACGATGGAAGCCTTTGATATGACATAACGAAGTCACCATACGTACGTTCTCTCTATCGCTAACTACCTAGTTCGGACTGCGAAGCAATATAGCATTTCAACGCCATATTTACTACGCATCTCAGCAATCATCTCCTTTGGCCTCAAAACGACCTTCTCATTGATTAATTTTTTAGCAAAATAATATGCAGCAACCTCGCCACTCACAGATCGTGCTGTAGTAGCACGACTCAAATCCGCCTGACAGGAGTGATCGAATGCCAACTTACTAATTCTCCAAAGAGTTGCACCCTCTACTGCACATAATCTAAAAGTGCAGTTCTTTCTACCACTCATGCATATGTACACTGCACGAGAATCTGTAAAACGATCGGTTGCAAACTCTAAGTAGTGCTTCAAATGATAAATTTCTACATCTATCCTTAACTCTACCTTGGATCGAAATATGGCCCCTAACTCGAGCTTACCAAAGACTGGTGGATGATGCTTTTCCCACCCCAACGCTAATATGCTTTCCCAGTTCGGAAATGGAATATTCCAAATGCGCGAGGCACCTTCATGCTCAACATCACTTGCAGACTGATAATCTGATAAAAAATGTCGCTGCCCCATAAGCCTATCCAATTGTGGCGGTTGTCCAGCCTAAGCAAAAAATTGTTCTTTCATGGAATCAAGCAACTCTTTGCGACGATCTTCTACTTCGACTTCAGATGTAGAACTGCTTCATCTTCCTCATAATCCTCATCGAACTCATCTTCATCATCTTCCTCATGATATGGCATTCTTTGATCATGACGTACACCCGAGGTACAACCTCTCACTGTGTTGCGACTCACATTAATCTCGGGGTCGGAAGAACCGCCGTTCTCAATCACATAAACTTCTGGTAACCATCGAAGCAATTCCATATCGCCCATCAATAGAACTTTTACTTTAGTGCCGTTGATGTTTGTGACATACCATAACGTATATTCGGTCTCTTTTCGACCACACAACCTCTCTAATAAGCTCCACGAGGTTGGCATGATTAATTGTGCCAAAATCGATATAACCAACAAAGAATTCTCCATCTATATATGTTGATCGCTCCCAACGACCGCCGTAATGTATCAAAATACGTTGCCCCGACATCTGAGATTAACAAAATGTAATATAAACAGTCAACAAACCATCAAAAGTACATGAAAAGCTAGGCCTGCCAACCCCACGATCGCAGCAAACGAACGTGGGCACGATGGCACTCACGATCGTGACCACCATCGTACCCGCGATGGCTGCGATCGTGTGGGTGCAACAACCATTCATAATACTAACATAATGTTGAACTTAAACCCTAATGTGTGACCTATGTGAAACAAAATAAACAATATTCATGATCAACATGTATATTTGCATGACATCAAAACGTTCAAACAACGAAACAATCATAAAAACCGTCAAAAATAATCATCGTGACCTTAAGATCACGTTTTTTTTTCCATATTTCATTTTTCGAGTAGTATACGGATTATACATACCTTTATATGAAGCGAGAAGAACGAATGGGCGCCTCTTTGATGCTTTCTTCTTCCTTTATGGTCTATCTTTCAAATTCTTTTATGAGGGTTTTGGTTTTGCTTTGTGTTTTTTTTTTTTTTTTTTTTTTTTTTTGTTACAAGGGAGAAACTTAAGTTGTGTTTAAACAACTACAAGCCTCCCAATATTATTACCACCAACAACCTCTTTCTCACGAAATTTATTAAATACCTAGTATCAACCGAAAAGATTCATCAAATCTGCAGTTCATTAATAACATTCCGGAGTTCAAGGGCTGTCGCGTCCATGTTCGAGCCCTCGATCGTGTGCTTCCATCGTGTCCACAGTCGTGCCCACGATCATGGACACGATGGGAACAATCGTGTGCTTAATCGTGCCCCCCCCCGTCGTGCCTTCGCCCATCGCGCCTCGCGTCGTGCCTCCTGCCCCATCGTGCCCGTCACCCGTCGTGACCTTCGCCCATTGTGCCCCCCGCTCGTCAATGATCACGATCGTGGGCACGATGGCACGATCGTGTCCACGTCCATTGTGTCCACGATCGTGATCTCGATCATGGTCATTGTGTCCGCGATCGTGGGCACGTGTTTGACTTTCTCTTAAAGTGGTGGGTACCAGAATGAGTATTTTAGTCCTTTCGCAAATTTTGATATACAAAAGAATTAGTTTTAAAGTGAAGTTATAAAACACTATAGTTTTAAAATCCGATATACGTTACGTTTATATACATTTTGTATTTTTATACAATTTACGTTTATATATATACATTTTGTATTTTTTATACAATTTACGTTTATATATATACATTTTGTCACGTATATATACAGATCGGATTACAAAACATGTTTGGCATCATTTGGGAGTTTGAATATCCAAAAGTTATAGCAGTTACGCCAAAATTCAAGATAAAGAATAATCATGAGTAATAATGATATGGAGAGAATCATGAATACAGTAAATCATAACTTCGATTCCTCAACATCTCCTTGTAAGATAATTAATAACTTTTCCTTTCTATTTCTTGCTTTGTAAAAGAGTAATAATCATGAAGGCCCCCTCGTGGGACATGCCACCACCTGCTTTTTAAGGTTTTCGATTATCATCACCAATTTTGTATTTAAACGATTCACAAAGCATTTTGGTAGCCATCCAGCAGGATCCAACTGCATAAACACGAAACATTAAATAACAAAATAGCTCAACTTTCACTGGAACTTCAAAATTTATTCGAATTCTCTTTCGGATTATTATAAAGTTGTCAACTCAATTATGAATAAATTTGGATTGTGCAAAATAATTTAGATAATATACACATTTGTTCTTTCGCAAATCATCCAATGTAATAGATCCAACTTAATCATTAAAAACACGGTTACTTAAATTGTTAAATTTTAATTTAAAAAATGAATAAGAAAAAATAAAAAAAATTATTTTTTTATCATATATTTATTAGAGACAAATGATGAAAAAATGTTGAAAAATATTTTCACACCACTACCCAAAGATAATATTATCCAATATTAAAGAAAAAATTAATGAATATTAACTATCCGAAAAATATTTCATTATACTCAAGAAATTTTTTTATCATAATAAATATTAAAAAATGATGAAAAATAATAAAAATATATAATTTTTTTTATCTTTTACTATCAAAATAAACACACCCTAATATACAACTCTATCAAAAAGAAAAAAAAACATCCAAAACAAAATATTCTGTGGAATATTCATGAAGAATGTATAAACAACGGCAGAATATCCTCCGCTACCGCTAGAGCGTAGAGTGTTTATTTGACATTTGATCAAACTAAACATAGTACAATGTGAGAGTTTGAAAAAAAAAACTGGCAGAAAAAGTTAAAATTGACGTATCCAAATTTGGACATATGATGGCAATAAGATAGCAATCTCTTCGTTTTATTATAAATTTCTTATTTTTTTGTACACAATTATTTAAGAAAAAATTAATTAAATTATTATATAATATGGTGTAGAGTCGTAAATGTGATACGAATTTCAAAGATTTTCACTTTTTTCCGATTAATTTTTTCTATATAGAAAACAGAACATTTGAAATGAAACAATTCAAAAAAAATTAAAAAATCACTTGAAATGGAACGGAGGAAATGTTGTACAATTGTTTGTTCAATAATTAAGCTGGAGATTCAAATCATGTCAAAAGAATATTATATAATAATAATAATTATTATTATTATTACTTAAAAAAAACTCTGAGTAATGATACGTTAATTTGTTCGTTTTTCCTTGAACTTCAAATCAATGAATAAAAAGAACAAACTAACTTAGATGTTAATATTATGTAAAAATTAATAAAATAATAGTGATGTATGAATATTAGAATGAAAATAGATTGGTGTCCCGAGATTTGTATAATGTAGTTTAAATGTTAGAGAGGGAAGGGATTTGAGTGAGGGTTACTTGAGCAATGTAAGTGACGATGCAAGAATCATTTTGTAGCTTTTCAACAACCCATCCAGACTGCAGCAACAGCCCTCTTATTGAGTTGTTCTGCTTGGGTTGTAGTCCAGCTGCTATCTCTTTGGGTAGAGAAGCCACTGCCACTACCTGCAATTTCAATTTTAATTAAAACATATATAATTCGCAATTGCCAACAACAATTTATTTACCAGAGTCCCGTCGTCCATGGTTTCCCGTCGCTCGTACACTATGAACTCTCTGTTTCTAAACAAGCCCTTCGATCTCTCTCCATACCTTAGCCATACAATGCTCAAGTTTTCTTCCAAGTCTTTTATATACTTTCCTTCTACTAAATCACCGTCCCATTCCTGCCAATATTCAACTCTTAAATATTACTAAAATTAAAATAAAATAATAAAATGTTTATTTATTATGTAAAGAAAAAACGTCACTGAGATAAAAAATAATAATTACTCTTAAATTATATTCTTATTATTATAAATAGTAAAGTGACTCTATTTTACTTATAATTCATATTACAAAACTTTGTGATTGTCAATTGACTATTACTACAAGGTTTCTTAGTCTTCTTAGTCGGCAATTAACATTATTTTGCCTATAATTCACAATAAAAATGCTTTTTAATCGTGGATTAATTCTTTTTTACTTATATAATTCATAGTCATGATGCTTATAAGTCCTGAATTAAGGCTAATTTACATTATTTAAAGGACAAATCAATACTTCAAGTAAAAAAAAATGTTTTTTTTCTTTCCTAGTATCTCCGTCCACCAATTAAAATGTAGTCAAGTTAGTACTTAATTTGGTTGATGTAGAAAATCTTATTTTTATTTTTACAATAAAAAAATGAATATTAATTAAGTGAAAGTGGAATGAAATGTAAAAAGTAGATACCTTGGCAGCGTGGATTGCATTAGCAACCGTGATGAACTGGTGGGGCTGGACCGATTGGAGCAGCCAGCGGCTGCGGAAAGTGTGAAGCGATCCCGATCTGCGCTTGGAGATCTCGACTCCGTTGGCGTCGACTCCGACCAGCTTCCAGCCGTCGTCCAGCGACACGGCGTCGGCATGCTTGTTGGAATCGGATGCAGAAAGCAACTCTTGTATGCAGTTCTCACTGGCGTGGAACACGTATCTCCGCAGCGAATCCTCGCTTATAGACCTGCAACGCTACAACCCACCCTTAATTTCTGAGCATTCAACGGAAAAATATAATGCTTAATTACCAGGATCTGCTGCAAGTGGAAGAAGGACTGTTGCTATGCATTTTCCGATGTTTCCCTTTAATGCACACACTAATATATGTGAATATATACACACAGATATTAGTGTTATGAAAAATAATGTGAAGTGGGGCGAGAAGATAGAAGCACATGGAATGCCAGAAGCAGCTCCATGATTAAAACTGCACGTCTTTATCTCCATTTTCACTCACTAATAAAAGCCAACAGCAGTCCATGTGCATCCATCTTCCCCAACCCACCCCCTTTCTTAATTATTTTTAATCCCGTTAATTATAGTTTGTGTCCCAATTTTCAGTATTTTTTTTAAATGTCTCTAACTATGTTTTTATTTTAAAAACCTTCAATTTTGAACGAAGTTTATTTATGTCCAATCTCATAGAATATGTTGACCGACTAATAAGTCGCTTAGCAAGAATCGGTATTATTCAATGGGTGAGAATTTAAAGTACCCACTTTAATAACTTATCTTATAAAATTATTCATCCATATAAAATGTCTTATAAAACTACCCAAAGCACAATTGATGCATGGTGATAGGTCTGCATCGTTTTTTGTAAAAGTTCTTACACAAGTACAATTGTGTAAGATAATGTGTAAGAGATGTAGTTAAATATGACTCAAAATCTGAGAAAATGGCATTATTTGCAACTTTACGTCACTTTGTAACCCTAAAATGCCTTAAGTTTGAAAAAATAAGGACACGTTTTCGTGTTATAAAACATCTGTAAGAAATCTGAAAAAATTCCAAATTAAGCGTAGTATGAAACAATTTTTTTTTTTTTTAAGCTAATGCAACATTTTGCCGCCGGTTAATCCTAGCCGCCGGAAAATGGATCCCGGCGGCTACTATGAGCGGCTATGATTAACTGACGGCAAAATGTTGCATTAGCTTCAAAAAAAAATTTGGTTTCATACTACGCTTAATTTGGAATTTTTAAGCCTTCGTATTTTTATTTTATAATATACACAAACGCTAGTGATTGGACAATTCATACGGCTACAATGCAGCTTTATAGGTTGGGAATCTCATGCCTTTGCAGTAAATTCACAAGAAGAAGATTGACAAATAAACTCAATAAGTCTCAATTTATTGAGTTTATTTGATTGAATATGAATTAATATCGTAACACATAAAATAATAGTAAATGTTGGATAAAAAAATTATAGAATCATATATTATGAACTAATAAAACATTATAGAGCTTACAAAAAATTACCCGCTAGAACTTAGTAGCCGGCTGAAATAGCCGTGTGTTAGAAACCACGTGTGTGAGAAACCCTTCACGACTATAGCTTACGGCTACGGTTTACTGGCGGGTACTGTTAATTGTTTTTAAAATAATTTTTAATATCATTATATAGAATATTGGAATTTTTTTAGCCTTAATTTACTACTATTTCTTCTATTTATACATGAAGACCTATTTTTTTATTTTTATTATAAACTTAAAGGGTGATTGGACAATTGAAACGGCTATACAAGAGGCGAGAATCTTGGAAGCTTTATTAGGGGGATCTACACGGCTTTTGCAGCAAATTCACAAGGCATGTTTGACTAAGAAATTTGAAATTGGGCCCATTTCATACGTATAAGAATTTGAAATTTACCCTAGCTAGCCACATTCACTCACTCACGGATTTGAAATTTGAGACAGCAAGAATTTATTTAAGAGAGAGTGAGAGAGAGAGAGAGAGGGAGCCGAGAAAGAGAGAGAGGATAAAGAGTTTGGGAGCATCGAATTATTTTTTAGAGAGAGGAGAGCATTCACGGCAACCATACAACCGAAGGTAAATTGGAATGATTATTTATTTGCTTTGTTTATGTTTATTCCATTTTTGAATGAGAACCAAACTATATAGAACATTATTTGATAAATTCACATATACTTCACTAGATTCCCTCTTCGCACGAATAATCAACAAATTTCTAAACTTGAAGGCATACTCCATGGCTTCTTCTTCAAACCAAGTAAGCATCCAATTTCGTTGAACTTAAATTCGTATTAGTTGTGTTTAATTATTTGAAGCATGTTATTTTCGTGAATAGTTGAAGCATGTTATTTTCGTGAATTATTTCCGTGACATTGTTTAATTCGAATTACTTGTGTTTAATTATTTTCGTGAATAAGGATATTAGTTTTTCACGTTACTCAAATTCGAATTAGTTGTGTTTAATTATTTGAAGCATGTTATACTTGAATTAGTGGTGATATGAATGTCTTGGAAATTGGAGAGCCGAAAGTAACAATGGTGGATTTATCTTGATATATGTTATTTCGAAAATAATATTGTCTATTTGGTTGAATTAATAATATATTAGTTCTATATATTTAGATTATTAGCTATAATTCATTTAGATATATGTTATTTCGAAAATAATATTGTCTAATATTATCTTGATATATGTTAGTTCGAAAAGATTTGTTATAGAATTAATCGTACATTTAGATAATTAGGTGTTTTTTTTTACTGTATTATGCATAAAATAATAACATTTTTTAGTTTTTTCTGAATTTTAAAATTTATTATATATTAATAAAAATTATATAATCATAATTAGTATATTAGCCGCCACAAATTATTGGTTTTTTAGCACTAGCCGCCCGGCTAAATATTTAGTTATGATTATATAATTTATATGTTATTTTTCTATTGTATATCATAAGTAAACATGTTGAATAAGTATTTATTTGAATAATTCGTGTGTATGGTATGATGTTGAATTCGTGCTTATGCATAAAATAATAACATTTTTTCATGTTTTTCATAATATATAGTTGGTGTTTCTTAATTAATTATATTTTGGCTTTTTGATTGATATATTTTTGGTATTGAATAGATCCCTTATCGGTCGTCCCAAGACGCAGATCAATTCTTACTATAAGACTAATTATTTGTCCACGGTAGCCGCGAGACTGAGGGACATAAGGGGTGAAGCACTGGAGTCGTCGTTCAGGCATGGTTGCTTTAGACATTTGTTGGATTGGGACCCGGGCCACAGGTGCAACATGTCATTGCACCATATTGTCTCTCGTCATCTGCGGATTAGTGACGGCGGCGAGGATGATGTGATGTGGTTCTACATCAACGAGAGGAGGGTTTGCCTTTCTCACGCCGCTTTCGCTCTTGTGACCGGATTGCCCTTTAGGCAACATCCTTTCGATCCAACAGCCAGGCCCGATTTGAGCAGGGTTGTAGCCTTCAGACGAGTTTCTGGCGGGCAGCACATGTTAGTTCAGGATTTGAGCAACTTTTTTTTTTTTACCGGATCCAGCATGTTGTCGACCCCGACGGCGGGATAGCACTGCGTGTGGCCCACCTGTTGGTGCTACATGCATTTGTTTTGGGAGTGGACTTGCCACGACCCGTGGAGCCCTGGACGTGGGCTTTGGTGGAGGACTTGTCGGAGTTCTCCACATTTCCTTGGGGATTGTGTGCATATGATCACTTGAACTTCAGGCTCCAGCGGGTCGCTTTTGAAGTACCACTTCTATGGGCCTTCTTGGGCTCTATATACTTCGGGTCTTGAGGTTATTCCTGGCTTGGGCAGAGCCGTCGCTATATGTAACGCCGGGATATACCCTAGATTCAAGAGGTGGACCTTCTTGAAGCACAACATTGAAGATTTGCAGCCCCTATTTCAGACAGAGGTAATAATTTACGTGTTTATTTGTTAATTATATTTTATGTTATGAATATTAATCATCAAGTACATATATTTTTAATCGTAGGGCAACGAGATTTATGAGTTGCAGCCCAATGAGCACGAGGTGACGACGCGTTATTGGCTATCGGTCGCCAATAAAGGAGGCGTCCAGTTTCCAGGTCCGAGCGTCTTCGGCCAGAGGCAGCCTCGACCGGACCTGAGTGGTGGGGACCGCCCCGAGGCATCTATTCAGACGGAGCCACGACGTCGCAGTTCGAGGTGCGAAAATCGGGAAAAGCGACAGAGACCACTGGTGGTTTCGTCCTCATCGAGTAGTGGCCACCAGGATCAGAGTGGCGACAGCGAGCGCCTTGTGACTTCCAGCCGGAGGTCACACAGTCACAGGAGGCCCAGGTACGGGGGAGAGAGCAGTGCTCCTGGGCCTTCTAGTTTGAGCGAGCAGGATTGGCAGCGCATGGACCACATGGTGCGCGAGAGTGAGGGCAGGGTGGCGAGGCGTGTGGAGGAGGGCCTATTCACGAGGCTGAAGAATTGGGCCGATGAGACATTTGGGTGTATGGTTGCCGATGCTCGCATAGCACCGATGTCACGGGTAAATGCCGCATCTTCGATCCGAACTTGTATCGGCTACAGGGACAACCACGCCACGACATGATGGTTGCTCTGTATCCTTTGGGCTGCCTTTTTTACCGGGTGCTTGAGGTGTCCTATTGGTTCGAAAGGACACGCATTATGGAGAACCCGATACAGATTCTCCAATGGCATCAGCTGCAGATCGAGTATGTCGATCCTGCCGAGCAGTTTTCGCAGACCGACCGATGTAGCTTTGGTATTTTTGCGTGCATGTACGTGGAGCGTTTGATCGCAGACTCGCCGAGCCTGACGTGGGGCAATGAGCATGTTCAGAACTATAAGCACAAGATAGGCAGTGCCATCTACGAGTTTTGCACGACCCCGAATGCACTTTGATATTGTATTTTCATCCTTATGACTGTTTTGCTTACCAACATTTCGACATTACATTTGAGTATCGTTTTATCTATATTTAACGCCATGATGACTTGCGACATATATAAAACTGTAAAATAAGATGAATAAACTAATTAGCCACCACCAATATGTAGCCGTGTGGATTAGCCGCCATAAAATTCACTACTAGCTGCTACAGTATATATTACATTTTTGTGGCGGCTAATATTTTTATTAAACTTAAATGACATGTTTCATGCATAATCAAATAATTTCAAGTTGTGTTATGATATATACTAAATTTCTTAGTACAAGTTGTTCATTTTCCCAAATTCTCATTCATAATTCCAACTCATAGTTGTTGTGACATGTAAATGGTGGTCATTGCTAAGTATGTTTGATTTAGTGTTTGAATTTTCCAAATATGAGAATTGAATAACTTCAACAACGTCCAACAAATCAAAATAAAGCAATTAGCCGCCACAAATGTCTAGCCGTGAGCATTAGCCGTTTACTATTTCACTAGTAGCGGCTACAACTTCGGTACACATTTTATGACGGCTAATTTTAAATATAGTTCATTTTATATGTTTTAAACATGGTGCAACTGCAAACATATTGACAAGCATTACATTTAGATCTTCATGAACATAACAAGTAGTCCAAAAAATTAGAATTTATGAAATTTTTGTTTTTACCCACCAAACCATGAAACTCTATATAAAACGTCTAAAATTTGAAAAAAAACCAATTACTCGCCACATAATAGTGGCCGAATAACATTAGCCGTGAGTAACATTTTTGACACGGCTAGTGCTCTTTTGGCTTTATTTACTGGCGGCTAATTGGCTAATTAGGATAAAGGACATTCATTAAACATATTAAGTTACATGTTAAGTTCAAATCGGGGCTGTGACAAACATAAATACAACTATTCATCGGTAGCCGTACCCTTGCACGATCGACGTGTGTGATCAGACCCGCCACATGGACCACACGTTTTGGGTGCTCATTTCTTGCGACTACTTGATGCCCCCGCTGTAGATGTGCTTTGAGTTGGCCTTTCACATGCGGAACGAACTCGAGTTTTCCTTGGACGACCAGCTTGTCGCTGAGAGAGATTTGGTAAAACAAGCTCAGATGCAATTTCGAAAGGAATATTCCAATTCTCTATGGGAGGCAAGTGATTAACGTCACCAGAGTATGTGTCAACTAGTGAACTCCTCCAGTAGTAAGAGTGCACGTAATCCTCCACTGATTCGTTCGCCTCACTGCAAAACAAACGATTATATTTATTGATCATCTAATAATGGTAATTGTGTTCATGAATAGAAATAACATACGTAATGGCTGCAATCGCATGAGAACACGGCATCTGGTCCAGGTCGAATTCGTTGCATTCACATCTCTTCTTTTGAAGGTCAACCATATAATAGCGACCACTAGCACGAATCCTGTATTTTCTCTCGGTGGTCCCCTTGGCTGTGTAACGACGACTTTTTATAAGTTCTGCACTGAGCTTCTGTTTTACCTCCGGAGTCAAATGTTCGTCGCTCTCTTGTGTAGCCGCAAGCCTGTCGTTGAACCACCGCTCGATAACTAATCTGATTGCCTCCAACATCGAGCAGATGGGAAGACGCTTGGCCCACAACAAACGTGCATTGAAACTCTCGGCCGCATTGGATGTAAGGAAATTGTAACGGGGCGCAGGACATTGTGATCGTGCCCACTTCTCCGGGCCTACGCGCAACAACTTCTTGTACGCCTTCGGCTTCAGAGCAGCCATGTCGACATTACACGTGTGTAATCTGATTGCTTGTAGGCGTATGCAGCTTGGTAGAAAAGCTCAGCAACACCGGGCCCATAACCCTTGATCTTGTTCAACAAGTGGTAGTAGCAAATACCGTAAGTAGCATTTGGAAACTCGCTCTTCACGGCATTAGCGATGGAAACATGCGCATCAGATACAACAAGTAAGTTCTCGGGCTCGCCGCAAGCTTGTCTCAGATGTGACATGAACCACTTCCACGACTCATCATTCTCGATCGGACCGACACCAATCGCCAAGGGAAAAACTGCCTCGTTTCCGTCTTTTGCCACAGCGACAAACAAAATACCACTGTTTTTCCCCTTCAGGTGTGTGCCGTCAACCACAATCACTGGTCGAAGGTGAAAGTAGAAAGGTGAGATGGAAGCCGCAAGAGCAACAAACAAATGTTTGAACCGGCAGTCTACGTCTACTTCCAAACCAATCAAGGTGCCAGGATTCGCTTCCCTCAGGGCATACAGATATCTTGGGAGCAGGAGGAACGAATCATCAACTCGACCGTATATCATCTCCATCTCGAGATTTCTTGCACGCAGCGCGACATCATATTTGATTTTGATACCGAAATCGCGTACCAACTCCGCCATAATGGATTTCGGCTTAATGACCTCTCCATCATCGCGTATTCTGTTTGCCACATACGCTGCAACCACCTTCGAGTGTGTCTTGATTTTTTTAGCTCTGCGCAAGTCCGCTTGGCATGAATGCTCTTTCAACTTATGCACTCCCCACATCCCTCCACCGTGACTAGACGCATGAAGATCGAACTTGCACTTGTCAGAGTGCTTGCACGTGAAATAGACGCATCCCAAATCTGAGCGGATAACTTTTGTCTTAGTGCCTCGCTTCATGTTCCACAAACCAACAGCAATGATCAGGTTTTCTTTGCTGTTGTAAAAAGAATTCTTCTGCAGATCATCAACTCTGGAAGGGTCACTCTCGCGAGCAACCAGCGAAGCCGAGGCATCCACTGGAATCAAGGGAACTAACCAATTAGTTAGATCACCGGTCTAGGCTGTCGGATTTCTGTCACGTGTTGTACTTTGTCGGATCCAACTTGCTCGCTCGGTCTCCGTGAAATCCATTAGATCGTCGTCTAATAAATCCTAAGAGACATCAGAAGCAGTGCCCACCTCGAGCGTAGGATCGAAATCTTCATCATCTTCCTCAGAATCATCATCGTCTCCTGCTGCAGCCGAGGCTTCAGCTTCCTGCTCAGGTTTCTCATCTGTCCGCACCTGGTTCAATCTCCCACATATTTCATTAAGGCTTTCGGTTTGATTCCATGCAGATTCGTCTAGCGGTTGTCCATCCTATGTAAAATATTGTGGTGGAGGTGAGCTCTGGCGACCATGAAACGGCGTATCATGATACGGCGTCTCATACTGACTGGATTGTGCTTCATATGCGTGTCCCGAAGGCTGAGCAAAATCAAAAGTAGGGATGTAGGCTTCTTCAACCGGACCGTTGTGGTGCTCAACATACACCATGGGATAGTCGGCAGTTGCCAACAAGGCTTCCACGTCATCGTCCGTGGTCAAGCCACATTTCGTCTCCCTACCAAATAGATTGGTTGCCAAATAATACAATTGGTAGCTCGAGCTCAACGAATGCGTCATCATAATATTGTTGATGCTGCACATTAGGCTCTCAATAGTTTCGTTGAGGAGGGGAAGGACCTCTGTAGCCCCACCAACATAGTATATACCAACGACGACTCCGTTGTATCTCACATATATGTATCTCACGAATTCCATCATAAAACCACGTAAAATATAGTATTAAAATATGCTTAACCGCTTAAAAACTTCACAATGAACCATAAAAACCAATTAGCCGTCAGGAAATCATTAACAGGCGGCACTAGCCACGAACCACCTGGTGGGCGGTGGCTAGTGTCGCCGACTAATGATTTTCTGGTGGCTACTTAGTTTTTAGTGTTTAACACGTTCACTTAAACTAGGAACGAGTCTAATATCTCATACAATAACAGCTTGTATTTGTAAAATAATAATTTCTTCTCATAAATATAACATAAAACATGCAAACTATAAATTATACAAAGAATATGAGAAAATCACCTCTTCAAGTAGAATTTGAACACAAATTGCACCACTTATCGCACAAAATCACTTGTCAAATCTTGAGCGTTTCAATTTCTCAATTTCTTATCTCAACTCACGAATCTATGAGTATTTGGATTTCTATTTTCTCATTCACAAATGCAGCCTTATTATAGACTAATATTAGATTCCTTTGGACAAATTCACGTGAAATGTATTGTTCATTCAATACAATTCAATCTATTATTCAATGTGCAATGGAATGCATGCATAAAGTGTGCATTAAAGCCTCATTACAATCCAAATTTTTGCACAGTCACCTTCTCTCTTATTTCATGTCGACATGTATTTTTTTAACTAAAAATTAACAAAAAAATACAAATACACAAAATAAGGATACGTATGTTACTTTCAAACATTCATAACAAGGTAAAAAATTGCACAACCATATATATTACGTCACAAATAAATATTTTATAGCCAAAAACCAATGTAACCGCCACGAAATCGTAGCCGGCGTCACTAGTCGTGGGTGAAAAAATTCACACGGCTAGTACGTCCGGCTACGCAATTCTGGCGGTTAATACTTTTTTTAGCTCTAAAATATTTTTTTGTTCAAAGTCCAGTAGTTTCGAATGTTTACTTTAAAAATTGCCTATTATTTTATGTGTTACTCTATTATTTTATGTTCAATCAAATCATGCATAAAATGAGTATTATTACCCCACTATAATCCATTTTTTTTTTGCAGATTCACTATCTCTCATATTTCACATCAATGTGTACTTCTTGTACTATATAAAAAAATTTAAAATTTAAATAAAAACTCTAAATTAAGGTATTCGTGTTATAATATAACATTACTACAAGGGCTAAAAAATTCACTATTATGTATATTATGAAACACAAAAATATTCTGAAACAAATGGCGTAATTAGCCGCCAGAATTTCATAGCCGTGCACAGTAGCTGTCGGTACAAAATATATGCGGCTACTGTGCACGGCTATGAAATTCTGGCGGCTAATTACGCCATTTGTTTCAGAATATTTTTGTGTTTCATAATATACATAATAGTGGATTTTTTAGCCCTCGTAGTAATGTTTTTATAATTCAAACGTAAGCTAATTTTTTCTAACTTTTCAAACTTACAGTATATATTACATTGTGAAAGTGACGTGAGTTGGGCATTTATTGTCTCTTTCTCAAATTTTGTACCAATTTCAACTGCCTATCTTACACAATTGTACTTGTGTAAGAACTTTTACAAAAAATCAAGCATGCCTATCACCATCACTTTTGTCTTTGGGTAGTTTTATAATATATGTTATTTGGCTGGGTAGTTTTGTAAGATAGATTATATAAGTGGGTAGATTCCCCTAGTTACACTTATTCAATATAAAATGGCATAACCATAAGAATCTATCTAAGAATATGGTAAGGTTCTCAACATTATGTAAATGCTCGTTTGATACACGTGATTAGAGTATATAATATACTTATGACACCGATTCTAATACTTTATTTGGAACAAAATAAACAGCCATTTATAAATTTAAAGACCAAAAATATTATACATATTTTGGTGATTCCGTAGACCAACTAGAGAGATTATATACATATATACAATCATAATTATAATGGTTAATTGCAAATTACACGAACTTTAGTCACATTTTTTTTTATTTTGTACACAAACTTTAAAAATGACATTTTAAATCATGAACTTTGCAAATCATTCAATTATATTCCGTAAAATTTCAATTCTCCCCAATTCATTGTTGATGTGGCTCCTATGTGGAAATCGAGAGTGTATCTTTAAGTTTATTGTCCCATTCGTTAAACGACGCAGTTTTACAATCTTAATACGATGTCATATTACTAACTTCTGAACTTACGTAATTTGGGGGATTTCTAAAAGTACTTTTAAGGTTCATTTCGAATAATCGATTCCATAAACTCCCTTTCGAAAACATTGAAAATATCTTCCTCCTCCACGAATTTTTCTAACTCAGCGCGCTCAAACTCGAGGAAGTGCAAGTGTGGTGTTCCTGCAAAAATTCTATTTTTAAATATGCTGGCGAACCTTGACGAGCATTCTACTATTGTAGCTTACTCGTAGTGAGCATTATCCTGCCTGAAAATGTTATGCTCATGTTAAATTCTTCTGCTCTTATAAATCTTCCCCCATGATGAATATACAACGTAAATTCGTCACTGTATTTAATTGAAAGGAATAGAAAAAACATAAATTAAATTGCATTAAACCAATTTCGCATAATTAGCAAGAATATTGGACATTGCCCTAATTCACATACACTCAAGAGCCCTAGTTCAACAACCCAACTTGCAACAATAGACGAATTTATATCAGAACCCTAACACCTAATGGACAAAATCACAATAAACAAATAAACTCGAGGCCTACCTGTCTGCCATAACAGTTACAACTATCTCTCGATCCAAGGACCACCACGTTCTCCACTGTATCTCTCTTCTTCATCGGGAACCACTCACAATAAACAAATGGAAAGGTGGCGCAATTTGTTCTTTTGAATCTATGAAAATGACAGACCGCAACGTGTGCTCTTGAAAATGAGCCTTTAGCCCTAATTTTATGAATTCCTTATTATAATAGCAATAATACCCTAATTCCAAGATTAACTTAAGTAAATTATGTCAAAACGACATGATTTAACAACAATACGATGTCGTTTAATTCCCCATGTTGAAACGACGTCATTTTCACTAAGACACGTGTATATACGCATAGCATGTTAAATGACACATCAGATTTTAGGACGCCATAATTGAATTTTATGGAAAAATTGAGTATTTGCAAAGTTCATGATTTAAAATGAAAATTTAAAGTTCGTGAATGGAAAAGTGACTAAAGTTCGTGTATTTTGATGCAATTAACCCTAATTGTAATCATGATTAACTTTGTATAACCTTAATCTACCATACTCCATCTGTCCCATTAGTACGGTCCCGATTACCATATGTAGATGTCCTATACCTTATTTGGTAAAAAATCGCAATGAAGACGCCGACGTTGAACAACGTCACGATGAGCTGGTAAGGGAAAAACCTACGACTGCGGAGTTTGGGTCGGTAGCGGTGAAAGGCTCTTGGCGATGGGAGCTTCCATCAGAGGTGGCGCACCTCCATGTATTGGTAGAAGACGCTGAAGATGAAGACAACGAATAGAGAGAGGAAGTAGCTCGGCCATGTATCAGTCCGCTATGATTTGGAATAAGTGGAATTTGAAAAAGGAATTTGGTTGCAAAAATGAAATGATTTGGAATTTGGGGATATGAAAATTGATTTCGTGTAGTTTGAAGATGTTCAGACGTGAAGGAAATGATTTTCAGAGGTGAAGGAAATGGTTTTTAGGGCTTTCGTGTATGTGTGTGATGTTAGAGAGAGAGAGAGAGAGAAAGAGGCGCGATAGTGGCGCAAATTTCAGGCGGCAGCAGTGGCTGTCGTGTATGTTGTGTTATGTGTTAGACAGAGCAGAGAGAGAGACGTCAGGTGGGAAGGGTGAGAGAGAGAGAAAGGTTGGTTAGTGGGACATTATCTACGCTCTTTCTAATCTTTGTGTTCAAAATTAGCGAGACATTATTAATGGTACGAAGGGAGTACCAAACAATACATTATATTTTATAAATATTTTAATGCATTCTACCATACTTGATATTAATATGAAATATAGCAAAACACATCTATGACAAATATATCATATCTTATTTCATACCGTGTATAAAACAACTCTATTTCTATAAGGTGATCAACTTTTTCCAAAGTTATTTTTTTCAAGTAAAAACATAAATTAAGGATATTTTTTTAAAAAAAATTAAAATTAAGGACACTAACTATAATTAATCCTCTTTTAAACTCCCTGTACACATCAACATTCTTTCTCTCAATCTCTTATTTTTGTTTTTAAGGGGAGAGATGGGACTAACAAACTAGAAGCCAGAGTAAGAGCACTCCCAGCAGATCACCTAAATGCATCATTAACTCTAAATTTAGGCTAAAACAATTGAAAATGAGATAATAAAAAAAGCATCCAGCAGATCCCCCAAAATTGGATGGGGCCCACAAAATTTTTTACACCTACCTAAATTCAATCTTAAATTTACACCCACCCTAAATTTATTTTAAGCTTATAATTAGTAGGGTCCACACATAATTATTGTTTTTATGTAGAAAATAGGAGATCTGATGTATGCATTTATAAAATCGATATCCTAAAATTAAATAGGAAAGTTTTAGGGAAAAATATAGGAGCATAATTTTGAGATTTCTGCTGAAAGTGCTCTAATAGAGTTTAGACCACATTCATATTTTACCTAAACTTGCCTGGTTGGGGGCGACATCAACAAAACAAAGAGACCCCCTTAATCACGTGCTTGGAATAGGTTAAAACTCTCAAGATTAACAAACACACACACACATCAAACAAAGACAAAATTTGTAATTATTATTAAAATACTTTTTTGCATCTCTACTTGCTAACTCAGCCCTATATTCTCTATTCTCGTCGTACAAAAATACAGTCATATGATTGCATTATTCATAACTTTGTATAGTGATTTGGATGAAGTATGGCACAACTTTTGGATCTATTAACAGTAAAATTTAAGACATGAATGGAGACGCAAGGATAATGGTCAATTATACTCCTTCATAAATAAAATTGATTTATTGTGGTTCATAATCACCAAATAAACAATGAAAAGATGCAGGATCTTTCCCTAACTTCAACAATGACTCAAGATGATGGCTTTTCCTGCCCCAGCAAACCTTTTGCTTTAAGACTGACCACTGTGTCCCTGACAGCATCTTCAACTGGAGTAAAATTTAATCCCAAATCAATCAATTTCTTTGCAGCATCCTTGCAACCCACCAGCCCCGGTTGCGTTTCGCCCGCAAATCTGCACATAAATGTATGAAGAGGATCAATTAATTGGAATAAAAGAACAATTTTATGGGAAAAAAGATAGAAAAGATCTGTCTAGGTACAATCAGATATAAAAGAAATCGAATCCTTGAACGATATTGCCCGTGTTACTTTTATTTGACTTGGAAAATATCGCCATATGTCATATGAAAAACAGTAACGGTGTTTAAATGATTAAATCAAATATCAGCAACTCAGACGATATTGTCCAAGGAATATATTGAATTTCCCAATATGATCCCTTTATTATCTCTATTGAGATATACAAATTGGTTGCTATGTCTTTTCCTCTTGTGACTGAACCTAAAGTAAAACACATCTAGGGAAAGAGGAAAATCATCGTTAAAAAACCCATTGTAATAATAAAAAACTTAGTGATTGAAAACCATTGCCAGCTTATAGCAATAATTTAGTGTTGATAGCAAGAACTTGGTTCAAGTAGTGGAAAAAGTCATCAAGGATCCAAGGAAACAAGTATCGCTCTCACTCATAATAACTACTATTATAAATGCTCAATGGAAAAGTTGCACAATACACATGGAAAGAATCATATAGCCTAAGCCTAACTAATGTGCACAACTTTTTATAACATAATTAGAGACCTAGATTGCTCATCATATCATCACAAGAAGACCAATAATTCAGAACCAAACAGTGATGATGTTTGTATTAGAGTTTCAAGGTTTGGCAAAGTAACTGAAAGGGCAAGAAAAATTGATTTAGAGCTGCATAATTCTCTAAAGTAGTCAAACTTTTCGAAATGGGTGTATAGATGCAAGTAAAACCACAGTTTTTAACAGTGAAGAGATCATTGATTTCTTATAATTTGATCAGTAGAATGATTCCAGGCGATTCATTCAGATATTAGTTTTGGAATTTAAACTTTTAACCGTGAAAGCCAAAATAGGAAGAAGATAAGATCCCGCCCCAATGAGCTGGAAAGTCATATAATTTTGAAACAGGTCCACATAAAAAGATTGTGACCCTGCTAATGAACGTTTTTGAAATAATAGAAGTTTTTAATATGATCAAACTGAGATCATCGACTTAGTTAATCTTCTATTCATTTCGCCTTTTCAGCATTGATCATGGTTAACACAACAAAGTTGAGAAGCATTTCTTCTAGTTTCATGCCTTCCAGAACTAAAAATCTACACCTAAAATATCAGATACAAATATCCAGTTCAGATAACATCTCAGACAGTGCAATTAAGATTATTTGTTTTTTGCAACACTTTTTCATATAAGCAGGCAACTAATCATTCATTCTAAGAGAAACTCAAACTAGCTAAGCACTTCTGAAATAGCATTAGAGCACTATTTCTAATCACTTTTCTTTCAACAAATTTGTGTTCCTATTAACAATTTTCTACAGAACCATCTGTCGTAGAGAACAATCTTCTCAGACATGTACATCTGTCAAAGCAGCCTTAGTTTTCTAATGACATGATGGTAACCTCCAATTAAAATATGTAGTTTGTATTCACTTATAAAAAGTAAGAAAAGGGTTAGCTGTTTTTATCAAATCCCAGGCCATCAGCTTGCACCTCAGATTAATTTCGGAAAGTCATAAATCTGATGCAGCAGTTTCTATATCAACCAGCACATGTTTCTCTAACACTGCAACACAATCAAGCATTTACAAACAGCAAGGAAATCTCTAGGTGTAGATTGCATAACTCGGGATTAAAGGCATAAGCTTACAGACCTGTGAACTGGAAATTCAGGAAAGAGGGTTGCAACTTTCTCTGCAAAATCACCAAATTGATAGATGCCGTTGGTGCAAAGGTATCTACCTGAAGCCCTAGGGGTTTCAAACAGCATCAGTTGTGCCTTGGCTACATCTTTGACATGCACCGCCCCCAACCAGTGATACTCCTGTGTATCTTCTGACCCCTGCAGCAGCTGCAACAAGACTGCACAGCTAGCATTCAATCCAGGTTGCAGAAGTTGGCCAAGACATGTAGCCGGATTTATTGCTACAATATCCACGCCATTTTCCTTTGCAAAATCCCATGCAGCTTTCTCTGCCAAAGATTTTGATACTGGATACCATTTCTGCCAAATACACAACTCATATATAATAGCTCATTATTGTGAAATGTGATCTCAGTTGATAATGACTATTGTGATTGCATTTACAGCAGCAACAGAAAGAGCAATTTGTATCACAAATCAAGTTTCACATCTAGTTTTTAAAGTAACGTACATCAAGTCATCAACAGTAATATGCACCACAAATCAGTTATTCCTCCATCCCACCTCACTTGGCACGGTTATTTAGGAGATTAAGATTATAGTGTAAAGATGTGTGGGCCCATATTTGTTATAGGGAAAATTGATTACCCTAAAAGGAAACAAGCCAAGTCGAATGGGACAACTCAAAAAGGAAAACAGGCCAAGTCAAGTGGGACAGATGGGGTATTATTCACCTCAAACAACCTAGAATAGGAAAATAATAAAAAAAAAAAAAAAAGAAGAAACTTGAAAGACAATATTAGGCTCTAGTTCATCATTCAATCGTCTATTTGCACTTGTATCTCGTAATAAGATCTTAAATTCTTAATCAGAAGTTTTTTGTTCAGGAGAAAATTTCGACATCACAGTTTCTCATCCTATGAAAAACGAGCAGGATATTTTGATTCGTTTTGGCAGCATGGATAATCTTTTAAGCCAGTGATTCAGCAGCACTTCTTTACGAACTGGCTAAGGACCACTATAATCTATACAGACGAGTTCCTGCTTTATCTACTACTAAAAGCACTTTCCATAGCACACCTATCACTGTTAAATAACTCCATGCTATACAAAGAATATATACCCCACCCGCATCACGCTTTAGCTGGCAACCAGGTAAGCAAGGCATTTCTGGTTTCGACATCTACCATTTCTGTATACTGAAAGTGAAATAGCTACTTATATTCCTTCTATAGGCCCACTCCCGTGAGTCCAACTGCCACTGTGCCATATAGATCTAGCTATCTCATCTCATGTTTAAAGTAAAGTAGGAATTCTCCAAAAATATACTCCATATGACTATAGTTCGGAATGAGTATCTTTCAGGCACTTCCTCTCTTTCGTCTTCGTAAGAGCCTTTGGATGCTCAAAACCAAACTTTAGCCATTAAACTCCCCTTTGTCGAACAGATTTCCGAAAGTTTGCTACATAAAAATTAAAACGTATACATTTCCAAACATGCTTTTAAGGGAGTGCTGTTAAAACTGACTAGTAAATCAATAATAGTAAGTTTATCAGAAAAATGTTTACATGAAGTTTTGCCACTTTGTCAGTAAGATCACAAGGAACCAAAACATCGCTCTAGTCCTAGGCAAACTCAGTTAAATATATAAACAAAATTTAACATGAACACCAATTCACACTACAATTGATACCAACTCAAACTTGAAGTAAAACACAACCTACTTTTTGCAATTTGGACACCCCTAAATTTTCCAGCGATTGAAATGGTGAATTTTTTTGTCTTGATGAACTCGGATGGGCGATGACTATGAAAGTGGCCCCACGTCACAATTCGAATTACCGAATAAATTAGGGATGATCCTAGTTGTAACAAGTTATTCCCTTCATACCATTTGAAACATCCTATTTTGCAATTTGGATCGTCCCATTTAGAAATGACTCAAACACCCAACACATAACTCGTTAAAAATACACGCTAAAAAACAAGACATTGAGAAAGTTAATAGATTATGTATTTTTTAGTAACACTTTAAAAGTGACATTGTAATTTCAACAAAGAAAAAGTGACGTTATAAGTGCAAATTATATCATAGTTGATTACTACTCCGTCCAGCTTCAAATGAACTAAAAGAACTAGACAAAAAAATTTTAAAAAGTGTGATTTTGATTTAAAATAATAATGGAACAACCCAAAAAATAGTCTTAAATACCTAATTTTATTTTTAAATTTGGATTGAATCATTTAAAATAGAACAATCCAAAATAGAATTGGGTCGTTTAAAATGGCACGAAATGAGTATTTTATTTGCAATGAACCATGATAGTGTTTGAGTAGGGGTGGTAAAACGGTTCCGGTTAATCGGTTTTAACTGTAACCGAACCGAAAAACCGATTTTCGGTTAACCGATAACCGGTTTTTACCGGTTCGGTTCGATTATCGGTTAGTGTGTTCATCACTAATCGGTTTAACCGGTCGGTTAACCGGTTTATTTTATATTAAATTAATTACTCCCTCCGTCCGCCAAAAGTATTCCACAATTACTATATTTTGGCGTCCGCAAAAAGTATTCCACTTTCCTTTTTAAGCCATGGTCCCACCATCCACCTTTATATTTTATCCTTACAAACACTCTTTATTTACAAAAAACCCACCCCAAATTCAATCTCAACCACACATCTCATAAAGTGGTGGGACCCTTTCTCCACTATATCAACATCATCACACATTTTATTAAACTCCGTGCCCGGCCAAAGTGGAATACTTTTGGCGGACGGAGGGAGTAATTTATATTTTAATATTTTAATTTAAATAATACATTAATATTTCAAGTATCTATAACAAAAATTTTGTTCTAAATTATTATAAGTTATGAGTTGGTGCAGTGGATAAGACCTTATTCTTTATTTCAAAGGTTAAGAGTTCAATTCCTATTTAACACATTCTACAAATTTGATTTTTTTTTAAAATAAAAATCGATTAACCGAATTAACTGGTCAAATTCGGACAAATTGAGAAATCGTGGATTAATCGGTTTGATCGGTTAACCGATTAACCGGTCCGGTTAATCAGACCGGTTAATCGGTTAATCGGTCCAATAATCGGTTCGGTTATCGGTTAGGGAAATGGCCCTTAATCGGTTCTGGTTAACCGGTAAATCGGTTCGGTTTTAACCGAACCGACCGGTTTACCAGCCCTATGTTTGAGACAACGAAGTAAGACCCTTACTTTCAACCAATAGGTCGGAGGTTCGAGTCAATTAAGGAGATAAATGGACAATTGCTATTAATTCTTTCTAATACTTCCTCCATCCTCAATTTTTTTTTCCTTTATTCAATTTTTTCATTTTTTCATCTACCACGCTTAACATACAAAATACTACCCCCTTGTTCACAAAATATTGTTTTAAAGGGGATGCCATGGATTTTAATAAAATTTGTGTTGTTTATATAGTTAGTGGAAAAATGGTCCACAAATAAAAAAAAAACAAAGTGAAAAAAATTAATTATGTTAGTAAATGGAAAATGAGGCCCACTGGAAAAAAGGACCCACAACTAAAAATAGATTAGGACAATTTTTTGTGGACGGATCAAAATGACAAATTATGACAACATTTATTTGACGAAGATAATAACTCCTTAAAAAACAGGTACTCCTTCTTTCCACAAAAAATATGACATTTTTTTCATTTTAGGTGTACACAAAAAGTATGTCATTTTCCATTTTAAGCTATGACCCCACCCCTTTTTTTATTTTTTATCCTTATAAACACCACTTATTTACAAAAAATTCATCCTTAATTTAATATCAACCACTCATTTCAAATTTTGGTGGGACCATTTTTTCACTATATAAAAATCACCACCAATTTTTTTAAAATTTGTGCCCACCAAAGGTATCATACATTTGATGAACGGAAGGAGTACAAAAAAAAAATTACTCAAATTTTGTGAAACACATGAAGTAAAAGTTAAAAATGAATTCATAAAAAACAAAAAAAAAAACATGATGATGATAGTGTTTGAGAGAGACCTGATGTTGGATGCAATAGTCAAGATCGGTCCAGCAAGACTCATCAACGACCGTGGCGGCGGCCCATCCCGGGTTAGGCACCATGGCCGAAATGGAGGAGGTGAGGACCACGCGCCGCGCCCCAAACTTCTTCGCGGCGGCCAGCACGTTCAGGGTGCCCTTCACGGCAGGGTCCACCAGCTCCCCCTGCGGGTCCGCAGGGTCCTCCAGCGTGCACGGCGACGCCACGTGGAACACCCCGCCCCCGGCGCACCCCTCCACGGCCCTCTCGACGGCGGCGGAATCGAGGAGGTCGGCCTCGTGCACGAAGAGGCCGGCGGCGGCAGCGCCCGGGAGGGCGAAGAGGTGAGAAGGATCGGAGCCGGGGAATATGGAGAGGTGGATGGTGGTGTAGCCGTGTTCCAGAAGGGTTTTCACCACCCATGACCCGATGAAACCGTTAGCTCCGGTGACGCACACCGCCTCCTTCGCGGCGCTTCTTCTTGCTTGGTCTGCCATACTAGTCGAGCACTATCTTGATTGAGATCTGCTGTTATCTGTATTCATATATCTATATATGGATAACTACGATTGGATTCTAAAAGGAAAGATTATTGCAATGAAATTTGGGAAAGGATTATTAATATCCATCGTGTAAACTTCATCCATTCAATTGCGAGCTTCAATCGGTTGAATGATTTTATCTCAACAATGGAGAGAGTAGTCTATGCCAGATTCTAGGCATAACTATGAATTTGTTAAATTGGTTGAATTCATTTGATAATGAAGCCAGGAAACGAAGAAAGACAGATTCCGAGAGAAGGAGAGAATGTTTTATCTAATCATCTCCCTAGCGGCCTAGCCGTGCAAGTGTGGTGTCTCAGTAAAATTAAAAATGTTCATGTTTTATAAAAAATTGGTTTTATGCTCAAATTTGACTAAATTTTCTAATGTATCATTAGATGTTGATAAAATGTCATTGATTTTATGTAAAAAACTTACACTTTTCTTATACAAATATAATTACAAATACAATTGAATAAGAAAAGTGTCAAAATTTATGTTAATCTATATCTATCTATACATATATTAAAGCATAGAATCCTAGGGGAATGTGATCCCGCCAAGAGCAACATCAGTTGGGCCAATGTATATTTCTGAATTTTGTCCGCTGGGTTTAAGAATGTATGCAGTTTTGGCTCCAACAGTTCAGCCCAGATTTGAATTTGAATTTTTTTGGAGCCCAAATTATTTTTTTCTTTCTCTATAAATAGCAGTTCATTAGCTGCTAACTCACACTTGAGCTTTCCGATTTTAAGTTAGTAATATTCCTCTGCTCTTTTTTGAAGACTTAATCTGAAGTTTGTATTTGAAAGCCCTTTTGTCTTCTTCTCCGAATTTTTTTTGTTTCATATAAATATGTTGTCCTCTGAAACTTTTCTTTTGTTTTCTTTGAAAGTATATTTTACAAGTTGTTGCAAAAAGCCTTTCCATGGAAAGAGCTTTGATAATGAACTGGGAAAGAGCAAAGATGTTCATAGATCTACTGAATCAGATGCCAAAAAATAGTACTGAAATCAGATATGCGAAAAACATTTTTTTTGTTTATAGATTTTTCAAAAAATCAGATGCCCAAAACAGATAGACAAAAATCAGATGCCCAAAATATCTTACTGTTTAAAATTAAACAAGTTGTTGTTTCAAAATTTGTGGCTAAATGAAAAAAAATAATCCATTCAGCAAGAAAAAATATACATGGAGATCGCAAGAATTAAAGATGCAGTCGAGGGAGGAGGCCGAGATCTGGAGGCTAGGGCTGGGCGACGCCGTAGTTTGAAACTCGGACGGCGGCGACTGGATACGGGCTGAGCAGAGGGAGGCAGCAGCTCATTTATCGTCGTCGAGGAGAGAGGTGACACCGCGTGAAGCGTCATCTAGATGTGAGGCCGGAATTGATAGTTTAGGGATCTAAGGGTTTTGGACCGCGGCTTTGCCGTGATACGGTTGCAGGTTTTTCTCCGGCAGAGGGAGAGAGAAGACGATAGAGAGCACGTTTGAGCTTCTCCCCAGCAGTGGCGAAAGGTAGAAGAAAGTCGGCAGAGGGTGAGGCAGAGGGAGAGAGAAGACAAGGGAGAGCACGGATGGGCTTCTCGCCAGCAGCGGCGAAAGGTGGAAGAAGTGGAAGGTTTAGACTGGGAAGAAGAAATGAGAGAGAAGAAGCGACGCTGAACATTTTAGAGGAGATGAGTATTTAAGCTGTATTTATTGTAGGCTGTTGCTGTAGAGATTTCGAGCCGATAGGCGTGGGCCGGAGGGGGCGACGAGCGGCGGAAAACAGAGAGAGATTGCAGACGAGCTGAGCTGGTAGCATGAGAATAGGAAGAAATAGGGATTATGATGAAGGCGGCGCTTTGCGTGATGTCTGTAAACCTAATAAAGAGATATAGTCTTTTTATTATTACTAATATTTACTCCATTATTTATATTAAGTTAAGAGGTTTTAGGAAAGACGAAAAAGAGATGATATTTAGGTAGATCTATTTTTCATTTTATAATGATTATTATATTTATTTTAAATTTTGTTTTTGATTGTTGAGTTTAATTAATTTTTTTTTATTTGAGCTTTAGATTTTGGGCTAATTAAGTATGGGCTTTTAATACTTTTATAATTTGAAATTTGAACTTTTAAGAACCCAAAATTTGAATATGAAGTGTGGGCTATTAATTTTGTTTTATAAATGCCAAAATTATAAAATTAAAGGTTACCTAATTTGTTAAATTTAATTATTTTTTTATGTATTGGATGATGATTTAATAATAGTTGGACTTTTAATTTAAGGTTACTTCATCCAATTAAGTGTTCAAAATTTTCATATTAAACATAGATTGTTGATTTCTATAGAAAAAATACTACTCCATAAGTTATTGAATAATATACATTATTCATATACTGCTATTAACTTTATTTCTTATCTATCATAGTTAATTTCATATATTATAACTAGGGTCCAAATATGATAAACGTAACAACGATATAAATTACATAAGTTAAATAAAATTAACAAGTTTTATGGACTAATATATAATTTAGAAAAATATATAGGTAAAATTGAAAAAATGTAAAATGTTACATAATCACATTATATATAATAATAATAATAATAATAATAATAATAATAATAATAATAATAATAATAATAATAATAATAATAATAATAATAATTACAGTGTGAAGGGACCCAGTGGAGATGGTACATGATTATTACAGTGTGTCTAGGTTTTTGAAGGCTTATGAAAGTGGTCTGGTGCCCATAAGAGGTGAAAGCATGTGGCCTGAAGTGGAGGGATTTAAGGTGAAACCTCCAGCAGTAAGGAGAATGCCTGGGAGGCCCAAGAAAAAGAGAATCGGATCAGCAAATGAGAGGGAAGGTAGGAATCCAACTCAACTGTCAAGAGGGGGGGTGATCATGACATGTAGGAGGTGTGGGGATGCAGGCCACAACAAGAGAAATTGTCAAAATATGTTCCTTGAAAAACCTCCTGCTCCTAAGGTAAATATCCTTTAAATTCAGATTATTCTTGATTGCATTACTATTTCAAAACTAACTATAGGTATGTACAATATAGAACAAGGTTGGCAGACCTCGTAAGGTGAGAGAAGAAGGCACTCCAAGCACTTCTACAAGTACCACTCCAAGCACTTCTACAACTACTACTGGAAGAGGGGCTGGAAGAGCTGGGAGAAGCACTGGAAGAGGGGGTGGAAGAGCTGGCAGATCCTCTGGAAGAGGTGGAGGAAATGATGTTTTCTTCAAAGAGAGGAACTTTGCAAGATCAGGGGCTGGTCTTTATATCAGTGAGAGGACAAGAAATCAATACCTAAGTGCCCCAAATTCAAGAGATGTTAGAGTGATCCAAACAAGGAGCAAATCCTCAATCCCATCAACTGACATTCAACCATGAACTTTACTTTTGTGTTGACTGGCAAACATGATTATCTATCTACCTTTTGAACTATATGTTACATATTTTGTATTGATGTAAACAGTGATCTGCACAAATGATGTAAAACTCTATTTTGGGAGATTGTTAATGCAAGTTGCCAGTGCTTTTGTTCATACAATGTTTGTTCAGTAATTTAGAATTAAAGTCAAACTCATTTCATTCCATCAAAAAAAGCATGAGTACAACTTGCACTGCAGGCCATTACATGTTCAATAATATAAGATATGGCAGTTTACACAACATATTGTTTGCAAACAAACCAAGTACTATGCCTAAAATGAAGACTATCATCTCAACTTTCCTTTCTCTTTTCCTACTTTCAATCTCTTGATCCTTCATCATAAGCTTCAATTCTTCAATCTCTGCACACTTCACTTCATACATTTGCATCAAATCGGCATATTTTTCCTTCTGGATTTCTCCCATAAGAGTGCTAAATTTCAATTCCTCATAAGCTTTATCTCTCTGTAGAATCAAATTGTTCATGCTCATCTTGTAGTATGTAGTAAGCTCTGGATCAAACCAGCTCCAGAAGCCACAATTGTCAGACTGCAAAAAATCTAAAAAAGTATGAAATCCAAACCAAAAAGAAGATACTTCAAAGAAACTAACCATTTTCTGAGAACATCTGCAGAAACGCCGCAGAGGATTTTTTTCAGTTTGAGATGTATCGATTTTGGCTGGGATTTTATGCTCACAAATAGGAACCCCTTCATTGAACTTCGAATTTCCACTGGATTGTGAAGACGACATAGCAAGATGATGAAAGCCACAATCTAATCAGTCGAATTTTTAGGGGATGTGAAATGGGCTACGAATCTTCCGCGATTCCCTACTGATTCGCACTCTTTTCTCTGATTTCGTCGATGAACCCTAGAAAATCGACCCTAATCGAAGAAATGAGATTGGGGATTGAAATGTGAATGCTTAAAATGACACTAAACGACGCCGTATCTACTTAATGAAAACGACGTCGTTTTCTTTTCAATTTCTGGCATCCTACAGTGCACATTCCGGTGCTACGGTGTCATTTTCCGATGCCACGTCATTTAAAATTTGGGGGAAACCGGTTGCCGGATAAATTCCAGACGAAAACTAAAGGTTAGGTATTTAAAAGAAGAAAAATAAAAAAAGGTGCAAAAACCAATTTCGTGGAAACGTCAGGAATTTACAGGTAATAATAATAATAATAATAATAATAATAATAATAATAATAATAATAATAATAATGGAATCTGATGTCGTCTACGTGCCGGTGCGCCGAGAATCAGCAGCGCTGATCGCGCTGCGCTTAATATACCTAAAATCTCTTCCAACTTCGATTCACCCAGGCAATTCCACTAAGCCCCAAACTCTCCTGTCATGGCTTTGAGAGACAGTAACCCTAATGATCATACTAATTGCAGTGGCACGATTCTTAATCGCCAGTTGAACGGTGAAGTTCAAAAGGATGTCGCCAATAATCAGGAAAATCACCATAACCCTAGTCTTGGAGTTTCGACTAGGGTTTCGGAGAAGATAACTTCTACTGCGCAGCATGAGAACATTCGAAAGGAACAGCCTTCATACGCTACGATGGTTCAACCCAAAACCAAAAGAACGCCTGATGTTCTTGCTAACAAATTCACTAGCATTCAACCCGAGCCATGCGGTGATTCTTACGCCATATCTATTCCTTCGGATTTCTACAGAAAACAAGTTGAGGAATTCAAGTTTGCCATTATTGGTAGACTTTTACTTCGTAAAGGGGATAAGCCGCGTCCGACGAACGATTTGAAAGGCGAACTTCAGCGTTTGTGGAACATTCGGAATGATTGGCAAGTTATTCCCATGAGCAAAGGTTTTTTTGTTATCAGGTTTACTTCGGCTGAGGATAAAGCTTCAGCTAAACAGCACATGATTTGGGAGCTATCGACGGGATCTCTATGCGTCCGGGAATGGGTTCGTAACTTCGATCCTTATAAAGAAGTGTCTTCTCTCTGCCAAGTTTGGGTACGTATCTACTATTTGCCGGTGGAGTATTGGCATGCGGAGATTGTCACCGGAATATCAAGATTTATCGGTCTTCCCATTCGAGTCGACGGTGCTTCCACTAAAAGGGAGTTTGGACATTTTGCTAGAGTGCTTATTGAAATTGATTTATCTTTGCCTCTTCGTGATTCGATCATGGTTAATTGTGACGATTACTCATTTTATGTCGAGTTTAGCTATGAGCATCTTCCGTTATATTGTTCACGATGCAGGTTAACAGGGCATTCGCTGGACAAATGTAAACGTCGGGTCGAGCCTGAGAACTCTAAACATAAGAGAGTTGTACAAGAACCCGAGAACTCTAAACACAAGAAAGTGGTACAAGAATTCGTTCCTTTGACTAAGAGCAAGAACAGGATGGGAGGTAAGGAGATGCTTGCTGGTGAGAATTCTCGAAAGGAAAGTGATCAACCGAACTTGTCCAGGAAGCTCAGCACGGCTGAACAGGAAACGCCAAAGTTGCTCTCGGGCAACAAATTTTCTCCTCTTATGAATGATGAAGGATACATCGAGCAGGAGGCGGACAAGCATCAAATGCCTTCTTCACCAAGGAGAGAGTCTGGTTAGATGGGAAGTCAGCAAAAACAACGACGCTCCACTGTTGTTCAAGAGCCAGAAGAGCACGAGACAGAAATTCAGGAATCTGAACATGGAGAGCATTTCATCGAGCAGATTGAGTGCAATGATAGGCGAAAAAATTTGGACACCAATTATGGGCCAGATTTGATGTTCTCAATGATTACACCTTCACGAAATATGGACGAACATCAGAGCGAGCAGGAGGAAGTGATTGATGAGGAAATCGTTGTTGAGAAGGGGAATGAGGAGAGGCTGGCGGTCACGTTGGCTACACCTTCTGCCAAGAGTGTTCCGGCACAGGATCATGGGGTTAATCAGGAAAAGCAGACGAGTCAGATGGCGAGTGACAGGAAGGTGCAGCGGGCTGCTGATGCGGTGGCTCAAATATCTGAGGCCCCTCAAAAGAAACGAGGAAGGCCACCAAAATAAAACTCCGAACAGATGACGCGCAAGGTTATCTTTCATCCGGAGAACACTATAAAGGGACGTCTCAGAAAAAATGATGCGATGAGGACGGCGCCCAACATAAGATCAGAACAGATAATCACGGACCGTTTGAAGGCAGCGGTGGACTCTGGCCATAATCCACGTGATTTTCAAATTGTCTCCCATACGACCAACAGTGCTAGAACTATGAGCAATGTTGCTTCGGGTAGATGGAGTGACGAAGTGGAGATGGGGTCTGCCCATGCCACGCCATCCAATTTGTTCTGATGAATTTTTTAGTTTGGAATGTCCGTGGTCTCACGGAAGAATCCAAACTTATTCTAAAGGAGCACTGTGCTTCTTTCTCTCCTGTTATTGTGGGCATTCTGGAGCCCAAGTCTATTTTTGACGATTTCCCGGCGAGTTTCTGGAGATCTATCAATCTGGTGGCGTGCCATCAAAATGCAAGAGATCATATGCGGTCTAATATTTGGGTTTTTACGCACCCTTCAATCGCTTCTCAAGTTATTTTGTCTTCTGATCAAGTGGTTATTGTGCGATGCGTTTGGATGCATTACTGCTTCAAGATTGCTGTCATTCATGGATCTAACTGCCATGTTGCTAGACGTCGTCTTTGGTTAGATCTTCTCAATCATATTGATGGCTCGACTGTCTTCATGGGTGATTTTAACGCCATTAAAGGGGCACATGAACGTATTAGTGATTGCTTGCCGAATAATACTGCCTGTCAGGAGTTTCGGGATTTTTTACTACTACAGGTTTTATTGAACCTCCGACTATCGGTTTGCGTTTCACGTGGTCGGGGAGACGTTTTATGCCTTCGCACGTGGAGTCTGTCTTGGATAGAGCTATCATTTCTGATTCTTTTGTTGAGCTCTGGCATAACATTTCTTCGCATGCTTTGCCCAGAATCACTTCGGATCACTCTCCACTGCTGCTTATGTGCCGTCACTCCCCTCAGGCAAGACATAAATTTTTTAAGTTTCTTCACATGTGGGTTGAGCATCCGAATTTCGAGAAGATGGTGGAGAACTCTTGGAACAGCCAGATTGACGTCAACTGCCCCATTTATAAAGTCATGGCTAAGCTCAAGCGGCTGCGTAAAGAGCTACGCATTTGGAACAGAACGGTTTTCGGCAATGTGGATCAGTTTATTTCTGATTCACAGCAGGATCTTCTTGAGATTCAGAATTTTGTCTCTCAACAGGGGTACACCGATAGCCTTTTTAATGCGGAGATTCTCGCTCAAGCTAAAATTAATGTGGCTCTGAGTCGTAAAAGCAGTTTACTTAAGCAAAAGAGTAGGGTTTCATGGCTGAATGATGGGGACAGGAACACTGCTTTTTTCCATGCCATGTTGAAGTATAAGAAGCGTCCTCATATCATTCCTCATTTGGACATTCAGGGCAGTATGGTCTACGATCAGGATGAGATTGGCAATCATATCGTGGAATTCTTCTCTACTTTACTCACTGAAGATAATATGGAGGAGATTGATATTGTGGCTCTGGAAGCAGCGATTGATCATGTGGTTTCTCCTTCCCAGAATGACATGCTTACGAGAATCCCGGAAAATGATGAGATTACTGCTGCGGTGTTTGATATGGATCCTCATAGCGCTGCGGGCCCAGATGGCTTGTCTGGTAAGTTCTTTCAAGCTTGCTGGCAGATCATCAGGTCCGATGTATGGAACGCTGTGCGGGATTTCTTTATGCGCTCATATCTGCCGAATGGGTGCAACTCCAACACTTTGGTTTTGATTCCTAAAAAAGATGTGGTGAATTCGGTGACGGATCTAAGGCCTATCGTGCTCTCCAATTTTTTATTCAAGATCATTTCTAAAGTTCTTGCCAAGAGACTTAGCATCGTTGCGATGAGCTGTGTGTCTGCTAATCAGTTTGGGTTCATTAGCGGCAGATCGATACATGAATGCATAATGCTTGGCTCTGAAGGCGTGAATTTCATGAATAGAAAATGGAGGTATCAATATGGCATGCAAAATTGATATCAAGAAGGCGTTTGATACGCTGCGTTGGGACTTCTTGCTCAAAGTCTTACGGGTTGCTGGTTATGCAGATCAGTTTGTGCAGTGGATTTCTATCATTCTGCGTTCTGCCCGCTTATCGATCCTTTATAATGGTCAGCTGCATGGGTTTTTTGAGTGCACTAGCGGCGTCCGCCAAGGCGATCCTCTGTCTCCCATTTCATTTGGTATTGCAGAAGATGTTTTGAGTGCTCTCTTTAAGAATTGCGTGGAGTCTGGGCATCTTCAACCTATGAGAATGAGTAGACATACTTTGTTCCCGACTCATTTATTTTATGCTGATGACATTCTGGTTTTTGGTAGAGCCACGGAGGCGAATGCGAAGACCATTCTTCATATCTTGAACTTTTATGGCTCGTTATCTGGCCAAATTTGCTCGATGGAGAAGTCTCATATCTTCTTTGGGGATAAGGTCCAGAGCCGTTTACGCCACTCTATCATGGGTATTTTAAAGTTTAAACGAGGGACTCTTCCCTTTATTTATCTTGGAGTTCCGATCTTTGCGGGCGCTATTAAGGCGATTTACTTGAGAGCTATTCATGATCGCATTCTGCTTAAGTTCGCTCATTGGAAAGGCATGCATCTCTCTATGGCTGGACGTATTTGTCTGGTCAAATCGGTTATTCATAGCTCTATTACTCACTCGATGATGGTCTATCGTTGGCCTAAGACCTTGCTTAAAGAGTTGGATCGTAAATGCCGAAATTTCATCTGGACCGGTGATATTATGAAAAAGCCCAATTGCTCGGTTAGCTGGGATCGAATTTGTGCTATTAAGGAAGAGGGTGGTTTGGGTCTTCGATCGTTCTCTCTAATGAATAAGTGTTTTCTCATGAAGATGGCATGGAGTGTCATTTGTGGACAAAATTTTGGTCACCGTATTATCAAGTCTCGTTACTTAAATGTTTTCTGTTCAACCAATAATGTGCTTTCCTCCTCGATCTGGGCGGGTTTGCGGCCGGAGATTCAGGATCTGGTTGAAGACTCTTATAGCTACATCGGTGATGGGTCCTCGATAAACTTCTGGAGAGACGATTGGCTTGGCTATAAATTTGTGGATAGATGTCGCGTGCCTTTCTTTGTTTGGGATCATTTGAGCTCTTCTGTGGCTGATTATTTCTATGACGGCATTTGGCATTTCACTCAGGATTTTCTTAATAATTATCTGGAGATTGTCTGCGACATCTTGCTTCTTCCTATTGGTTCAGATTCAGACACTCGTTTCTGGAAACCTTCGGTGCATGGAAAGGTAACGGCTGTTCTTGCTTTTGCTCGGCATTGCCACCGTTTTCCTAAAGTTTTGTGGTGTTCTTGGATTTGGGAAAATTATATCCCCATTAGGCATTCTTTGGTTTGCTGGAGGTTGCTGCATAATCGGATGCCAACGTATGATCGTATGCGGAGACAGGGGCTGATTGCTCCTTCATATTGCTGTTTTTGTTTTAGTGCAGAGGAGACTGCCGAGCATATTTTCTGGCAATGCAGCAATATTCAGCCTATATGGTGGGAGTTCCTTCAGTGGTTTAAGTTTGATGATTTCTCTTACGATATACACAGTTTTCTTGTGGCTGCGTGGAACCGCGACACCAGCTCGCAGGTGCGAACTTTTTGGAAAACTGGTATTATCACTCTTATCTGGGCGATCTGGACTCTCTGTAATGCTTGCATCTTCAAAGACAAAATTTTCTACGCCAAACATCTTCTTCAGATTGTGCGGGTCACTTTCAAAGAGGTTGAGGGTAGTTTTACAAAGATTGGCCATATGAGCAACACTTGGTCGGACTATTTGATCCTTCGAGCTATTGACGTCACCACTAGAGCTGCTCCTCCCCCGGATATGATTAATGCTCATTGGTGGCCACCGGTCTCACACTGGATTAAAGTTAATACGGATGGCTCTGCTTCGGGAGCCCCGGGAAAGATTGCTGCTGGAGGTGTCTTTTGTGATAATGTTGGTTGGGTTCGTGGCTGTTTTCACTATAAGGGTGGTACTAGCTTTGCATTTGAAGCTGAGCTACTCGCGGTTATTATGGCAATTCAGATTGCTCATAGTCGTGGTTGGTTTGCTCTCTGGGTCGAGTCTGATTCCACCTATATAGTTAATCTCCTTAACACACGTTCTAATATTGTTCCTTGGAGATTTATTGCTTCTTGGAATAAGATTCTCGTGATTCTTCAAGACTTTAACATTCAGATATCTCATATTTATCGAGAGGGTAATGTTCCGGCTGATATTATGGCGAATGAGAATATGACGGAGGGGTGGTGGCCGCATGAAGTGGAGGAGATTAAGAAGGCGGATAGGTTGGATATGGCTTGTCATAGCCACGTTAGATGGAAAATGAGATGAATCTCTGTTTGGTGGTTGGGTTTGGGGCGTCACTTGAGCTTGTTTGCAACTGTCGGGTGCGCTCACAGTTGGGGTTTGAGTGGTCGGGCTCTGCTGGGTGCTCAGTGATGGAGTTCTTTTTCCATCAGCGTCGAACCTTTCACTTTTTCTCTAGCAGTTTGGTCATTGAGGTGCTGGAGAGATGGCGGTTTTTGCCAAGGGTTTGGCGGCATTCTTTTCTGATTGCTTCTGCAGGTGATGTCGAGGAAGGCAGCTGGGCCGAGGTGCCTTTCTTGGATGATCTGGAGGGAACGGTGAGTGATAGTCAGATGATTTTTGGTGGAGTGGTCTCGGCTGCTCGAAGTTGGTGGATCTGCTCTTTGCTCGAACAGTTGGTGAGCTTGTTTGGCTGCTCGGACCAGCTGAACTCGGGGGGTTCGGTGGCTGATTTTTCGTCGATCTTTTGGGGGGCAGGTGGTGCTGGTATTCGGTTCTGTGATGCGCCGGCGTTGCCTTTTTATTTTGACCGTTTCAGCGCTTACTTCGGGCATGGTGCGTCGGTGGTAACTTCTGGTTCTATTGATACTCTTCATGGAGTTTTAGTTTCCGGCGACGGCGTCTCACCGGCCGAAACTATTAGCTTCTCTTTGGTTGTTGTTTATGGGGTGGTCATTTCGGCGACGGCGTATAACCGGCCGTTTTTGCACCCTTTTGGTCTGGTCTTCGGTTTTGTGATAAGCTCACGGCGACGGCGTATAACTGGCTGTGTTGCTTCATTTCTTTTGTTTTTTTTGTTTCGTTTTTTCTTTTTGCTCGAGCTAACGGCGACGGCGTCTAACCGGCCTTATAGCTCTTTACTCTTGGCAATCTGGCGACGGCGTCTCAACGGCCTATTGCCTCTGTTCTGTTTTTCGAGGGGTGAGAGCCGGGTTGGTTTCGGGACGATGGTTAGGCCGGAGTTTCGGAAACTCTCCCTTCCGCTCTCTCCCTCTTTTTTTTGTCCTTTTTCCTTTTTACGGTTTTTCCCTCTGGGTTTTCCGTAAAAAGATTTTAACGAGGCTCGGCCCTTAGTCTGCTTTCTTGTGCTTTCAAGGGTTCCTTAGGTTTTTTCTTTTTCTTTTTTAATAAAATTGCATTTTAATAATAATAATAATAATAATAATAATAATAATAATAATAATAATAATAATAACAACAACAACAATAATAACAACAACAACAACAACAACAACAACAACAACAATAATAATAATAATAATAATAATAATAATAATAATAATAATAATAATAATAATAATAATAATAATAATAATAATAATAATAATAATAATAATAATAATAATAAATTCAACTAGAAGAGTAAATTGAAATTGACAAAAAAAATAATAATTTACAATTAAATACAAAAGTAACAAATTTCAATATACTTCAAAATAAAAAAATAAAAATTGTTGACAACAAATTAAATATAAAACCACTGAAAATTTTATTGTTACAATACTAATTATAAATTTTAATTTCTTCCTTTTTCTTCTAATTTTATAGATAGGACACATTATTCTCATTTTCATGTAATTATATCTAGAATAAAATATGCAATATAAATCTTTAACGAAAGATCATGAAATGAACTTTAATTTATTAATTTTAGTATTGCAATATTATTTATAAATTTTAATTTCTTCCTTTTTAGTTGTTTGGACAATCTAGGCTATATAAGATCCCTATTAGAGTTTAATAAACCTAATTGTTTGATAATATAATATTTAATAAAATTATTTTCTCTCTCTCTCTCTCTCTCTTTATATTAGTTTTATTAGTAATTATTTATCAACATTTTATTATACATTTTTTTTTAAATAATACTCTTATTGTGCATCGCACGGGATACAATGAGATCCCATTTGCAAGTTTCAAAAATAAAAAATATTAAAATATTTCAGTTAATAGTTTATGAAGAACATAATAATAATAATAAAAGATCGTAAAGAAAAAGAATTGGATGACATGATACGGTGATTGAAAGAAGAAAATTATAAAGATAATTATATATCTTCAATAAATAAAGTGATTAGTTGAAGCTAAGATTTAGGAAATATCGGTTACATAAAATAACCAATTGACTTAATTAACCTTTAAGTAATATTTAAGTAATATGCGGTTATATCAAATCTGATTCAATTTCAACCGTAAGATGTATAAAATCAAAGGCATATATTAATTCTCCATTCTCAAATTATTTATGATTCTCCATGGATCCATTCTCTCTCTCTCTCTCTCTCTCTCTCTCTCCCTGTATATATATATATATATATATATATATATATATATATATATATATATATACCAATTAAATATTTGATTTACTATTTGTTTTGTATCACTATTTTTTTTAGGTGGCCTTTTATTTTTATTGTTTTTTTATACTGATGGGCTTTGATTTTTAAAAAAAATAAATACACATTGCTACGTATTAATCATGGGATTTGTTTATACTGAGCTTTAAAATACATAATTGATAAAATTAGTAAATTACTCTTCAAGTTTTTTTATTATACAGTGGTCGAATTCAAAATTATATATACTACTTCAAAAAATTCATCGTGCAACAAAAATGGAATAATTTGGTTAATTGTCTAATTCAAATCAATTCACATTGATTTTTTAAGACTTTATTGTCAAATTTGATTAATGAAAATATATTCAATATACGTCTTAAGTTAAATATTACGAAAATAAATTATTTCGATAATTAAAAATAAATTTAAAATGAATAAAGAATAATTATTTAAAATTTCAAATTATTTCAAACTAGTGGTCTGTCTTTGCAATGGCGCGCTAGCTTATCGGCAACCGTGGACCGCTCTTTGGGTGTTTCGTGTTTGAGCTCTTCTTTGCGGTTAGTTAGTTTTGGCGACGGCGTCTCACCGGCCAAAACTACTAGCTTTTGGTTTTTTTGGGGTCTTGTTCGTGAGGTGCTAACGGCGACATCGTATAACCGGCCGTTAGTTACCTCTGTGCATGGTGGGTGGGGTGTCTTGGTTGGCTCACGGCGACGGCGTCTTACCGGCCATGTTGCTTCTTTGTTTTCGTTTTGGGTTGTTTCTTTTCTTGGTTGGCTGTTGGCGACGGCGTCTGATCGGCCTTCGGCCTTCCGTTTTGTTGTTTGGGGGGACTAGAGCCGAGATTGTTTGGGGACGATGGTTAGGCCGGAGTTCCGGAAACTTTCTCTTCCGCTCTTTTCCTTTTGTTCTTTTTTCGTCTTTTAGACGGGTACTCTTTTTCCTTCTTACGGTTTTTCCCACTGGGTTTTCCGTAAAAAGGTTTTAATGAGGCTCGGCCCTTAGTCTGCTTTTCTTGTGCTTTCAAGGGTTCTTTTAGGTTCTTTTTCCTTTTCTTTTTTTTTTAATAAACGCATTTTAATAAAAAAAAATCTACTCTCTTTTTAATGTTGAACGTTATGTCATCGGCAAAAGTTACAAATTAAAGGTTTTTTCAAATTAATCTTATTTTTAATATTAATATTTAATAAAATATAAACATCTCAATCACATATATCATATATTATTTCATACCTAAAAAATTAGGCCTAAACATACATACAATACAATTCGGTTAAAAGAAAAAAAAAAAATTCCAAGAAAACATATTATAGCACCTTCATATCACACAAGATTATTACCACATCTCTTTTTCTTTTTGTTTAACTAACATGTAACAAAAATGTCAGAAAGAGAGAAAATGGGCACTATAATACCCCGTTTCCTCGAGCTAAGTTTAGAATAATTTTGAACTTAGATTTAAGATGATTCACGCCGAATATAGAAAAAAGAATTTATTTAATTCCAACAAAAATGATTTACGAAAGCATTTGTAAATTTTCAAGTTATTTAAATTTTATTTTGTGCATTGCATATTAATTTAAATACGAGTATGTTTCCTCTGGCGAGTGATTCCTCTGCCGAGTGATTCCTCTGGCGAGTGTTTCCTTTGCCGAGTGATTCCTCTGGCGAGTGTTTCCTCTGCCGAGTGATTCCTCTGGCGAGTGATTCCTCTGTCGAGTGATTCCTCTGGCGAGTGATTCCTCTGCCGAGTGATTCCTCTGGCGAGTGATTCCTCTGGCGAGTGATTCCTCTGGCGAGTGATTTCTCAGGCGAGTGATTCCTCTGCCGGGTGATTCCTCTGCCGAGTGATTCCTCTGGCGAGTGATTCGTCTGCCGGGTGATTCGTCTGCCGAGTGATTCCTCTGGCGAGTATGATTCCTCTGGCGAGAGTGATTTCTCTGACGAGTGTGACTCCTCTGGCGAAAGCTATCTCACTACTCCCCGTGTTTCCCCTGGTATCACCATTTCTCTGCTCAGACAGAGGAATCACCATTCCTCTGCTCTGGTGCGGAATTAACTTTAGAGAGAGAGAAGTCAAAGCAAGTGGATAAACATAGTTAACGGATAAGATATTTTATGCAAGTGGATAATTAAGCATGTGTTATTTATCCAATACTTGATGGCTAAGTATATGGGGTTAAATAAAACAACACCTTTCTCTTTCATCCCTCATAACAGACGTCTCTTTCCTCTCTCTTCTCTCTCTCCTCTCTCGACTATTATCACCCAACCCCATTGATGAGATTACTCCACCCTTCTCGGCACATTCATTATCCCTTCTGTAAGAAGTTAAACCATCAACTCCTCATTCAAGCAACAACAAGAACGAATCTCAACCGAAACCTCTTAAGGTTCCCTCTTGAGCCCTTATCTCATTTACTCAACTGTAAATTCAAGCATATCAATGGTGTCATTCCAGTAAACCAACATACCAGTATAAGTTTTTGCAAGTGCATACACTCTGTTCGTATATAATTTTACAAGCATGACATGAAATTGCATTATATTTTGCAATAAAAGTATTCATGATTTAATTGGTTTTATTTATAATTTCAATTACAAAAGAAAGATGAGTAAGAATATTGTTGGTGTTCTTAACTCAAGAGAAATGTTTTCAATTATTTTATTCATTAAATTTTAAAAACCCGGCTAAGTGAATCATAGAATGTTAAGCACTTCACCACGACCTAAGATTAGATTCAGGAGACCTATTAAGAATAGACTTCTTGTAGGCTTTATGGACCAAGAGGATTAGCGCTGCTTTCCCGAGACGAGTTTGTGTGATTATGAATCTTCAGGCTTTGCCTAACCAGGTGGGCTTACTTTCCAAATGTATAAAGTACGATTGAGTTATTAAGCTCTAAATGTTTCAATGAATTGCAAATTATTTATTCAATGAAATGCAAACTGTTTATTCAATAAAATGTTTATGTGCACTCCGCTCTGTTTAAGGCTCGCCACAACGAATCAATTGAGGTTCTCTTATGACCTAACACGTTGTTTGTGAAGGAATATTAAACTGAATTAACGTTCCGCTTTGCCCGATGATCGTTTCTTGGTTATTATTAATTTATTATACAACGATTAATCCTAACATGCTCCTATGAATTTAACAGCTGCACGTTGGAGTTCAGAAATACCTGAAGAATTCAGAAGAATTCGCAGATTCGTATCTGAACAGACCAGTCAGCTTCAAGCCTTCGTTTGAAGCCTCAAACGTCCTCAAATCATATTTCGCCCAGAAATACGACTTCTTCGTCTTCGAGAGAGCTTTTCGTGGCCCCTTGATTCGTCTGAATCGAAGTTCTGTGGAGGAAGTTATGGCCGTTTTACGGAGACTGCCAGAACTTGGTTTCCTGCGAAAATCTGACTCCAGCTCTGATCTTCTCGACTGTATCCCGCTCAGCTTTCACCGTTGGATGGACAACGATCTATGAAAGTCCCAAGAGAGAAATAAGCCCCACACGTTTTTCTTCCCTGCGCCCCACAGCTCTCAAAACCCTAATATTTTTATCAGTCTATTTTCCTGAGAGCTGACAGCTGTATTTATAATAAAATAAATACGTGTAGGCACAGATTAGGTGTAGGAGGCGTGAATTCTCTCTTCTTGGGCTAGGAGACATTGGGCCAGTCCAGGGACCAGATACAAGGAATAAAGATGAGCCTCAAATAAATTAATTTATCTATGGTCAGCCCAGACCATAATTAATTTATAAATATCAGTTCATTCCATTAGAGAACCGATACTGACTTACCCCTTTATTGCCGGTGATGAGTCGGGGGCTTGTATTTAGACTTATTAAATCTCCGTATTTAAAATATCCGACATCCATTAATTAATTAGAGCTCTGACAGCTTAAATTAATTAATCTCTTTATAAATCCTTAAGCAGTACCACTCAAACTTTATTATTGCGCCTGAACTTAATCAACCTGCAGGGTTTAGCGCAATAAACTTATTGAGCTCCTTAAGGGGATGTCATTATCCTATACCGGATACGGGTACTAATACAGATAATCAAATATCATATATTAACCGCTATCACCCAAGATACAGAGTACTCGAGTTAGTATATAACTTTCACCCATAGTAAGTCAAAGTGATATACGAATTAACATATATATCTGAATACTTATTAGTATTAAGATCTTATAAGTCACCGAGATCTTGATTCTTCACTTAAGTCAGATAAAAGAATACATCTCAACTGTGGTCCTATCAATACGTAATGACGTACCAGTATAGACAAGTAGCCAAGACAAACTACTTCCATCTATACTGCAGCCTAAACCAATAACTTGTCCTAGAGTAATTTCGGCTGTGATCATATTATATCTCCTAAGGTTATTCCAATTATATGGTCTTCTGTGATCTACAACACACCATATAATCTACTTATATAGAGATAAAGAACATACATATGCAATCATGAACACAATCAGATAGGAGATTAGATAGTGAACTTAGGAAACATTGTATACAAGCATAAAACGTTCTTGCTTTCAGTATACAAATCCAACAATCTCCCACTTATACTAAAGCAAACTTTTAGTATACAATGCGTCTATTTACCAATCACCTAACACTTCTCCCACTTATACTTAAAGTTTCCTAAGTGGGTGGCATCAATCTGGCATCAATCGCATTCCCATCTTTCAATGACCATTTGCGATAAGCCTTTTGTGAAAGATCAGTAGGTTTCTCCAATATGTGAGAATTTATTCTTTGAGCACAAAAACCTCGATTTACGAATAATCGTATAACTTGGTACTTACTCTCCATGTGTTTAACCCCTTGTGGTTCTTGGATTCCTTAGAGTTCGCAACTGCACTTGAGGTATCACGAAGGTGATGCTCCCACGCAAACTAGGAATTACCCTTAGATCCTGGAGGTAGTGGTCAAACCAAAAGGTTTTACCTCCCAAGAAAAAACACATAGCTCGAGGTAATTATTCTTTGTTCCGGTCAGCCTGGAAATCCGAAATCATATAATCCAAAAAGGAACTAAACTGTCTAACTGGTAAACTATCCTTATTCTCTAGTCAGGGACTTGAGAATATAATTTACCACAATTCAGTGTCCTTAACTAGGACTATACTGATATCTTATAATCATGCTAACTGCATAGCAAATATAAGATCTCGTACATAGCAATCCATACATGAAGCTATCTACTGCGGAAACGTAGAATACTGCCTTCATTTCCTCAACCTTAATAGGCATCTTAAGACATAGTCTTTAGATAAAGGAACGCCATATCTAAAAGGTAGCAATCCTTTCTTGGCGGTATTCATACTACAACGAGTATTCTCAGTATCAATGTAAGACACTCGAGATAAGCCCAACATCCTTTTCTAGTGATCCCTTATTACTTTGATCACAAAGATGTATACTGTACCTCCTTAGTCTTTCATATGAGACTGTTCGGATAACCATTACTTTATGTCTTAACAATAGCTCCATATTGTCGCCAATTAGGAGGATATTGTTTACATAAAATGCAAGATTAACCACATCACCGATGACACAAGAGCGATTGACACGAGATGTTTCTCTCCCTCCCTCACGTAACCTCGATGGTTTAAGTGAGCTGCTATGGGTAAAATGATCCGAATGTTCTGAGCATGGCACTGGCGAAAATATCATCATAACCTATACCCTCACACTGGGCATAACCTTTCGCCACCAGTCTAGTTTTAAAAACTACGACCTTGCTCATTCAAACTTATCATTCTCTTGTATACTCACTTGCAACCTATGGCTTTACGGCATTCTGGTAGCAAGATTTTCTTAGTATACAACCATATTCTTAATGGATTGCTCCATTGAGGCGTGCCGGAAATCTACATTCTCGTCTTCCACTAATTCCAAGTAGATATCTGGGTCGATTGTCTTATATTCACTACCAGGGACTGAATCCAAAGATTCTCCCAAGAACATAAATCGATCGGGTTGTCCCACAACCCTCCCACTACAATGGATCTGTGGTGGCACATGTGTGTCAACAGTGCGTGCAGTGTCTTGTGGTACAAAACTCTTGCACACTTGGCTTGGGTGATGGAATCGCCTGTCTAATGTCTTCAATTTCTTGAAGTACACTATCTGACTTGGATTAGTGATTACTCCCATAGTCCACTTCTAAGAATCGTGTGTCATTGCTAATAACCACCTTCTGATTCTTTAGGACTAATTGCAAAGATACATAACTCATCATCGAACATATTTTTCCAAGAGTGACCTATTTCTTCTCTCCACCACACCATTTTATATAGGGATTACATGGTGTAGTAAACTGGGTTGGAATCCCAAACACTGACAATGAATCAGAAAAGATCATTCCTAACACATTATTGGCCCTTTATCCCCTTTGTCATGAATGACCTGGTCTCCATCTTTTCCTCTATACAGGATTCGCAGGTTCGAAATAGTACAACCTGGATTGAATCCAATGTACTTATTTAGACATGAGCCTTTGGATCCTATTAAGATAGATGTGACCTATTTCTAGGGTATCAATATATGTGTAAGATCCTCATGAGAGATTAGCCTTAACTTTTCTCTTTCTTTTGTTCGATGATGTAAATGCAATATAAAGGTATTTTGTAGACAAGTTATAGTATGAAGAGAGATGTTCAAAATACCAGAATAGACAACTTTGTCATTTCTTATGATAGAAACACCACTATCAAAAATGACATAAGATCCATCTATTCAAAATTTTGGAACATGATAAGGAACTCTCAAAAACTAAACTATGTCTTTAGAACTTAAAGACAAGGCTTCAATTGCAACAACTGCGACTCTAGTCACGTTGCCTATGAAGACAATCATCTCATCACTTCTCAGCTTCCTTGTCAGCTTAAAAAACCATGCAAGGTGTAACAATCATTATCAGTTTCTCTCGTTATCCACTACTCACAACTGAGTAGAAAATGAGCTGATATGTCTCAGTTACTATAGCAAGTGAAGTACCTTAACCCTTTGCCTTGAGTGTTGAAAGAAAAAATCTTTAATACTCAATCTTATCACACCACTACTCCCACTATTTCCCTTGTCTTTCTTGCCCCTTGGACCCTTCTTCTTCCCGTCATTCGACGAAGAAGATGGCTCTTCTTTGGCAATAACAAGTGCTTGCACATCTCTTCCCACAACTTCCTTAGCCGTAACTAGAGCATTCAACAACTCAAAAAGAGTATTATCTTTCTTACTCATAACAGCGTTGAGGCGGAAGTTCTTAATTAAAAGACTTGGGAAGAGAGTTCAGGATAATATCGATTTTTGCCTCACCGTCGATACTTCCACAGAGCAAGTCAAATCCGTCAAAAATTTGCATGACATGCTCGTGTACTGAGCTGTGCTCACTCACAAAAATAACGAGATTACTCTCATCAAATTTAAATGAGCAGCTCAGTCCAACTCTCCAAACATTTTCTTGAGATTCAGCATGATGCTAATAGCATCGTCCATGCCCTGATGTTGAAGCTACAAGGTTTGTGTCATTATACTCATAATATAGCATATAGCCACATTATTCGTCTTATGCCACCTTTTATGTAATTCCTTTTTCTCATCAGTTGACTCATTGTTCGGACCATAAGAACGTGGAGTAGTAAGCAACACAAAGAAAACTTGTGTTAAGTTTGTGATAAAGATAAAAATCCAAAACTGCGTTTCCATTTTTATATATGTGGACCGGTTAAAAGACTTTGTGCAAGAATAAATAAACAATAAGAGACATAGACATATCTGAAAGTAACGAACATAAAGCACATAATTCGTAACAATAATATTGTAACCTTTTGATAAAACAATATTAATGAAACCTCCAACTGCCCAAAGAATCCTATGTGCAAGCCACGCGGGTGGACGTTTACACAAGAACTGCTCAACCAGACTATTTACCTAGTCGTTTAACTTCCATCCATGTCAACTTAATCTTCTGACAAAGGAAATTAATAGTTGGACCTTAACTAGACCATATCATAATCAAGAAGGGACTCATCGGGGAGTTGTACATTGTACTTGATATGATATCTAAGCAATGACCACAATTTAACCTTGATAATTAAATTCTCGAAATTGACATACTCACTCGGACCATGCCGCTTTCAATTTAATTATCTTGGTTATCTTATTTAATTCCATTCTCCAAAGTACTCGTGGAAATTACACAAGCAAGCCACGCGGGTGGACGTTTACTGCATAACTCCCACTACTTTAATGGATTTAAATATTTTTTATAGAAACCTCATCTGACAAACTTATAAGAGGACAAATATGAAGTAAGCCACGCGGGTGGACGTTTACTCATACCGCCAATCACTTTGTCTAGAGACCGCTTGTGGAGGTCTGCATAATTTTAAGAATGAAAATTATTAAGTATTAACCAAACCTATCTTATTTAATTCCATCGTCTAAAGTACTCGTGGAACGATATACAAGTAAGCCACGCGGGTGGACGTTTACTGCATAACTCCCACTACTTTAATGGATTTAAATAGAAATCTCATCTGACAAACTTATGAAAGAACAAATATGAAGTAAGCCACGCGGGTGGACGTTTACTCACATCGCCAATCACTTTGTCTAGAGACCGGTTGTGGAGATCTAAATAATTTTAATCGTCTATAAAATTACTAATATAGCTTAGTCTTTTTCTTTCAAAAGGTTTGATCATGCTCAACACATAATCTTAAACATGCTCATCTAGAACGCAACATGTAAAACATGCTTACAGAATTCTAAAACATGCTTAAGAAAACGATAAACCTAGCATGCTTGTCTAAGCGCAGTTAAAAAACACATATTAACAAGCAAAGACAAAAACAACATGCAAAGAGCATAAAGGATTAACACCACGACATGCAAAGAACAGAATTAAAACAATAAAGTTCTTCGTGACCCATTAGTGGAACCCCATATTTCTAATCTATTACAAAGAACAGAAAAGAAATAAAAAATAAAACTCAAAAACGTAAACTCGGCCCGAAATGCTTCAAACAGGCTCGTCTTTGAAAATAGGGTTTGGGCCCCCTAGGGTTTCTTGAAACCCGCGCCCACCTAGGGTTTGGAGTTCCCTAGGCGCCGCCGCCTCTCTTGGCAGCCCACCCTCCACCGCACAGCCGCCACCCAACGCTGCAGCAACCTGCCGGCAGCGCCCGGTGCTTCCAGCAGCAGCAACAACCGGCAGCAGCCTCGGCGGCAGCCTCCTGTGCGAGCAGCAGCTGCCCGGCGCGGCAGCCCTCGCCTGGCTCGGCCTCTGGTGCATCCAGCAGCAGCAACGGATGGCGACAGCAGCGTGGCAGCAGCCCCAGCATGCGGCAACAGCAGCGGCAGCAGCGGCAGCGTGCCGCCCGCCGGGCGCGCAGCGCGCAGCCCCGGGCGCGCACCGCCCCTGCCGGCTGCTTCCCGTCGCACGCCTCGCCACAGCCCGCCTCGCCTCGCTCCACCTTGCCTGGTAATCTCGGTGACAGCAGCACACGGCAGCCCGGCAGCCTGACCAGGCGCGCGCGGCGCACGGCGCGCAAGCGCTTGTGCGCGCGCTGCCCTCGGCACCGGCAGCCCTTGCCGCACCGTACCCGTCGTGTCCTCCTCACACCGTTCTTTCATTGTTGATTCGTCGTCATCTTCGTCTCGTTCCTCAGTTTTTTACACATTTACAACGGAAAAACAAAAACAATTGAAATCCTAATCTAACCGCGGATTTTCTCGTGGTGAAAAACGATTACAACGTCAAAACGACGTATCCCACGAATCAACAAACCACGAAGAACAACAGCAGTAAAACCAACGCACATTATTAATCGTACATAAATTAATAATAGAGCCAAGAAATTAATCCTGGGCTCTGATACCAATTGAAGGAATATTAAACTGAATTAACGTTCCGCTTTGCCCGATGATCGTTTCTTGGTTATTATTAATTTATCATACAACGATTAATCCTAACATGCTCCTATGAATTTAACAGCTGCACGTTGGAGTTCAGAAATACCTGAAGAATTCAGAAGAATTCGCAGATTCGTATCTGAACAGACCAGTCAGCTTCAAGCCTTCGTTTGAAGCCTCAAACGTCCTCAAATCATATTTCGCCCAGAAATACGACTTCTTCGTCTTCGAGAGAGATTTTCGTGGCCGCTTTATTCGTCTGAATCGGAGTTCTGTGGAGGAAGTTATGGCCATTTTACGGAGACTGCCAGAACTTGGTTTCCTGCGAAAATCTGACTCCAGCTCTGATCTTCTCGACTGTATCCCGCTCAGCTTTCACCGTTGGATGGACAACGATCTATGAAAGTCCCAAGAGAGAAATAAGCCCCACACGTTTTTCTTCCCTGCGCCCCACAGCTCTCAAAACCCTAATATTTTTATCAGTCTATTTTCCTGAGAGCTGACAGCTGTATTTATAATAAAATAAATACGTGTAGGCACAGATTAGGTGTAGGAGGCGTGAATTCTCTCTTCTTGGGCTAGGAGACATTGGGCCAGTCTAGGGACCAGATACAAGGAATAAAGATGGGCCTCAAATAAATTAATTTATCTATGGTCAGCCCAGACCATAATTAAATATCAGTTCATTCCACTAGAGAACCGATACTGACTTACCCCTTTATTGCCGGTGATGAGTCGGGGTCTTGTATTTAGACTTATTAAATCTCCGTATTTAAAATATCCGACATCCATTAATTAATTAGAGCTCTGACAGCTTAAATTAATTAATCTCTTTATAAATCCTTAAGCAGTACCACTCAAACTTTATTATTGCGCCTGAACTTAATCAACCTGCAGGGTTTAGCGCAATAAACTTATTGAGCTCCTTAAGGGGATGTCATTATCCTATACCGGATACGGGTACTAATACAGATAATCAAATATCATATATTAACCGCTATCACCCAAGATACAGAGTACTCGAGTTAGTATATAACTTTCACCCATAGTAAGTCAAAGTGATATACGAATTAACATATATATCTGAATACTTATTAGTATTAAGATCTTATAAGTCACCGAGATCTTGATTCTTCACTTAAGTCAGATAAAAGAATACATCTCAACTGTGGTCCTATCAATACGTAATGACGTACCAGTATAGACAAGTAGCCAAGACAAACTACTTCCATCTATACTGCAGCCTAAACCAATAACTTGTCCTAGAGTTATTTCGGCTGTGATCATATTATATCTCCTAAGGTTATTCCAATTATATGGTCTTCTGTGATCTACAACACACCATATAATCTACTTATATAGAGATAAAGAACATACATATGCAATCATGAACACAATCAGATAGGAGATTAGATAGTGAACTTAGGAAACATTGTATACAAGCATAAAACGTTCTTGCTTTCAGTATACAAATCCAACAGTTTGAGAATTGTGTACACTCGTTAGCTGACTTGGTGGGTTGATCTCCATCGGGCACTAACTAAGAGGCGTATAAGGGTGCTTGCTGGATGTGTTCCGAAGCATGTAATGAAAGGGCCTGCCTGGGTAACGTCCCGAGGTCAAAGTAAACTTGTCTGGGTTACGCCCTCAGTTTAAGTAAATGGGAGAAATGGATCCGACAGTGGCTAGAGGTCCGGGATCACAGCGAGTAACAGAAAGGGAGTGTGACATGTGCGCACAAATGAAAGAAATTATTTTAACATGTGATTTATGCTTAATTGTTCTAATTTTAGGGGTTTGAATGTGCTCATTGTAAGATAAATCTTCTGGAAATTGGTCCGTTTTATGGTGTATTTGATGCTTTTCAGGAGATTTAGGTTTTAAAGGTGGAAGAGTATAATTTTGGGGATTTTTGGCTAAAAATGGCGTTTTTACGCCAGACCAGACCAGAGCAGAGAAATCGTCTCAGACAGAGCAGAGAACTCGCTAAGTCAGAGAAAAGCGCCAGAGGAGAGAAAAGCGCCAGAGGAGTCGACCACCAGAGGAGAGAAAAGCGCCAGAGGAGTCGACCGTCAGAGGAATCGAGGCGAGCGTGGACATGCCAGAGAAATCACCCGCCAGAGCGGAGGAAGCGCCAGAGGAATCAAGGCGTCAGAGGAATCAAGGCGCCAGAAGAGTCAATATGCCAGAGGGTAGAGATACGTCAGAGGAATCAATACCAGAGCGGAACCCATTCCGCTGACAAGATCAGAGAAGTCATCCGTTCCTCTGGCGATAACCATTCCTCTGGCGAGAGCCGCGATATCCGCCCGAGTGGAGATTACTTGCTGAGCGCGTCATAGCTGGAGTTACCTTATCATCTACGATTCTATTCCTTTTAGAGTCCGGCTTTGCATGGTAATTTCCATGGTGATCCAGAAGGAGTTGAAGTCTATAAATAAGGCCATAGTTTTCATTGTATAAATCAATCTTTTGCCCTAGTTTTAGACGCCATCTTAGAGAGCTGTTGGCATCCGAAGCTTAGGACTTACTTGCTTTCATAGTTGTTCATAGTTTCGAGTTTTTATTGTTCTAAGTTAGATTTCAATTTCGTTTTTAGTTTAGTTTCTTGGATTGTGATTGAGTGACACAATTACAAGTTCAAGACAATTACGGTATTTCGTATTTCAATTCAAGTTATTTTCGTTTAATCATGTTTATGCTTTTAATTATTGTTTATGCTTTCTTTTCAATTATGCAATTTAAATTATGCACCTTAGTTTCATGCCTAGATTAGAAGTCTTTAAATTTATAAGTATTTAATTTCTTAAGTTAGGTTTAATTCAAGTTGTTTAAATTATTGCTTAGGTTAAGTTCAATTTACGTTTAAGTTTAAGATACGTTTTTAAATCAAAACCTTTACTGCTTTCTTTTATTGCTTTTTCTTACGATATTACTAAAAGCCCTTAAAGACTTTCCTTGAGAGATGACACTGGGTCAACTTACCATCGCTAGGATGTCCTTGTTCTATTGCAAGTCAACTTAGAGGTGTTTCTAGTTGAGTCAACATGCTTAGAAGTTATTTCAATTTAAAACCTTCTAAGTCATGTCAAGTATGATTGGATAAACTGTCTTTATTAAAATATGAAATGTTTCAGAAAATGCATGCCCACTAAGTACATTAGTACTTAGCCCAAAATTACTTTCAAATGTTTTCAGGTTGGCTGGTTGGTGCTGACGGGACGGAGCTGAGGCTAGGGTTAAATTCCTATTTTAGACTTCCGCTGTAGCAATCACTCATATCCGTCTTTTGTTATTCCAACTTAAGATCTTCATGTAAAATTTCAAACGATATACTTGACCGAGCTTAGACTCTTCACTACTGAATTTATGTTAATAATTGTCGGTTGTCAGAAGCATGAAACAAAACTTGTGATCCAAAGGGGCATAGCCCGAATTTCAAATCCTATTTCGGTTATAACAAGGTTTTTCCCTTGTTTATTTCTATGATTTTTTTCACACCTCGATTATATTTATTCCTTCAAGAATTGGGGTGTGGCAGAATGGTATCAGAGCATGAGTTTTCTTTCATGTTTCTGATAACCATTAGCTTTTAAATGTCGAGTCTAGAATAGTATCTCTCGACTTCTAAAAATGTCAGTAGCCCTCAGCTCGCCGTCACACTGCCACAACTAAGGTACGATAATAGTTTCAAAAATTATACATATATGTATTTTAGATGTTATGAAAGTTTTCAAGAAAATGTGCGCCTTATGTTAATGATGTTATGTGAATTGCTAATCGCTTTCATATTGTTATTTTAGGTCTCCGACTCATATAACTAAGCAAGTATCGTGTTGGGACAACCCGAGCCCTTAACGATAGTGTCGTGTTTGGGACTACCCGAACCCATAACGACTCAATGAATGTTATTTCATGTTTGGGACAACCCGAACCATTAACGAATCAATGAATGAATGGTCGAGTTAGATTCCTTGAATCTTTCCGGCACAAGCAAAGTTTTCATGAAAGGGGCTTTAAATGTCCATATATGTTAAGGTTTCAAAAGAAACAGAAGTATGTATGTATGAATGAATGAGAAAGCTTTATATTATCGTTTTAGGCTAGCTGCCTATACGATTAGAATGATGGGTCCTCTTACAAACCGTTTGAGTACCACCCAAAAATGCTTTGAGAATGTTAATCGTGATAGCACCGCTTGATCGATTTAAGTAAGGACTGATAAGATAGAAATATTTAACATAGATATGTTACAACATAGAGGCAATGCCTTAAAACTAAGGATTCACTTGAGCTATTTCAATAGCGGTAAGATTAAGTTTTTCACATAAGAACTTATGCTTCTTATGAATATGATGTTAGTCGTGATATCTTTGCTAGAACGACATAGAATGGACTTTCATGGTATCAGTAACTGAGGATGAAGTACTTGTTAGTAAGTGTTTTAAAGTTAGAAGTTTGACCAGAGCCTTACATGAATAAGAAGTTGACATGATTGGGGACGAAGCTCCCATTTGACTGAGTGATTTGTTTTGTTGGGTCTGGCCAGCCCACATGACTAAGATCTCGGTGATTGTCAATTAAGATTTTTGATCTCGAGGTAGAGCATCATCCCAATATATAGACTCGCACTATATAGTTGTCACAATATAATATCCTTTTATCACGATAAGTATAGTAACGATTAGAATTACTCAGTTTGTCATTAGTTTTTAACCATTAGAACGATGCACTAAGTATCAAGCTGTCTTTTAGTAATCAAAGCGATTTTTGGAATCCCAAGCGAAGAACTGGAGCAGGTAGTGAGTATGATGAAGTTTTCAACAAGCTGTCAATATGTGGTCCACATGGTGGACAATAATGAGAAATGCGTAAAGAAGTTCGTAAATGAATCGCGTCATGAGATTTTCATTTCCCCTAGTAAACCAGGGAGATATTACGAAGGAACAAGTAATGAACGAGACTCTCACCACCGAGTCACTACAACAAATGGAGAAGGAAAGAAAGTTCATGCGCAAACAAGATATGTGCACCACCTCAAGATGGAGGTAAAGAAAAAGAAAATGGAATGAAAGAAATAGAGGAAACTCTGAAATGGAAGGAAAGCAATGGAACTTAAGGTATAACCCGATCCTAAAGCTAGCAAGCTCAAGCCAGAAGCTCCATTAAGAAGAATGTCCGAATAGAACAAATGATCGTTTTAAACCACAGAGAACTGGAGCACTATGCCATCACAATGAAATCTTAGAAACCCACATTGAATAATCTTTTGGAAATGAGCAAATGAGTTTACATGGCAGAAGGAGTGCCATTAACCTTTGAAGTGAAAGTTACCAAGATGATGAGAAAAGTTTGATGTTAGAATTCCTTAGTCAATCTAAGAAAGAGACTTAGGACGAAGGAAACAATTAAGGACGTCCGACAGATTTGAGAGTACAAAGATATTTTTCCCAATGAATCACCAAATTTTCACCAGACCTAGTTTCATGCAACATAGTATGTCACTATGGGGAGCACTAATTCCTTTAGTCCGAATTTCAAATCCTATTTCGGTTATAACAAGGTTTTTCCCTTGTTTATTTCTATGATTTTTTCACACCTCGATTATATTTATTCCTTCAAGAATTGGGGTGTGACAGACACTTCTTAATTTCTCTATATTTCAGTTTCCAGACAAAGTAAAACTTTATATTGGGCATAAGAAGAAATTAATAACCGAGCCACATCCTGGGTGGAGCCAAACTTTCAATCTAGGGGGGTCCAATTTTTTTTAAATAAAAATAATTATTAAATTTTAAAAATAATAAATAAAAATTAAAATAACTTAGAAATAAATAATAATCATTAACACAATTATAAATAACTTTTAAATTATAAAAATAGATTTCGTTCATACAAAACAACTTTTACAAAACAACTTTAAAAAATGGATTTTTGCAAATAAAATCATAAAACTTGCATGATCTATTGCACAATTGTTGAAATTAATAATTTAAAATAATTATTATAATTAATAGGAAAAAAAATCGGTAGTTGTTCAGAGAAAAAAATGAGAAGACACTAATATGGTAAAATAATAGAAAAAATAAAACAAAAATAAAACTTGATTAAAAAAATACATAGAAAGAATAAAACAACCATAGGAAATAAATTAAAGTAAAAAATATCGAATGGTTCCACTTTCTACCAATTGTAGGGGATGCGATTTTGCGTCCCTGTCTCCTCTCTCCTAATCATACATACTCAACATATAACTTCTCTACGCCTTTTTAAGAAGATGCATCTATTTTGCAACTTTGCATTGGAGATTCTCTTATAAAAATATATGAATTATTTTTATTATCAATTGATCTTAATTTTTATAATTATTAATTAATTACTCTTATATTTTAATTTTTCCAAATGTATATTATAGTTTAACTATAATACATAAATATTCTTTAGAGATATATATCTTTTTTTTATAATTGAAAATATATTAATATTAGAGTTAAGGAAATATTCATCAATATTGATTAATTAAAAATGTCTAAATATTTATTTTTAAATAAATATCACTATGTGACCCCATTGTGAAATTATGATTCGTCAAGTGACTAGCGCCGAGAGTCACTTGACGGTGTCCCATAGTACTATACATGTAGTTGAAAAAGAATATGTATAAAGGTAAACATAAATAGGAATGTCAATCGGGCCAATTCACGGGATTTCGAGTTAGCCCTATCGGGTTACGGGTTATTTGAGTGCGGGCTAATTGGATTGAAGTTTTTTTTCTAGTTAAAAAATATTTATTATAGTACTAATTTTCACAAGCAAAGTAATGAAATTGAAATTTAAATACGAAGAAAATTTTCATATAATCAACCGAAGACATTATTTTCGGATCAACGCTATAGGGTTTCGTGTTAAATTCGAGCCGAGTCGGCCTATTCAAATTGTAATTTTTATTGAGTTGAAAATTTTCAGCCCTAACCCTCTCGGATTGACAGGTCAGTTGGGTCAACCCACGGGTTTCTGGTTGGATTGACATCTCTAAACATATATATGCATAATGCTACACACAAAATAACTATTAATTAGAACTAATTAGAACCAAAACACTAATTATAGTCACGCACTTTTTTTCTCTTATTTTTCTCACAAAAGCAACAAAAGAATATGAAAAAAAAATCAGAATAATTTGAAAAAAACAGAGCCGCACATATGGGAAAGCTAAAATAAAAACAATACTTATGTTGTTCGATTTTAATTAAAGGCCTATCTAATTAGCCAAGTATAATGTCTTAATTGGTAAATAAAATACCCTAATCTAGCAAAGTAATATGGAAGGACAAAGACCAAAGGTCATATTCCGACAGTGAGAGCGGAGAGGGATTTCAACATAGAAGAGCACGACGATTGGAGAGCACGACTGAGAAACTTAAGTTGGAGAGCACGACTAAATTGAGCGTAGAGACATGGGTGATAGGTAGGTTATTTCAATCGGAGGTATTTGAATAATAATTTTGTTCGTGTGATTGCGTTATTCTTTCAATAATCGATTGGGTTTTTGAAAGTGTATTTATTATTTTTTTTATTTTATGCAATTGCAATTTCACCCTCTTTATACATCACGATGGAACATTTAAGGAAGCACAAGGCTTTGATGATATGGGTAAAAATGTAGGATTTTTTGACCTTGGTATAGACAAGTTTGAGTTTTTTCATTTGAAGGAGTTAGTCGAGGGTTTAGGTTACTCAGGATGGGGTAATTTACTATATGTGGAGCCTAAGTCATATGTCTTTAAGGTGATCAAAATCGATAAAGAGGTGTGATGGAGGTGTTGGGCTTCCTAAGTAGTTCTAACAAATCTTTAAATGTTTTTGTGAAGGGTGGGATTAGGTCAGATGTTGGGGCAAATGATGGGCAGATGATGAAGGAATATTAAATTGAATTAACGTTCCGTTTGCCCGATGATCGTTTCTTGGTTATTATTAATTTATCATACAACGATTAATCTTAAACATGCTCCTATGAATTTAACAGCTGCACATAGGTGTTAGGAATTACTTACTTGAGAAGCGGATGCAGAGGTCGTTGATGATCGTATCGAAAGACTCCAGTTCTGATCTTCTGAACTGTATCCCGCTCAGCTTTCACCGTTGGATGGACAACGAGCTATGAAAGTTCCAAGCTAGAAATCTCCTACACGTTTCCTGCGCCTCCCACAGCTCTCAAAAACCTAATTTTATCAGTGTGTATTTCCTGAGAGCTGACAGCTGTATTTAAAGAAGAAAAATACAGAGAGGGGGCGCCAGTAATGAGTGTTGGGCGATTTCTAGCCCTTCTTGGGCTAGGAGACATTGGGCCAGTCCAGGGACCAGATACAAGGAATAAAGATGGGCCTCAAATAAATTAATTTATCCATGGTCAGCCCAGACCATAATTAATTTATAAATATCAGTTCATTCCACTAGAGAACCAATATTGACTTATCCCTTTATTGCCGGTGTTGAGTCGGGGCTTGTATTTAGACTTATTAAATCCTCGTATTTAAAATATCTGACATCCATTAATTAATTAGAGCTTTGACAGCTTAAATTAATTAATCTCTTTGTAATCCTTAAGCAGTACCACTCAAACCTTATTATTGCGTCTGAACTTAATCAACATGCAGGGTTTAACGCAATAAACATTATTGAGCTCCTTAAGGGGATGTCATTATCCTCTATAGGATACGAGTACTAATACAGATAATCAAATATCATATGTTAACCTCTATCACCCAAGATACAGAGTACTCAAGTTACTATATAACTCTCACTCATAGTAAATCAAAGTGATAAACGAATCAACATATATATATCTGAAATCTTATTAGTATTAAGATCTTATAAGTTACCGAGATCTTGATTCTTCACTTAAGTCAGATAGAGGAATACATCTCACTGTGGTCCTATCAATACGTAATGATGTACCAATATAGATAAGTAGTAAAGACAAACTACTTCCATCTATACCGCAGCCTAAACCAATAACTTGTCCTAGAGTTATTTCGGTTGTGATTATTTTATATCTCTTGAGGTTATTCCAATTATACGGTCTTCTGTGATCTACAACACACCATATAATCTACTTATATAGAGATAAAGAACATACATATGCAATCATGAACACAATCAGATAGGAGATAAAACAGTGAGCACCGGAATCATTGTATACAAGCATAAAATATTTTTGCTTTCAGTATACAAATCCAAAAATCTCCCACTTATACTAAAGCAAAACTTTTAGTATACAATGCGTCTAAATGCTAGCTATTACAACAAACACTTCACTTTTTCTCCCACTTATACTGAAAGTTTTTCTCTAAGTGGGTGGCATCAACCGCAATCCCATCCCTCGAGCATGCTTCTCGTAGGCCTTTTGCGGCAAGCACTTCGTGAAAGGGTCAGCTAAGTTCTCCAATGTATCAATCTTCTCAACTAGCACATCTCCTCTGCTTACGATCTCTCGTATGATGTGGTACTTTCTCTCTATGTGTTCGGTAGCCTTGTGGCTCATGGGTTCCTTAGAATTTGCCACTGCACCCGAGTTATCACAATAAATTATGATACTCTTAGGCAAATTAGGCACCATTCCTAGATCCAAGAGGTAGTTCCGGAACCATACAGCCTCCTTAGCAGCTTTAGAAGCAGCTACATATTCGGCTTCCATGGTGGAGTCTGCAATACATTTCTGCTTTGCACTCCGCCATGATACGGCTCCACCTCCCAAGGTAAACACATAGCCAGAGGTAGATCTCTTCTCATCCCGGTCAGCCTGGAAATCCGAATCGGTATAACCCAAAGGAGTTAGACTGTCTGATTGGTAAACTAGCCTATAATCTCGAGTCCTCTTCAGGTACTTGAGAATATGCTTTACCGCAGTCCAGTGTCCTGGTCCAGGGTTCGACTGATATCTTGCAACCATGCCAACGACATAGCAAATATCAGGTCTCGTGCAAAGCATAGCATACATGAGGCTACCTACAGCGGAAGCATATGGTACATTCCTCATTTCCTCAACCTCACTAGGCGTCTTAGGACACATGTCCTTAGACAGAGGAATGCCATGTCTGAAAGGTAGCAAGCCTTTCTTGGCAGTTTGCATGCTAAAACGAGCAATCACAGTATCAATGTAGGACGTTTGAGATAAGCTCAACATCCTTTTCTGGCGATCACGAACAACCTTGATCCCCAGGATGTACGCTGCATCTCCTAAGTCCTTCATTTGAAACTGTTCGGATAACCACTTCTTTATGTCTGATAATAGCTCAACATTGTTGCCAATGAGGAGGATATCATCTACATAAAGTGCAAGGAAAACCACGTCGCCATTGGCATCTAACCGGTACACGCAACTTTCGTTTTCACAACGAGTAAATCCATAGGATTTAATGACCTCGTCAAAACATTTGTTCCATGACCTCGAAGCTTGCTTAAGTCCATAAATGGACTTCTTCAGCTTCCTCACAAGATGCTCTTCGCTCTTTTTCACAAACCCTTCGGGTTGCTGCATATAAATGTCCCTTCCTTCTTCAAGGAAACTGTTTAGAAAAGCGGTTTTGACATCCATTTTCCAAATCTCAAGGTTCATGTGGGCTGCTATGGCAAGGAGTATTCAGATAGACTTAAGCATGGCAACCGGCGAAAAGGTTTCATCATAATCTATACCATGTTCCTGGGTATAACCTTTCGCCACCAGTCTAACTTTAAAAGCTGTGACTTCGCCATCCGAATCTCGCTTTCTCTTGTATACCCACCTACTACCTATAGCTTCGAAGCCATCTGGTAGTTCAGTTTTCTCGTATACATCCATAGCAGTCATGGATTCTATTTCAGAAACCATGGCGTCGTATCAAGAATCTGCATCCAGATCTTCCATCGCTTGTCTAAAGTTATCAGGGTCGACATCCTTTTGTTCATCAACAGGAAGAAGATCCGAAGACTCTCCCAAGAACATAAATCGATCGGGTTGAATTACAACCCTCCCACTACGACGAAGCGGTGGTGGTACAGCTGTGACAATGGTTTGTGCAGTATCCTGTGGTGCATTCACTTGCACACTTGGCTGGGGTGATGGAATCACCTGTCCATTGCCTTCGATTTCTTGAAGGATAATCTCGGACTTAGACTTGTGTTTATCTATATCATCATGTTCCAAGAATCGTGCGTTGGTGCTAACAACCACTTTCTGATCCTTAGGATTATAAAAATAACCACCTTTCATTCCCTTAGGATACCCTACAAACAACATTACTTCACATATAGGTTCCAATTTCTTCGCTTCCTTGTCTAGCACGTATGCAGGACAACCCCATATCTTTATATGGTTTAAGCTGGGCTGGCGCCCAGACCATAACTCGATAGGAGCTTTAGGAACCGATTTGGACGGTACTAGATTTAGAAAGTAAGCCGCTGTTTCCAAGGCATATCCCCAAAATGAAATAGGCAACGATGCATAACTCATCATTGATCTTACCATTTCCAAAAGAGTTCTATTTCTTCTCTCCGCCACACCGTTCTGTTGGGGAGTACCCGGTGCAGTCAATTGGGATGTAATCCCTGAATCTGACAAGTATTGCAAAAATTCGTTCCCGAGGTATTCGCCACCGCGATCAGACCGCAATGACTTGATAGATTTACCCAATCTCTTCTCCACTTCCGCCTTGAATTCTTTGAATTTCTCAAAGCATTCAGACTTGCGTTGAAATAGGTAAATGTACACATTTCTTGAGTAATCATCAATGAAAGTGACAAAATACTCATACCCTCCACGAGCTTTTGTAGACATTGGTCCACACAAGTCAGAGTGAATCAATTCTAACACATGCGAGGCCCTATTCCCCTTAGCCTTAAAAGGCTTTGCCGTCATCTTTCCTTCTATACAGGATTCGCAGGTTCTAAATGGAATAGCTTGAAATTCTTTCAAGATTCCATTAGTAACGAGCCTTTGGATCCTATTTAGATTGATGTGGCCTAACCTTAGGTGCCACGCATGCGTATATTGTTCATGAGAATAATATTTCCTCTTATTCAGATTAGGACAGATTTGTGATGTAGATGCAACATGGACATAATTTTTAATTGGACATGTAATAGTATAGAGAGAGTTATTCAAAATTCCAGAACAAATAGTCGTGTTATTTTTCATGATAGAGACACCTCTATCAAAAGTAACAGAATATCCATCCAAAAACAATTTTGAAACAGAAATTATGTTCCGCCGAAATTCCGGCACATATAAAATATCTCTCAAAACTAAAATGTCATCACCAAAACATAAAGATAAATCTCCAATAGCAACAGCTGCGACCTTCGACGCATTGCCCATGGAGATGGTGATCTCATCACTTTCCAGCTGCCTTGTCGGCTTGAAGCCCTGCAAGGTGTAACAAACATGATCAGTTGCCCCTGTATCCACTACCCATGAATGTGTAGAAAACGAGGCTAAACATGTCTCAATTACTAGAACTTGTGACGTACCTTGTCCCTTTGCCTTGAGCATCGGACAATCTTTCTTCCAATGCCCAGTCTTGCCGCACTTGAAGCACTTTCCCTTTGCCGTCGGCTTCTTCACACCGCCGGTAGGGCCGTCCACTTTGGCTTTGCCACTCCCACTAGCTTCTTTGTCATTCTTGCCCTTTGGACCTTTCCACTTCTTTTTCCCGCCTTTCGACGAAGAAGTAGATCCCTTGGCAGCGACAAGAACCTCTTTCCTAGTGCCCATGACTCCCTCCGCCGTAACTAGAGCATTCAACAACTCATTAAGAGTATAGTTGGCCTTGCTCATAACGACATTGAGACGAAAGTTCTCATAGGATTTAGGGAGAGTGTTGAGGATGATATCGACTTTGGCTTCGCTTTCGATACCCCCTCCTAGCAGATCAAGCCTGTAAAACAAATTTATCATATGCATGACATGATCGTGCACAGAACTGCCCTCGCTCATCTTACATGCTAAGATTTCTCTCATTATGTTAAAGCGGGTAGATCTTTCGGACTCCCCATAAACCTCAGAGAGATTCAACATGATGCCAGCCGCGTCATCCATGACCTGATGCTGGAGTTGCAAAGTTTGCGACATAGTCATCATAATATAGCACTTGGCCATATTATTTGACTTATGCCACCTCTTATGCGCCTCACGTTCCGCATCAGTCGACTCATCAGTTAAGGGCGCGGGACGTGGAGTGGTAAGCACAAAACTGTGCTCATCAGCGTCAAGAATATACATTATGTGGTGTTTCCATTCGGTATAGTTAGGACCGGTGAGAGGATTGTTTGCAAGTATAGAGATTATCGGAGACATAGACATATCTGAAAGTAAACAATTTAAACATGTAAGAACATGAAGCACATAATTCGTAACAATAATATTGTAACCTTTTGATAAAACAATATTAATGAAACCTCCAACGGCTCAAAGAATTCCATATGTAAGCCACGTTCGTGTGGACGTTTACACATGAACTCCTCAACCAGACTATTTACCTAGTCATTTAATTTCCATCCATGTCAACTTAACCTTTTAACAAAGGAAATTAATAGTTGGACTTAAACTAGACCATATCATTTCAAGAAGGGACTCCGTTGGGGAGTTGTACATTGTACTTGAAATGATATCTAAACAATAACCACAATTTAACCTTGATGATTAAATTCTTGAAATTAGCATACTCACAAGGACCATACCGCTTTCAATTTAATCTCTTGGTTATCTTATTTAAAATCCATCCTCTAAAGTACTTATGAGAATTACACGAGTAAGCCACGTTCGTGTGGACGTTTACCGCATAGCTCCCACTACTTAAATGGATTTAAATATTTTTAATAGAAACCTCAACTTAACAAACTTGTGAAATCAAATACGAAGTAAGCCACGTTCGTGTGGACGTTTACTCATATTCTCAATCACTTTGTCTTGAGGCCGCATGTGGAGGTCTAATAATAATTTTTAATTGCTTAAAAATTATTAAAACTGTTTAGTCTTTTTAATTTCAAAAGGTTTGTTCATGCTCAAACACATAATCCTAATCATGCTTTTCTAGAACGCAACATGTAAAACATGCTCCCAGAATTCTAAAACATGCTTAAGAAAACGATAAACCTACTATCATGCTTATCTAAGCGCAGTTAATAAAGCATATTAACAAGCAAAGACATAGAAAAGCAGGTAAAGAGCATAAGGGATTAACACCACGACATGCAAAGAACATAATTAAAGAAATTAAATTCTTCGTGACCCATTCGTGGAATCCCAACTTCTAATCTATTAAAATAAAAACAGAAAAGAAAAACCCAAAAACATAAACTTGGCCCGAACACTTTAGGCCCGTCTTTGGAATTAGGGTTTGGGTCCCCTAGGGTTTGGAAACCCTAGCTGCCGCCGCCTCCCTTGAACAGCCGCCCCTCCACCGCGCAGCAGCCGCCCGGCGCTCAAGGCAACCCGGCGCTGGCAGCAGCCTCCTCGGCAAGCAGCAGCGGCAGTCGGCAGCGCTCGGTGCCTCCAGCAGCAGCAGCGCACGGCGACAGCAGCGGCAGCGCGTCGCCCGCTGGGCGCGCAGCGCGCAGGCGCCGCCCCTGCCGGCTGCCTCCTCTCCGTCTTGCCCAGCCACCGCATGCAACAGCCCGTGCAGTAGCAGCGTGCACGGCGCACGACCAGGCGCGCGCGGCGCACGGCGTGCAAGCGCTCGTGCGCGTGCTGCCCTCGGCGCCGGCAGCCTTTGCCGCACCGCACCCAGCACGCCACCTCCATCCACCATTCTTTCATCGTTGATTCGTCGTCGTGCTCGTCTCGTTCCTCAGTTTTACAGATTACAAAGGAAAAACAAATACAATATGAAAAACCTAATCTAACCACGGATTTTCTCGTGGTGAAAAATGATTACAACGTCAAACGACGTATTCCACGAATCAACAGACCACGAAGAACAACAGCAGTAAAAACAACGCACATTATTAATCGTACATAAATTAATAATAGAGCCAAGAAATTAATCATGGGCTCTGATACCAATTGAAGGAATATAAAATTGAATTAACGTTCCGTTTGCCCGATGATCATTTCTTGGTTATTATTAATTTATCATACAACGATTAATCTTAAACATGCTCCTATGAATTTAACAGCTGCACATAGGTGTTAGGAATTACTTACTTGAGAAGCGGATGCAGAGGTCGTTGATGATCGTATCGAAAGACTCCAGTTCTGATCTTCTGAACTGTATCCCGCTCAGCTTTCACCGTTGGATGGACAACGAGCTATGAAAGTCCCAAGCTAGAAATCTCCTACACGTTTCCTGCGCTTCCCACAGCTCTCAAAAACCTAATTTTATCAGTGTGTATTTCCTGAGAGCTGACAGCTGTATTTAAAGAAGAAAAATACAGAGAGGGGGCGCCAGTAATGAGTGTTGGGCGATTTCTAGCCCTTCTTGGGCTAGGAGACATTGGGCCAGTCCAGGGACCAGATACAAGAAATAAAGATGGGCCTCAAATAAATTAATTTATCCATGGTCAGCCCAGACCATAATTAATTTATAAATATCAGTTCATTCCACTAGAGAACCAATATTGACTTACCCATTTATTGCCGGTGTTGAGTCGGAGCTTGTATTTAGACTTATTAAATCCTCGTATTTAAAATATCCGACATCCATTAATTAATTAGAGCTCTGACAGCTTAAATTAATTAATCTCTTTGTAATCCTTAAGCAGTACCACTCAAACCTTATTATTGCGTCTGAACTTAATCAACCTGCAGGGTTTAACGCAATAAACATTATTGAGCTCCTTAAGGTGTTGTCATTATCCTCTATCGGATACAAGTACTAATACAGATAATCAAATATCATATGTTAACCGCTATCACCCAAGATACAGAGTACTCAAGTTACTATATAACTCTCACTCATAGTAAATCAAAGGGATAAACGAATCAACATATATATCTGAAATCTTATTAGTATTAAGATCTTATAAGTTACCGAGATCTTGATTCTACACTTAAGTCAGATAGAAGAATACATCTCATTGTGGTCCTATCAATACGTAATGACGTACCAGTATAGATAAGTAGTCAAGACAAACTACTTCCATCTATACCGCATCCTAAACCAATAACTTGTCCTAGAGTTATTTCGGTTGTGATTATTTTATATCTCTTGAGGTTATTCCAATTATACGGTCTTCTGTGATCTACAACATACCATATAATCTACTTATATAGAGATAAAGAACATACATATGCAATCATGAACACAATCAGATAGGAGATAAAACAGTGAGCACATGAATCATTGTATACAAGCATAAAATGTTCTTGCTTTCAGTATACAAATCCAATATATGATGGGTTAGAGTATGGGGCAGGTGATGGGGAATATCGGCCTTTTCTTAAAGAGGTACTCTCAAACTTACCTACTATAGATTCAAGTGAAGGGGATTGCGTGCTTCAAAGGTATGATGGATCAGTAACCAGTGACTCCAAGAGTGAATATATGCCCTCTAACTAGGAAGAAACTAATGAGGATGATGATCCTAATAAGGAACGTGTATAGATGATGAAGAATATTTGGATGTTAGGCAAAAAAAGAAGGATGAAGGTCCTGCTACTTGGGGGTTGGGGAGTTAATAAAGAAGTCTCAGTCTGAAAAAGATGAAGAAAATGTATCAGAGTATGAGGAATCTGATGAAGATGTTAATAGTAGTGAGAGTGACGGGGTGAAGAGAAGATGGTAAGACCTAAGAAGAAAAAGAGTAGGTATGATCAAAAATTTGATTAGAAACAGCTTGATATCACGCTAGAGCTCAGATTTGCAGATGGGCATGAGTGTAAGGTAGCTTTAACAAGCTGGGTAATTGCAAATGAAAAGTTTATTCAATTTAGGAGAGTATCACAAGATCAATGTGAGGCTATTTGTAAGCCTACATGTCCATGGGGGCTTTATGCCTATGTTTTAAAAAAGGGGCTCATTAGGTATTTGAATGAGGAACCATCAACCTATGTCAGTGAATACTACACAGTTAGTAGGTACTTGCAGACATGCAAATATGCTTTGGAATGATGAGCTGTTGTGGTCACAGTGTGATGGTGACAACTTAACATCAACTGAATGATTTATTCAACTTAACATCAACCGACATCTGATATTCAAATATAATCATTTGCAATGATTTATGCACTTTGAAATACTATTTTGTTAGTTCAATTGATGAAAACAATATATGAGTTTAAATAATAATTTTTTGATAAAGAAAATTTATTGATATTGATTTTTAATTAAATTATGAAATAATACATATTTATATATTATATAAAGAAATTGTTTTTATCAATATCAATATGAAAAAATTGATATTGGCCTAATTGAAGGGAAAGGTGAAAAGGAGTGCGAAAATATAAATGACAGACTTGAGGAGGGGAGAAAGCGAGATGAGAGAGATATAAACTTAAAATTGAGGTGAATGAGTGAGGATGAGATAGAGTTTACTTTGTTGCACCTGTAAAATTAAATTAATGTATTTTTTACGCTTTTGAATTTATTTGATATTTGTATATAGAATATTTCCATTGAATTTTATTTCCATGTATTATTTTAAGAATAACAATGGTAATTTAAAGGATGGTCTGTTCTTTTAAATTATTGGTGTTGTAAAAGATGGTCATAGTGTTGTTAAAGTACCACGTGATATTTTGCTCAATCGTTTTGGAGGTTCGTTGCATGAGATAGTGTCAAACACTTACCCACTGTATACTGATGATGATTATTAATTACAGGATATAGCTTACTTGCAATTGAAATGATGCATGTAAATCTAACTAAAGTACCAATTTTTTGGCTAATATTTACATGTCTAAATTTTTAAATAAAATTAGGTGTTCGGATATACATAATCATCAATTATTTTTGAAAGTTGAAACTCCAGTTGCTCTATAAAGAAACATAGATAACTGTAATGAAATTATATTGATTATTATTGGTTTGCAAGTTTATAAAGAGAGATTGTGGAGTGGACATAATGTTTAAAATAAGATTTTAAGACCTTGATTATCGTTTACGTCATCAGATCCAAAATTATTGTTCAAGTTCCAATGTTGGCATTTTTATTTGTTGTGTCTTATGTAATAACGATTAATACAAGTTATGGTCAATCTGTATCAAAAGTTACTAATCATCAAGGTATGAAAATTATGATGAAAATTGTACTCATAATATAGTTCATATTTAAGTTTTCTAGAATGTTTTATGCAATTAACTTAACATATATTACTTCAATCGTACACAATATTTTCTTTTTTGAGAACTACTAATTATATTTTATATCCATTCATAGTCAATATTTAAAACAAGACACTACTATTTAACACATCAACTTTGATTTGTCTCTTTCTCCTCTCAATTTTAGAGGATCATTTTTTCCTCTCTCTTTTTCCCCCCCTTTATAATATTTATTTAGTGTAATGTTGATATTTCTTGAAATAATCGTTTTTACTTTCTAAGAAATGTTTGTGCTTGACTGTTTTAATAATATAGTAAGTCGTATGTTGTGAAACTCTTTTGTTTTTTCAGTTCCTATTTTTTGTATTATGTAATGTAAATTTTGAATTTGATTAGATTACTTTGTATATTTTTTTTGTATCACTTGAATTCATTTATACAATTCTATAGTACTCCCATTATGTATTACAAATACGAATGAATAATCGAACCCTGTGAAGCAGAGGTATAAATTGATATATATGGGAGCAAGGGGGGTACAAATGTATCCTCAAATTTTTTTTAGCTATGTACATATATATAGGGAAGGGCTACCGTGAAAACACTTCTTAAAATAAAAATAAAAACGTTTTTCAATGTATGAATTTTATGTAGAACACGTATGAATTCATCCAACAGAGTTATGAATCAACCGTAGATCTTGATGATCTAACGGCTGAAAATTGTTTATATTTTATATTTTAAGAAGTGTTTTTTTATTTTAGCCCTCCCCTATATACACACACACACACACACACACAAGGAAAAATATAATATAGTATTATAATAATTATATCATTATGTTAAATGTTTAACAATTTACAGTGATTTGTTGTATTAATTTGTTTAGTTTATGTTATTTTTGTCTTTGTTTCTAATTAGATAAGCTTTAATATTGAATTTGCGTCGATCCTCACGTTAAAGTAAATTAAAAGAACTATTAATAATGAAATTAGTTTATTTGTTTAGAAGATAAAACAATTTCTAAAAAAATACACATAGAAACACTGGTATGTTTTGTATCATTTTATAGTACCGCTACAATACTTCATAAATACGTATCAATATTCATGTCGTGCGAAGCGCGGGTATGTTACTCTTATTATATATGTTGTGCGAAGCACTGGTATGTTTTGTATCATTTTTTTTTTGCTTTTTACAATTCTATATATTAATGTTATTATATATGATAAATACGTATGAATAATTGGATCGTGCGTAGCACGGGTATAATACTAGTTATACATAAAACTAGTAAGTGACCCGTCGAAATTCGACGTAGTCTATTAAAATATAAATTTATGAAATTATTAATGTATTTTTTGGTTCATGAATTTTTTCACTAAAATAAAGAATTTAATGAAATTGTTTTAAAGTAGAAAATTATAATATTTATTTGAAATTGACCGACCTAATTTAAATATCTTATGAAATTTATATCTAAGCAGAGTTTCAATCTAACTTTGTTGTGATTTTTAAGGGATCTGTAGTCTTTTCTATAGTAGTTTTTTTATTCCTAATATACAGTAGGTATTAGAGGCAAATTAAGATATAATAAATTTTAAATCGTGTTCATTAAAGTATTATTGATTAAGGTATATTAGTTCTACATTCTTATCTTAAGAGTGGTTTTTATTTTAACCCAATTAAAGTATTATATACGTTGGAACCTGAATTGATCTGCTCATGAGGTCGAAGATAATTTTTTAGAGAATATAAATAGAATTAATGACATCAAAGTCATATATATTGAATAAATCAAGTACGATTTTAAATTGAAATTGGAGAGTTGGATATTATGAAGTATAATATTACAATAATCATTACAACCTCAAAATTACAAATATGGGTTAATTGCCTGTAAATCCATAACGTATACACGGAATTGGTTTTTGCACCTAATTTAAAAAATCCGCTTTTAAATACATAACCTTTCATTTTTGTCTTGTTTTGTCCGGTGACCGATTTTCTCTTATCCCTGCACCGGAAAATGACACGGTGGCAGCCAGAATTGATGTGGTGGCTGCCGGAAATTGACACATAAGCATATTATTGACACATGGAAAAAAATAATAAAAAAAGGAAAAAAAATCACATGTGAAATACCCCCCCACCATCGTCTTCTTTCCCCGTTTCCCCACCCGCCACCCTCCCTCCTCTCCTTCCCCCACCATCTGCCACCGGCCACCGATCTCTGCAAATCGGCCACGCCACCAGCGCCGCCGCCTTCCCTTCCCCCATCCTCCGCCGACCCCTCCCCTTCCCCCACCCTCCGCCACCGCTACCTGACCAAATCGAGAGAGAGATCTCCGCCGGCCCCTCTCTGAAGCTTTGAAGGGATAAAGATTGAATTTTTATGTTGCATTTTTGTTGAATTTGTGGTGTTTGGAAATGTCTTTTGATTTTGCACTTTTCTCTATTGATTTTGTTGAGATTGAGTTTTATGTGTTCGTCATTGGAATTGTTTGTGGGAGGGGATAGGGGAAGGCCGACGGGGGAATTGTGGAGGGCGGGGGGCGTCGTCGGCGTGTGGTGTGTTTGGTTGTGTGTGTGTGTGTGGCTCCGGTGTATGAGAAATCGAGTTGCTGCTAGTCTGAATCGAAGTCGCAAATAGGGGGCATCGACGCTCCTGAGGTGGTAACAGAGGGTGGCGGCGGCGGAGGGACGAGAGTCGGCCTCTCCCTCTCTCTCAATTTCTCAGATCTTTCCCCTTGAATTCTCGAATTCCATCGAGGCAGCAGCGGCACCGAGGTGGGGGAAGGGGAGGGGGGACGGACGGCGGCGGGCGCCGGTGTCCGGAGGTGGCAGGGGGTGGCGCCGGATTGGGGAAGGGGGAATTAGGGTTTGGGGTGGGGGAATGGGGAAGAAAATTAACGATGGGGGGATGTTTCTTATTTCTTTTTTTCTTTTATTTTATGCCACATGCCATAATATGCTTAGGTGTCAATTTTTGGCTGCCACGGTATCAATTCCGGCTGCCACCGTGTCATTTACGGCGCCGAGGTAAGAGAAAACCGGTCACTGGATAAAAATGAGACAAAAATGGAAGGTTATGAATTTAAAAGCAGATTTTTTAAATTAGGTGCAAAAACCAATTCCGTGTATACGTTATGGATTTACGGGCAATTAACCCTACAAATATATGTATTTACTATTTTTCGTGTATGGATATAAATAAAATTTTATTGATCAATGGAATACTAATATAAAGATTTTTAGACACTTAATAGTTTTTAGATGTATAATGATTTTTAGATATTTAATAGTTTTTGGATATGGAAATTGATTAAAAATAAAAAATAAAAATGAATGAGAATTGAGGAAAATTAGAATGGAGTGATAGGCTTGCAGAGTTGGTTTTTCTCGCTAGGGTTTTCAGCTTGCTGAACAAGTTTCGTTCTTTCTTTTGTTTACGATTGTTTCATTCTTTACGTTAGGGTTTCTTGTTACGTATAAATATTGTTGGGTCCGGGGGGGTCTCGAATAGGTGTATGGGGGGGGGGAATACACCTATAGGCTATTTTTATGACTATCTACAAACCTCAATCAGAGGGATCTCAGTCAGAGATAGAAACGAAACTTTACATGCAAACAAGACACATGTTTAACCGAAATAAGTGTTGACCAACAGGGTTGACGACTGATACTGAAAGCTCTTCAGTAAAGAGTTATCAGTTAAGTCACTGGAACTTAACTGATCCACGTAAGGGCTTCAGTCGTGTTTGCAGAGATGAAGATGATATCTCTCTTCCTTACTATCAGAGGATAGTGAGTCAGATTGATATCATACGCAGCGGAAATTAAACTTAGTTTCGAATAGCCTCGGTGGAGCAGATAGTTGGATTAAGGTTTCTCTTTTCAGTTAGTCAGCATTCAGTTTTATCAATTGAAATAACACAGATATGAATGTAAAACTGAAAGCTGTAAATAACACAGAGACTTTTACGTGGTTCGGAAAAACTCTTTCCTACATCCACGGCTGGTTGATCAGACCAACAATCCACTCCGCAAGTGCTTCCCGGGTGCACTGCAAACCGTGAACTGAAGATAGCTCTCTCTTCAGCACCTACACACCTAGCGTAGGGTTTCCCTACCTACACACTTCGCGCAGGATTTCAGCACCTACACATCTCGTGCAGGATTTCCTTGCTAAGCACACCTCGTGCTCAGACTTCCCTATCAGAGTTCAGAACACCTTCTGAAACTCCGAGTCACTCAAACACTCTTATGGGGGAGAGGTTTAAACGAGTGCCAACTATACTTACAAAGAACAAGTTCTTTGAAGCAAGTTTGACCTTTGGCTTCTGGGTACACAGAATATATGCCTAGGGTCTAAGAGAATGTATGTAATCAGCAGTGACTGATTTTGGCTTTGAAATTCTCTTCTTCGATTCAAGCTTTGGGCGGTTTAAGCTTTAGGCTGAGTAGCTATTTCGGCAGAGCTTCAGCTTATGTCGTTGAATCGGTGAAGATTGAAGTGATCCTCGAGCGCTATTTGTAGGAGAACTCTTGAATAGATCCGTTGGCGTAAATCGTCCTCAAGATTTCTTCCGTTGGAGAGCAATTCGAATTTGGGCTGAGGCTTCAATCTTCGAGGTTCCTTGTCTGTGTGGAAACGGCTCTCTTTGATGGACAGGAGATGTGACATCTCTGAAAAGTAACCACCAGATAGGAATGACCTCTGCAGAGATAAGATATTGAGATATCTCTGCATTTAATGCGGCTGTACTTGAGCGTACGTGGCTTCCTCTGAACGTTGGAAGATCAGTCCTAGGAGGAATGTTCAACTGATACTTGACTTTAGTATCAGTCCATGGCGCGCATTAAATAATCAGTCTTCAACTGATTATTCAACTGATACTTCAGTTGGTAACTGCAGTTTTCAGTCTTCAGTCTTCAGTCTTCGTTCTTCAGTCTTCGTTCTTCAGTCTTCAGTCTTTGACACCGCAACTAAACTAGAAACGAACTCTAACACTTGAGTTCAAAAACGATTCTAGTCTATTACATTTAAGTCCTATGAATTTTGGTATCATCAAAACAAGGGTTAGGATATTCCACAAGGTTCCCAACAATTTCCCCCTTTTTGATGATGCCAAAACCACACAGCAGTTCTAGACAGCAAAAAGACTGAGCTCACAGTACAAGTTCTAGACAAGGGGTGAAAGCTGTTCCCCCTTAACAACAGAACCTAAATAACTTGTACTCAGAGCAAGAACGAAAACAGTTCTAAACACAGAACAGCAAGAAGACAGAAAAACCATAAATCAGAGCCTGGACAAAGAGTCATTGTCTTCAGGGTGAGATCAATAAGAAGTTGTTCTTTTTATAAACGAGAGACTGATAAAGTATCAGTCTAAGATTACATCTTGGGAACATAAAAAGAACATTACAGAGTATTGCCATCTTACTTAAGGTACTTGATTGTAGAGTTTGCAAACAACTTCCCATACCTTTTTGGCTTCTTTGGAGTCTGGATGAAAGTTCCAGATTCTACAGATGGCTGTGCATTCTTTCTTGATCTTCTCTCTGTCAACACCATTTCTGAACCTTGGTGGAGCTGCTGCTTTCTTCTGAGGGTCAGGTATGCTTTGTCCATAAGCCTTATGAGCTTCCAACATTTGATGAACAGGTTCTTGTTCTTGTAAATGCATCAGGAAGTACTTCCAGGCTTCATTCATGCGCTCCTTTTCGCCTTGAATATCCGCAAACACCATCCATTTGGTGTAGCGTTCCTTGAGTTGTTCCCACCAGTCATTCAGCTTTGATGGTATCCATTTATCTGGTCTCTCAAACTTCTCCAGATAGGATACAATCAGTTCACTCTTGAGATAATGCTCAAGCTTTTGACTTTCCTTCAGAGTTGAGCTGAATTCGACCGTTTTCTTCCTCTTCAATTCTGATTCACTAGAAGAGTTTTCTCTGTCTCTCTTCCTGCTAGCTTCAACTGAGGCGAAGGTGGGAGCTACTCTTGCCGTGATTTCCTCAGCCCTGTTTTCCATCTTTTTGAGAACATCGGGGAGCATGTCCGCTTCTTTTTGCATTCGTCTCAATATATCCTCTTCCCCCTTTTTGGCATCAGCTGGAGGAAGTTGGCTTTGTAACTCTTGAAGATCAGTGAGCATTTTCTGAACAAGAGCGGTGTCAGTCGATTCTCTGGTTTGTTGGAGTTCCCTTTCCACCTTTGCTAGTCGTTCCATTATAGGCTGTACCGTGGTTGCAACAAGTACCTGAACCTCTGTTCTTGGCATGAACCTCTTTAGGAACTCAAGTTCCATTTCCTCGAGCTTTGTAGTTAGACTGAGGAAGTGTGTCTTCCTTTCAATCTCTGATTCGAGAAAGAGAGTGTAGAGTTCTTCGTGCTCTTTCTGTACTTTGGGAAAGCCAATCTTTGTATCAACCATTTCAAGCTTGTAATTGATCAGAGAATCTTTCTGTTTCTTCATCTTCAGCTGGATCTCCTTGATCAACTTGTCATGATGAATCATATCTTCGGTTGCCTGTTCTCCGACTTCTTTGAGCTTTTTCACGAATTTTTCACCATAGATTCGCTGCCCTTCAAGCTCGTGTCTGAGAGAGTCGATCTCAAGCCTTTGATCAGCAAGCTGATTCAGCAGTACATCCATTGGGTTTTCTTCAGTATCAGCTATCCTTAAGAGATGTCTGCGTGGCCGATTGTGCTTCCAGATAGTAAGACGCGTATCAGTTTCTTCATCTGAATCAAATAGAACAGGTCCTTCCGGGCGTTCGACGTGTTCTATTGGAATGTCGGATTCGTCAGAGGAGTTCTCCTCTTATTGACGTTCTTCTTCAGTCTTGGATGTGGAAGCCTCAGCTTGATTGGATGAGGCAGGGTAACCAGTTCTTCCTTCAATAGGTTGCAGAATCTCTGGTTCTTGACTGATGTTTTGGCCTTCCGGTGGAATTGCCTCATCAGTGTTTAAGAACGTTGATGAAGTTGGTGGAGATTCGAAGATGTTATCAACTCGTTCTGGAATAGCTTTGTCTGCTGATCTCTCTTCTTCTACAGAAGGAGGAGTATCAATCGCCGTGATGCTCGTCGGATCCATTTCAGCAGTGACAGTCGGATGGGTGGATGGTGGCTCCGGTTGACTGATTGAGTCAGTCATTGGTTGATCATAGATGGCATGATCAACAACAGCTTCCTCCGGTTGTTGAATGACTTCCTCTGTGATGAGAGGCTCTTTCAGCACTTTTGAAGTTTCTGCTTCTCTGTTGTATGTCAAGAAGCGTCTGTAGTATTTGGAGGAGAACAAGTAGCTCATGGCGAAGTTGTCGAAGTCATGAATTACTTCCCAAACATTTTCAATTTGGAAGAGGCTGAGTAGGGAAGCCTCCTCCATTTCAAATGAGTCTTCAGCTCCAGAGCCGAGAAGACTGTTGATTCTAGGGCATGGCGCCGTTTTCAGCAGAGTATACGTTAGGAGTCTGTGAAGGTCCCGGTAGACTCCTTGAGACATATCCACATTTCCAATAATGCTTCGGAGGTGATTGGTGGCACATTGTTGAGCTTCAGTCAGAAAGTCGACTGCTTCCTGAGTTCCTTTCAAAGCAAAAGTGGGAGCTGATTCTGGTACACTCTCTACAACTGTTTTGCCTTTGGATCTAGGAGAGAATTTCCAAGGCATCTCTGTTGGTATTGACGGTTTCTTGGGAAGGGTGGTACGAGTACGTCGAGGTACTCTTGTGCGAGGATTTGATTGAGATGAAGCAGGGGTTTCAGAATCTGATGATGGAGGAGAAGAGATGTCGATTACCTTTTCTTTCGAGGAAGGTTTGGTATCTCTTCTGGCAATTTTGAAGAGGCGCAGGCTGTCTGTGAATTTGATCATCTGAGGCCAATGCACATACTTGTGCTTCTTTGTTCCTTCGATGATGATCTGAGATACTCTGTTCCCTTGTCGAACCATCGTCGCCGGTCGTGTGTTGTGGGCTTCATTGTACAGAAGCTTCAAGTAAGCTTCTTCCCAGTTGAAGCACTCCTTCTTCATCAGAGCAGCCATGACATGCTTCTGCGGTTGAGAAGCTTTGTCTGGAGTTCCCGTAGCGCCTATCCAGCATTTCTGGATAATCTTCCCCAATGTGGCAAATTCTGGATGAAGATGAGACAGAGTGATCTGACTCTTTGTTGATTCCGATTTATCCTTTAGCGCAGTCTTGAGGGTTTCATTTGCTTCATCATCAGTTAGTGAAGAGAGTAGAAATCCGTTGTTTGGGAGATTGAACAATTCCCCAACAATTTCAGAGACGTTGAGAGTCTCTTCAATACGTTTTGCTCCATCAATGATGCTGACCTTCGAGGTAAGTACTCCCGACTTGTTGAATTTGAGATTTTTGTAGAACTCTCTGACAGCTTCATCGAGCAAGTAATTTGGTTCACTTGTGACAAACTTCGTCCAACCATTCTGGCGAAGTATTTCAGAGACCTTCAAAAATTCTGGCTTCTTTTCAAATGATTCTTCATGTATTGTCTGTTCATATCTGACTTCTTTCTTCATTGAGGCTTCCTTCTCTTTGTCAGTCTTCTTCATGTCAGTATTGGCCATTTCGAACAGAATATCAGTGAAGAGAATTTCTGCAAAAGGGGATCTCACAGTAGATTGCTGTGGATTTAGAATGTTAGAGAGAATGTGCAGATGCGATGGAGAAGGTGGAATGGCAGTAGTAATGAAGAAAGTGTGATCATGGGAGATGAACAGTTTCCTAGGGCAAACGAAAAGACGTGGGCGCGGTTTGAAATGTGTGCGCTAAATCAATTATAATAAATTTTGACGTCCGTAGTAAGTGCCCTACAAAAAAATGCCTAGAAAAATGAGATATGCACTGATATAGAATATTTGTCATAATCATTTGCCGTAAATAGGCGGCGTGCAGTGTTTGCAGAGAATTGAAAAGATATGCAAAAAGGAGTTTTTGGAAATTGAAAGTCTAAAGATGGACGCAATCTCTTCAGTCAGTCAAAATCACATCTAGGCCCTTTTAAAGATAGGACAAATAAATGATACGAATAGGTTCCCAACAAGTAGTAAATACAGTCAGTCAGGTCCTGAAGAAGAAAAACATGAACTTAAACAGTGTTCCCCCTGAATAATGTAACCCATAAACATCGTGTGAAACGAGGCAAAAACTGAATAAGCATGAATCATCTATGAACACAGTCTAAATCAAAAGGAATCAAAAATACGGAAGATCATAACAAGGAAGAGCTAGCTAAGACAAACCAAGAACATCATACACAAAATAATGAGTTTCTGTTTAGATGACATTCCTTGTTCTTTCTTAGTCCTTAGTTGATGCGGAGTTGCTTGTTTGGCTTCCTTGGAGGACTTCCTTTTGATTCTTCAGTCAGCTTCCCTTTTCCTTTCCTGTCCTCTTCACGTGTCTCCTTGTTACCAGATTCGGGGACATTGATGACTTTGTCCTGGACGTCCAGTTGTTGTTGAAGGTGAGTGACTGTTGATTCCAGAATCGCGATTTTTACTCTTAGCTCATACGAGACTTCTTCATGAATGAGCATCCTTTCTTCCAGCATCTGGACCCTTTCATCAGTGGTATTTTCAGTAGGCTCTTCTTCTTCAGATTGCTTCTCTTTTTCCATTGCTCTTGTTGAAGCCGACTGATGAGGTGGAATTTCATGGTGGACTTCAAAGTCCTCATCATTGTCTTCTTTGAGAAGACCTCTGGAGGTGAGGTACAGTCTAAAGTTGGGTGCCCAGTCGTGGATGGCATCCCAAACATTTGTGACTCTGAACTTCTCAAATATGTTGTTTTCCAAAGTTTCTATCTCACCATCAGTGAGAACTTCATCAATCTCTTTGTATTGAGATTTGGGTAGAGTCTTGATGAAGATATAGAAGAAATAGCTGACAAGAGCTTGGAACTCTTCAGGATTCAGGGAGGCTAAGACTGTGGGAAAAAGGGTTGTGACACAGTGTTCGGACAGTTGTGTCACGAAGCTTTTGAGTAGGGCTTTTTGATTGATAAAGGTTGAGGATGAGGGAGCAGCATTGTCGTTAGAAACTTCATCAAACTTTTCTTTCTTGTTGAACCCTTCAAGACAGTAATGGAAGAAACCTCTGAGAGGAAGTTCTTCAGATTCTGTTTTCTTGTCAAAGGTTACTCGAGTCTCCTCTGTCGGTTGATTTTCTTCATCTGCAGGAGTGACAGATGGAGTCTGTTGTTGAGGAGTTTCTGTGCTCGGCATTGGAACTTCTTCAGAAGATTTTGGAGCATCTTCTTCATGTTCCTCATTGTAGGATTTCAGTGGGGTGTCCAGCGAGATCTTGACTGGAGACGACATGCTATCGAGCTTTCTTTTGGTTGAGCCTCGAGTCTTGTATCATGGCTCGGATGTAAGGAGAGGAATTTCAGTCGAGATGATGGAATTTCCTCTGAGTGCGCTATTCTGTTTTTCAAACAGATGAATGGTGGAAGACACTTGAGTAGTGTTTTTCCAGAAGCAAGGAGTCCCCTTAGCACTATGGAGGATGAGTGCTGAGACTCTTGTTCCTTGACGCAGATGTCTGGTGGAGTGAGACTCTTTCTTCTCTTCAGCGAGGATCTGAATATAGGCCTTCTCCCAGTTGAATGGGCCTTTCTGCATCAGGGCAATCAGCACAAGTTTGTGTGGTCGTGAGAGATGACCAGGAGATCCAAGAGTGCCGAACTAGCATTTCTTGATTATCTTTGCAATGGGTCTGAGATGAGTGTGAATTCTTGAAATGCTCAGAACATTGGTGATGATGCAATCGGCAGGTGCATTGCTTGTCAGTGCTTCCCTCATATGCTTAGTGGCTTCTTCGTCAGTGAAGAATGGAGCTGATCCATCAGTTGGAAGGTTGAACATCTCTCTCACAGCTTCAGATACATTGATGGACATCTTGGTTGATTCTGAGAAGTCTTCGTTGGTGAAAACAGAAATCTCTGTTTTAAGTTCACCAGTCGATTCATCCGTCTTGATGTTGTCGTAGAATTCTCGGATGATCGACTTGTTGAGAAGAAAACTTGGTGAACATTGGACGAACTTCATCCATCCATGTCGTCCTAAGATCTCATCGATCTTTTTGAAGTCAGCAAGTTGTTGGAGCGACTCCATTGTTACCACAGATTCGTAACACACAACTTGTAGCGAAGCTGATTTTCCCATTTGGATTCTTTTAGAGGTTTTCTGCAAAAGTGTGAAGATTGATTCTCACAGAGATGGAACTGTGGATTCTTGTTGTTAGTTTTGCAGAGAAAGACACACACAAGAATTTTGGTACACTAAGATTTCTCAGAGATTGAGAAAATCTTTAGTCGAAGATGAAACATTTTTGAAGATAGTGTGAGAGATCGTGCAAAAGGCGGTTTCAATAAACGTTTGAAATCCGTGCAAATGGAGTCGTGCCACGTGGATCACTCCGCTTGTTAGTAAAAAAAAAAAAGGCGGGATCGTGTGATCATGTGACAACCGTTTTCGAATAAATGTACACGTGTCTATAAAATAAGGAATTTAAGCATTTAGACACATCAGATTTAAGTAGTACAGCCAAAAACAAGTTATTAAAGAAAAGCAGTCATAGATACAAGTGATATTGTTGAGAAAGGCTTACACAGAGAGAATTAAAAGATATGACTTTGTTTGAAGTGTAAGTTCCCCTTGAGACTTATGACTGATTCTCCTTTGGTTTTGAATCCGTTGGCTGTTGTTGCATGCTTCTTTCTCGTTCCATCTTTCTTCTGTGCAGTAGTGATTCCTCACGAATCACTCTTTCAAGGACTTCTGACGTCGCTTTGAATTCTGTCTCTGTTTCCTTGAGACGTTGAAGAAGTTCTTGTTTCTGAGACTGAAGTAGTTTCAGTCTGTTGTTCAGTCTGTGTGCCTGAACATTTCTTTTGTCTGCTTCGTCTTCATCTGCTATGAAGTGATGCATGACAATCCATCGAGCATCTTGCACTTGATTAGTCTCTCTTATGATCTGTTTGTGCTCCCTAAGAAGATTTTCAAATCTTGTTCTTAGGTTTTGATACTTTAGTCGTGTTTGATCATATTTGCTCGTTGCTTCTGAATGTGAGTGGGTTGGACTCTGATTTTCTTCTGGAAAGATGAACCTTTCTTCTTCATCAGACTCCAATGATCCCATCTCAAGTCCGCTGATCCCTCGAAAAAATGTATGAACATAATCGCTGGAGGAATCCATCTTGTTCCTGTACATGGTTAGAGAATGAAGGTAGAAGCACACAGGAGACAGGATAAGGACACAAACCAGGCAGACACAAGGGTAATCTCAGGAAGAGATTTTTGATCAAAGACAACGTTTCCCCCAAATAGGATCTAGTTCAAGTAGAACTAGTCAGAGACAGATAGTTCTTGCGAACAACCTGCTCTGATACCAATTGTTGGGTCCGGGGGGGTCTCGAATAGGTGTATGGGGGGGGAATACACCTATAGGCTATTTTTATGACTATCTACAAACCTCAATCAGAGGGATCTCAGTCAGAGATAGAAACGAAACTTTACATGCAAACAAGACACCTGTTTAACCGAAATAAGTGTTGACCAACAGGGTTGACGACTGATACTGAAAGCTCTTCAGTAAAGAGTTATCAGTTAAGTCACTGGAACTTAACTGATCCACGTAAGGGCTTCAGTCGTGTTTGCAGAGATGAAGATGATATCTCTCTTCCTTACTATCAGAGGATAGTGAGTCAGATTGATATCATACGCAGCGGAAATTAAACTTAGTTTCGAATAGCCTCGGTGGAGCAGATAGTTGGATTAAGGTTTCTCTTTTCAGTTAGTCAGCATTCAGTTTTATCAATTGAAATAACACAGATATGAATGTAAAACTGAAAGCTGTAAATAACACAGAGACTTTTACGTGGTTCAGAAAAACTCTTTCCTACATCCACGGCTGGTTGATCAGACCAACAATCCACTCCGCAAGTGCTTCCCGGGTGCACTGCAAACCGTGAACTGAAGATAGCTCTCTCTTTAGCACCTACACACCTAGCATAGGGTTTCCCTACCTACACACCTCGCGCAGGATTTCAGCACCTACACAGCTCGTGCAGGATTTCCTTGCTAAGCACACCTCGTGCTCAGACTTCCCTATCAGAGTTCAGAACACCTTCTGAAACTCCGAGTCACTCAAACACTCTTATGGGGGAGAGGTTTAAACGAGTGCCAACTATACTTACAAAGAACAAGTTCTTTGAAGCAAGTTTGACCTTTGGCTTCTGGGTACACAGAATATATGCCTAGGGTCTAAGAGAATGTATGTAATCAGCAGTGACTGATTTTGGCTTTGGAATTCTCTTCTTCGATTCAAGCTTTGGGCGGTTTAAGCTTTAGGCTGAGTAGCTATTTCGGCAGAGCTTCAGCTTATGTCGTTGAATCGGTGAAGATTGAAGTGATCCTCGAGCGCTATTTGTAGGAGAACTCTTGAATAGATCCGTTGGCGTAAATCGTCCTCAAGATTTCTTCCGTTGGAGAGCAATTCGAATTTGGGCTGAGGCTTCAATCTTCGAGGTTCCTTGTCTGTGTGGAAACGGCTCTCTTTGATGGACAAGAGATGTGACATCTCTGAAAAGTAACCACCAGATAGGAATGACCTCTGCAGAGATAAGATATTGAGATATCTCTGCATTTAATGCGGCTGTACTTGAGCGTACGTGGCTTCCTCTGAACGTTGGAAGATCAGTCCTAGGAGGAATGTTCAACTGATACTTGACTTTAGTATCAGTCCATGGCGCGCATTAAATAATCAGTCTTCAACTGATTCTTCAACTGATACTTCAGTTGGTAACTGCAGTCTTCAGTCTTCAGTCTTCAGTCTTCGTTCTTCAGTCTTCGTTCTTCAGTCTTCAGTCTTTGACACCGCAACTAAACTAGAAACGAACTCTAACACTTGAGTTCAAAAACGATTCTAGTCTATTACATTTAAGTCCTATGAATTTTGGTATCATCAAAACAAGGGTTAGGATATTCCACAAGGTTCCCAACAAATATGAATGCTATGTGATGGACAACAGTTAGTTGATTTTTGATAAATATTACAGTGAGTTATTCTGTAGTGACCCACTCTTTTATGTTATTTAAATATGGTATCGCGATAATTAATATCGCATCTTTTAGTAAATGAAACCCAGTTGCCAGTTATATATGAATCCAGCTTATGATCCTGATTTTTTTTTCAGAGACGGAGTTATCATTTTAGCCTTATACTTTTGTATCGCTTGAGAAAATCGCGATGAGAATTATTGAGCTATTCAATAATTATTATCTCCAAGTTATGACTGACTTAGCAAAGTCATGTTATTTATTAATCGAGAAACAGATGCAATTATATTTTATTAGTGCTACTAGAAGTCCTGGAATTACTTACGACTGCGAAGTAGATTAAATCCACGGATTTAATTTAAGATATATTACAATTTTTCAATATTGGAAGCAAGGAAGCAAATATCAAACAGATACAGAAACGCGGTGATTAGAGACTCGAAATCAGTATTTTATTTACAGTTCACGGATTACAGTTTAGTTCCCAGCTTGGGAAAAATTCGACTAGAATATCACAAAGGTTGGAATTACATGGCCCACTTATTGCCACTAGCTCAAGTAGAGCACACAAGTCAATAAAGTTAGTAGATAGAAAAGAGAAAGAAAAGTCAAAAAGGGGGAGGAGTGTGTGCTGCAGAGAGAACAACCACTGCACACTTTCCCCACTAGCGATTGTACTCCCTCTTTCCCCTGCAGAAGAAGCTGCCCACCAGCTATGCACCCCATCTTTTTAGTCACCTTCCATGGCTGCCATGTTCCCCCAAGTCTCAACCTCCAGCCACCCTATCTCTGCACACTTTGCTAGCATACTCAAGTATGCGATGCTCATTTTCCTATTAATGCCAAACACCCAACAAATGCAATATTCACTCTCATCTCATTTTCATCCAAAAGTTCCGAGAACAGTTTCAGTTGGTTTCGGCCGAAGCTCTCAAGGTAAGACTTGGCTTCAATGCTTCCTTTTCCCATTGATTAGTTCACCTGCAATAACAAAAAGACCAACGTTCATTTCAGTTATGCTCCAATTAAAACCAATCTGCTATAGCAAACAGTACAGCAATTAAGCCAAGCAACTGCAAGGTGAGTTTACTAATAACTCTACCATTTCTGCCAAAGTTTACTTCATTCGTGTAAGCAATAGCACCTTCAATTCATTTCAGTTATTGTACAATACGTTCAACCTCCAACAGCAAACAATCAGTTTGAACATTCAAGGTATTGATTCTATTTCAAATACCCATTCCAGTAATCATTCATATTAAAGCATGAGCACGATCAGTTTCAGTTTCAATTATGGAAGACCTTATAGATATCTTGAACTTAGTAAACACCCAACTATGCGATTGAACAAGTGACAGTTACAAGTATGAGTAAACGAGCATAATTTGAGTTTATGCAAAGCAAAGAAGAGATTACACCTTGTCTTTGATTCACGATTGAGAATCGATTAAAATAGAATTGAGTGAGAAAAAGACTTAGCTTTAGAAAGGAACGTGCTGCTGCCCTGCTCTGATTTGAGGAGACGGCGCGACGACGAAGCCTCTGTTGACGTCGGGACGAGGGAATCGTCGGAGGCAGCAAGCTTCTCCCCACCACTCGCCGATTTTGGAAAAACGACGGCAGAGGTCGGCTGAGTTCCTGAACGGGAAGCATAGGGCTTTTTCCCATCCGTGTTGAAAGGAAGAACGAGAAAAGAAAAGGAGAGGGGGCTGACGGGCTCCAGGCCGGAGCAATGCCGCTCCCAGACGGCGACCGACCGCCCAATTTCGATAGAACGCGGCAACTGTGAATTTCAGATTTTAGGGCTCTGCGATGAAGAGAAAAGGGCGGCGCTGGAATAGACGCGTAGAAGAATGACGCCGGTGATAGCAGACGATGGCTGGACGGCCGGAGTAAGTGGAACCGACCGGATTTTGAGAGGAGCCGAGCGAGCAGACTGTAGAGGAAGGGGCGAGCGGCTCCGAGAGAGAGAGAAAGAGAACATGGCCGAGAATTTTGAGAAGAGAGAGAGAGTGGGCTTGATTTTTATTTTAATTATTCGGGCTTCCTTTTATTTAAGTTTGGGCCGAATTTTGAGCTTGTTTTTTTAGAGATTGGGCTTCCAATTTTAATAGCTTGGGCTTTCATATTTAAATTCGAATTGGGCCAGTCTTTTATTTAATTGGCCCTTCTCATTATTTCTATTGGGCTTGAATTAATTTAAGGAGTTGGGCTGATGCACATTTTATGCTGGACTATTATTCTAATCCCATTCATATTGCGTTGGGCCAGTTTAATTCACCATTTGGGCCAATTAAATTGTCTTTTGGGCTAAGATTAATTCTTTCCAGCCCACATTGAGTACTATTATCACTTGGGTTGAAGCTATTTCTTTAGTTAAGCCTTGCAGTATCTGTTTTAAAGGAGCCCAATTAGTTATCAGTGGGTGGGCCGATTCTTATTCAGCAAATGAGCCGCCCAATTTATTAAATTATTGTTTTTGGACTTCGGACTTTAAAGCAAGCCATTACTATTTATTTCATTATAGCCACTTGTTTATTTAATTAATTGGATACTCTCTTTCGAGCCTATTAATTATTTGAGGTTATGTTAGTAATTATGTTTCTATCGAAAAGCCCGATAATTTCTACAAGGTCACACTTCGTTAAAGCCGAGTTAGTCCTTTATTTCCGATCGAGTACAAATGCGAGGTTTATTTCACAGCTAGAATATTCCGATGAGGAAGGAAGAATCACAGTTTTATTCGACCGCGTTAGACGAGAATTAGTTAAATCTATTAACGAGGATTAATGGTAGAATTCCCGATTATCGCTCAGAAGATTAGTTCATGCATACGAGATTCATGCATAAGTTAAATTACGCTTTCTCATTAATTGAGAATTTTCCTCGAGGCAATGTCTTATTTTACATTCTCGTGATTAAGGTCAAGCGCGAGAGTAAGAACTACTCAAGGAGTCACAGTACCTTAGCAAAACCTTGCTATCAGGTGGGCAATTTCTTACGCGTAATAAAATGCTATCAGAGAACTATGCAAGTTTATGCTTTATTATGCCTAGACGAGTTTAGCTTCATTATGCTTTAACGCTAAATGATTTACACTATGCTGTTACGCTTATTTACGCCTCATGTGAATTACGCTTTGTTACGCTTGAATGCTTTATGCTAATAAGTTTATGCCTGTGAGTGATGCTTGCGTCTGTTGGGGGAGGCCTCCCTCAACAGTACGATGCCGTGTCCGCTGAGGAGGGCCTTCCTCACGGCGCGATGCCCGTGTCCGCTGAGGGAGGCCTTCCTCAATAGTACGATGCTAGCGTCTATTGGGGGAGGCCTCCCTCAATAGTACGATGCCGTGACCGCTGAGGGAGGCCCCCCCTCACGGCGCGATGCCCGTGTTCGTTGGGGAAGGCCTTCTCCACGACACGATGCTTGTTTATGAGTGTTTATGTTTGTCAATGATGAAGAATGCCCTTATGTTATTTATGAATTTGGAAATGTTTAATGAGCAAAGGATATGAAAGAAACTTATGCCTCTTATGCGATGTCGTGTTTTGTTGTTGATGTTATGTTATGCTTTAGTTTTGGCAACTGCCCACTAAGTACTCTTGTACTTAGCCCTTCGTGTGGTTATGTTTGTGCAGGTTGAGCTGTGATGGGCGATGAAGTGTTGCTGAGTGGAGCTTTTGTCAAACTTAAAGTAGGCTCAGAAAGGATACATGTCTTCATACATGTATCTCAGTTATGCTTTCCGCTGTAAACACTGATTATTTCAGTGACGCCTTCCGCTGCAAACGCTGATTTTGTTTTAGTCAAGCCTCTAGCTATGCCTTTTTCCTTTCAAGGAATATTTCACGCTTATTCAATTTCTTTGAGTATTCATTTATGCGCCCCTTCTAAACCCGCTTCTTAATCTCCCTTCCCTGGTCATGGTTTTTCCGGCTTAATTATTCATAATTAAGTCCGGTCGTGACATATTCTCTCTCAAGTTTCAAATTCTTCTTGATTTTTCCAAACAAGAATTCATTCTATCGACGTAACGGCGAGTTCATCATCCCTCGTCGCGTGTCATTCATCGTCCCCGAGTGGCAGCATCAACTGCACATTGGGGTTTAGGGATTCATCGCCTAGATCATTTTGTGGGTTAGGTTCAGATATTTTGGGATTCTCCATATTTATCATTCCTGTTAGTATTTCACGCAAACTCATAAGTCTTCCGCTCATTCATACTGGTTCAGTCCGGCCACGTCAGTCCAAGTCTGGCGAGAATCACATCATTAACTGATAACTTCTTACTGAAGAGTATTCAGTATCAGTTGTCAATTCTGTTTTGGTCAAAACTCTTTTCAGTAAACAGGTGTCTGAGTTTGTGTTTAAAGTTTCATTTTGATTTTTGTGTTAAAATCAAAAATAGCCTATAGGTGTATTCCCCCCCCCCATACACTTGTTCGAGACCCTCCGGACCTAAGATATATACTTGTGCTGATACATTATCTTGTCTTATATAGATGAGTGTAGTTATACGGCCATTTTGAACACTTCCTCGTAGGGTTTAGATTATCCATTTAGAGTTTAGATTATCACTTAGGGTTTAGATTCCCCATTCATGATTTAGATTGTCCATTTAGAGATTAAATTTTCCATATAGGGTGTTGCACGAATGGTACTTATGGTCATATTAGTGTCATATACTCTCTCTTATGAACATTAGTACCATTCGTGTATGGCATTATTGGCACCCCGCGCAAATTCGAATCCGATCTACCCTAATTAAGGGCAAAACAGTCTTAAAATATAAAAAATGACCAAAATTTATGTTTTTTAAATTGGTGGCCAGATATTGTGTTTTACTGTTCAAAATGATGTGAGAATTCCCTTCCTTAGCCAAAATGAGATAGTTTGAGACTTATATAGCCACCACTTTTAAAAGATGACTTTAGGGGTCAAAAAATATTGAAAGTACATTTTTACCCTTACTAATTGGTGAATAAAAATAAAGAGAAAATAAATTATTTTCACCCACCTCCAACCTCTTCTCATTCTCTCTCTCTCTGCTCTTCATTCTCATTCTCTCTCTCTTCATCCATTAATGAACTCAAAGCTTGCGTATCTTCTTCTTCCTCCATTCTTTGATTTTCGCAGGTTGTCTTGGGCCGTACAGCTGACTTTAATGTGATAGTAAATGTTAATGTAAGGTAGGTTGGTGAAGATATTGATGAAAAGTGAGTTTAGGGTTCTTCTTCCTCATTTCTTTTCTTTTGGGTGAAAACCCACGAAATTTTTTCCAAAAAATCCACGATTTTTTTATCTGAAAACACTTGGGTTGGGCGAAATTCTTTGGGCATTCTGATTGTATTAAGGTATATATGTTAAATTCATAGCAAATGTATCAATTGTATGTTTTATTTTCTGATTTTTGTGAGAATATTGCAGTACACAGTAGTCTCTGCGTAAATGACACAGTTAAGACTATATTGATATCAAAATCATGATTTGTTGTTTTGTAATGATAAAATTTAGTTTTTTCACATCTAAGACCACATTGAATGTGAAAAATATAAAATAAATGCTTTATTTTGAGGACACGGTTGGGAGATATGAAGGTGCTCTTAGCTACACAGTTGAGCTCAATTGTGCACGGATGTTTATGTTGATTGTGTTGTAATTGTAAATGACACAGTTAAGAATATATTGATATCAAAATCATGATTTATTATTTTGTAATGATAAAATTTAGTTTTTTCACATCTAATACCACATTGAGTGTGAAAATTATAAAATAAATGTTTGATTTTGAGGACACGACTGGGAGATATGAAGGTGTTCTTAGCTACACAGTTGTGTTTTACAATGACACAGTCAGCATACACACCTGTGCACAATTGAGCTCAACTGTGTAGTTAGAAACACAGTTGTATCCACAACAACACAGTTGTAAAACATCAACTGTGTACAAAGTCAATCAACCGTGTACATAATATACACAGTTGACTATAATACGTATACAGTTGATTCTATTTGTACACTTTTGATCAAAATCAACCGTGTAAATGTGTGCACAGTTGAACAATATATACAGTTGACATATTATTTATGAATTAGCTTAATTATTTCTTATTAAAAATTGATTAATATTTAATTTTGTTGATTGTTAATTAAATTATTAATTAATGATATTATTTATTTTTTATTAATTAAGTTACATAGTTATTTATTACTCCCTCCGTCCCTGAAATGGCTTCCTCTTTGGGGACGGCACGAGTTTTAATAAAAAGTTGTAAAGTGTATTGATAGTGGAGAAAAAGTGATATAATTATTATTGGAAGTTGTGAAAAGTGTTATAATTAGTATTGGGATTGGTGAAAAGTGAAAAGTAAGAATAAATAAAGTATTATTAGTGGTGGGGTAGGTGTCCAAAAATGGAAAGAAAGAAAGAGGAAGTTATTTGGGGGACGTCCCAAAATGGAAAAAGAGGAAGTTATTTTAGGGACGGAGGGAGTATTATTTTTATAATATTTATTTTGCGCACAGTTGGCTATAATGCGTACACAGTTGATATAATTTGTACACATTTGATCAAAATCAACCGTGTAAATATGTGCACAGTTGAAATCAATATACACAGTTGACATATTTTTTATGAATTAGCTTAATTATCGTTTACATAATAATTAAATTAAATTAATTAATTTATCAATTAATTAAATAATGTATTAATATATTTATGAACTAATGATTTTAATTTCAAGCGCATAAAAATCTTAATTATTACGTGATAGTATGTAAATAGTTTATTAATTTGTATACAGTTGATTTTAATTTTTGTGCACAGTCAACTATCAACAATTGAACACGTTAGTAATCTATTACGTGATTCTTTTATACATGCTTGTGGGTTTGTTATCTTATGATAATCTAGTATGAGAGATTAACGAGCAACTGGATTGTGATGAAAGCGTCTCTGATTATTTGTTTCACTATCTGACGAGTATGAGCGATGGTAGGAGAATAAAAGTTGTCTTGAAAAATGATACATATTTTTTTCGATTGCTTTTGGAACAAAATGACTATCCGGTAGTATATGTGGTCAAGAAAGGCAAGCAGTCAGCTACAAGTGTAGAAAATCGCACTGAATCTAGGCAAGCACTTAAGTTACATGTGATATATGTGCAATATGTTTGACCGAATGATGGATATGAACACAATTAACTCATTATATTGAATATAATACTAACTAATACATTTTCAATTTTAATTTCACCTAATTGCATCTCAATTACTAAAATATGCCCCGTTTAAAGGGTAGTTAGCCCACAACTTTGTATACATTCAACTGTGTACTGACATTATGCACTGTCATTGTGCACCGTAGAACAATTCATTTTGGCCGATTTCAGGGTGTTTGGGCAATGGAAATTAAAAAATTAAACCTCATAAGTTCATTTCAATGGTTAACAAATCAAATTGGATACTTATTTTTAATGAAACACGTGTAAATTACTACAATGTTATTATATGTACACTAACATATACTCTTAATACACTTGAGTTACATGTGACATATTTCAATATGTTTGAGCGAGTGATGGATATGAACACCATTAACTCATTATATTGAATATAATGTTAACTAATATATTTCCAATCTTAATTTCACCTAATTGCATCTCAATTATTAAAATATGCCCCGTTTAAAGGGTAGTTAGCCCACAACTGAGTATGCATTCAACTGTGTACTGACATTGTGCACTGTCATTGTGCACCGTAGAACAATTTCTTTTGACTGATTTGAGGGTGTTTAGGCAATGGAAATTAACAAATTGAACTCTCTAAGTTCATTTCAATGGTTAACAAATCAAATTTTATTTTTAATGAAACACGTGTAAAATACTATGATGCTATTCTATGTACACTAACATATACACTAACCACACTTAAGTTACATGTCAAATATGTTCAATATGTTTGAGCGAGTGATAGATATGAATACAATTAACTCATTATATTGAATATAATGTTTACTAATACATTTGAATACTTAATTTCACTCATTGCTTTGTAATTTGTTGGTTAACTTGCTTATTTTTCAACATATTTGTTATTTACACAATTGAATACTCATACACACTTGAGAATTTTGTACACAGTTATTTCAATTTACCAAATCCAAATCAACCAAAACATTCGCATGTACACAGTTAATTAAATAAGTGCACAATAAATAGATAAATTCGTACACAGCTGATTCAAATTCAAAACATCCAAAACAACCCAAGTTAACTTTATAAATGTATACACAGTAGTTTGAGTGACACATGAATACGAACAAACTTAACTTTATGAATGTATATGAACAAAGTTAACTTATTAATTTATAATTTATGATTCCTGGCGAGGATCACGACCTCGACGGCTTTACTCCGGCCGACCTCGCAGCAATTTACGACGAGACGAAGCCAAAGCCCTTCTGGCCGCGGAACCACTTCACTGTAGTCCCCACCGATCTCGCCGCCTCCGCCATTATAGGAGAACTCACAAATCATAAAAAAAAGGGCGCCGCTTTCTTGGAAAAGGAAGGTCGCCACCGCCCTCGTTACTGCTGAAGATTTTTGGGAGAAGAAGACCAGACTCGGCTTAAGAGAGAGAGAGAGATTAACCTTTTTCTTTTATTTTTTATTGTTTTAAGTCAAATAATTTTATTTTTAATTTTGCTTTATTTTTATGTACTAATTAGTAAGGGTGAGATAGTATTTTAAATTCCTTTTGAACTCAAAGTCATATTTCAATGCCTTTTTAATCTCTCGTACTAGATTATCATAATATAACAAACCCACAAGCATGTATAAAAGAACCTCGTCCCCACCTATGTAATTAGACCTATGTAATTAGATCTCTCCCAATGACCATCATGACGAATTGCTACACGTCGTGATGACATATCTGCAAAAGAATCACGTAATAGATTACTAATGTGTTCAATTGTTGATAGTTGATTGTGCACAACATTTAAAATTAACTGTGTACATATTATCACGTAATAATTAAGAGTTTTATGCGTTTGAAATTAAAATCATTAGTTCATAAATATATTAATACATTATTTAATTAATTGATAAATTAATTAATTTAATTTAATTAGTATGTAAACGATAATTAAGCTAATTCATAAAGAATATGTCAAATGTGTATATTGACTTCAACTGTGCACATATTTACACGATTGATTTTGATCAAACGTGTACAAATTGAATCAACTGTGTACGCATTATACTCAACTGTTTGCAAAATAAATATTACTCCCTCCGTCCACGAAATGAGTATCCATTTGTGAACGTCACGAGTTTTAAGAAATGTATGGAGTGTAGTGTGAATAGTTTAAGGATCCCACTTTTTGAGTGTATTAATTAAAGAGATGTGTGGGGTGCACTTGCCAAAAAGGGAAATGAGTACTCATTTCGTGGACAGACGAAAAAGGAAATATGAGTACTCATTTTGTGGACGGAAGTAGTATAATAATAATAAATAACTATGTAACTTAATTAATAAAAAATAAATAATATCATTAATTAATAATTTAATTAACAATCAACAAAATTAAATATTAATCAATTTTTAATAAGAAATAATTAAACTAATTCATAAATAATATGTCAACTGTGTATATTGTTCAATTGTGCACACATTTACACGGTTGATTTTGATCAAAAGTGTACAAATAGAATCAACTGTGTATGTATTATAGTCAACTGTGTATATTGTTCAACTGAGCATATTATGTACACGGTTGATTAACTTTGTACGTAGTTGATGTTTTACAACTGTGTTGTTGTGGATGCAACTGTGTTTCTAACTACACAGTTGAGCTCAATTATGCACGGTTGTTTATGTTAACTGTGTCATTGTAAAACACAACTGTGTAACTAATAATACCTTCATATCTTCCAGCCGTGTCTTCAAAATCAAGCATTTATTTTATATTTTTCACACTCAATGTGGTCTTAAACGTGAAAAAACTAAATTTTATCATTACAAAATAATAAATCATGATTTTGATATCAATGTATTCTTAACTGTGTCATTTACAAATACAACACAGTCAACATAAACACCCGTGCACAATTGAGCTCAACTGTGTAGCTAAGAACACCTTCATATCTCTCAGCCGTGTCCTCAAAATCAAGCATTTATTTTATATTTTTCACATTCAATGTGGTCTTAGACATGAAAAAATTAAATTTTATTATGACAAAACAACAATTCATGATTTTGATATCGATATAGTCTTAATTGTGTCATTTACGCAGAGGCTACTGTGTACTGCAATATTCTCACAAAAATCAGAAAATAAAACATACAATTGATACATTTGCTATGAATTTAATATATATACATAAATACAATCAGAATGCCCAAAGAATTTCGCCCAACCAAGTATTTTCAGATAAAAAATTGTGGAGTTTTTGGGAAAATTTTCGTGGGTTTTCACCCAAAAAATAAGAAATGAGGAAGAAGAACCTAAACCCACTTTTCATCCATTTCTTCACCAACCTACCTTACATTAACATTTACTATCACATTAAAGTCAGTTATACGGTCCAAGACAACCTGCGAAAATCAAAGAAATGGAGGAAGAAGAAGATACGCAAGCTTTGAGTTCATTAATGGAGGAAAAGAGAGAGAATGAGAATGAAAATGAAAAAGAGAGAGAGAATGAGAAGAGGTTGGTGGTGGGTGAAAATAATTTATTTTCTTTTTATCTTTATTCACTAATTAATAAAGGTAAAAATGTACTTTCAATACTTTTTGACCCCTAAAGTCAACATTTAAAAGTGTTAGCTATATAAATCTCAAACTATGTGCTTTTGGTTAGATATGTCTTTCTCCCCAAAATTATTATCTCAAAATGATACTCTAAAAAAAAACCTCCAAAACATTACCGTACGTATTGAACTTAGCAGCCACGCAGAGGACGAAAAGTAGATAGGTACTTCTCCATTCTTTTTCTTTCTTCTTTTTTTTTTTTAATTTTTTTTCGGGCGTTGCTATATTATTGTTTCATGAACAAGTTACATTAATTTATCCTCAGAAAATTAAAATATTAATATTTGGGGTTTAGTCAGTTAATACATATTGATTCACTCTTAAAAGTCGTGACGGAGTAGAAGCTACTATTTGTAATTTAGTAAAAAAAAAAGAGTGGACTTTTTGTATTATTCTTCATTCAACTTGTCACCGGCTCCGTTATTGAAGGCCTAATAGATCTTAAATCATAAAGATTCTTTCATAGACTCCAAAACTCATTTTATCATTTCTTTTGTTTTCATTATATATATTTCAATCTTGATCGTCTCAACCGGCAAAGTTTGCGGTCACATGCTGCCTAACATATTCCCCATCAAGCGACTATATTTTAATTGGCCTTCACATTGTATATATTTGGAGAAAAGTGCATGGAGTGTAATAAGTCCTATCTTGTTATAGTGAGAGGGAGAGATGGGAAGTGAAGACTCCATCCCAAGAAAGCAAGCATGCCAACAAATTCAAATCACGTACAAGCTCAAAATACTACTCCTAATAGTAGTAACCAACCTCTTGACTATTTACATTTTCACTACCCCTCACTCAAACTTTGATCATCCACTTTCAAGAATCTCCCAACTCCCCTTTTGGGACACCAAACCCCTCCTCCTCAAGCTCAACTCCACACAAGACCAACTCACCGCGTCTCACTCCCAAATCGCCGACTTGCAAACTCAACTCAAGTCAGCTCGCGAGCTACTCGGAACACTGCTCGACCGCCTCAACCGGGAGACCATCAGCCAAGCCGTGCAGGATCCCTCTAAAACCTTCGAGGACATGATCAATGACATACCTGTCCTCGAGGCCAAGCTCGCGATCGGGCCCCACACGCTCCCCCTCGGGAACACCCCATGGATCGGGTCGGAGGTCTACGCCTCGATCGGGGGAGGGTGCCTGAAGCACAAGCAGGACCTTGCCAGGTACATGTCGTATGACGTCGGCGGGGAGTGCCCCTCCGACGACATATTCGCTCAGACGCTCATGCTCAAGGGCTGCGAGCCCCTCCCCCGGCGGCGGTGCCACCCGAGGCCGCCCCCGAACTACCCCGAGCCGCAGCCACTCCCGGGGAGCCTGTGGGCCACCCCACCCGACACGAGCATCGTGTGGGACCCCTACACGTGCAAGAACTACACGTGCCTAATAGAGAGGAAGAAATTCCCCGGGTCCTACGACTGCAAAGACTGCTTCGACTTAGAAGGCAGGGAGAAAACGAGGTGGGTCTCTGACAACGGCGGGCTCGACTTCGGAATGGACCAAGTGCTGGCAGCGAAGCCGCCCGGCGCAGTCCGGATCGGGCTGGACATCGGGGGCGGGTCGGGCACCTTCGCAGCGAGAATGAAGGAGAGGAACGTAACCATTATCACAACATCTATGAACTTCGATGGGCCCTTCAACAGCTTCATTGCGTCGAGGGGTTTGATTCCGATGCACGTGAGCATCTCGCAGAGGTTTCCCTTCTTCGAGAACACGTTGGATATTGTTCATTCTATGCATGTGTTGAGCAACTGGATCCCTGATGCAATGCTGGAGTTCGCTCTGTACGACATATACAGAGTGCTGAGGCCGGGCGGCCTCTTCTGGCTCGACCGCTTCTTCTGCTTCGGGGCGCAGCTCAACGCCACCTACGTGCCCATGTTTGAGCGGGTCGGGTTTAGGCGGTTGAGGTGGAACACCGGGATGAAGCTGGATCGAGGCATTCAGAAAAATGAGTGGTATTTCTCTGCTCTCTTGGAGAAGCCCATGGCTTGATGAGAATGAATTTAATTTGTTTTTCAAAATTTGTCTTCTTCTTCTTCTTCTTCTTGTTTTGCTACGTTAAACAACGACTAGTTTTGATCATATATAGTCTTCATTTCTGTTAGTCCCACATCCACTTATTATTAAGATCTCTCTGTCAATATATAAATTATATTGGACAACCCTCTTCTTAATTATTATAAGGCTTTCAAAGGGTCAAGTTGATTCGGTAAAGATCTTGGGGTCAATATATAAGTTATATCGTCAAAACCTTTGGAAATAAAGCTGTTGTTGTAAAGGGAAGGGGTAATTATCACTAATTACACCACATTTACCGAATTCTGACTTTCGCATATTAACTAAAAATTATAACTCAAGAAGTCAAGATACACGAACTTTCAAGGGTTCTCATTTTTCACACCATCTCTAATTTTTGGTGAATTAATGAATTATGGTTAGCTGAAGTGACAAATTAATATCATTCTAACAAGATGAAGTTGTAGAACTAAAAAGAAAACAAGATGAAGTTGTATAAAAATCCAACTATGACGTTTGCATATCGACACGTTATGTAGAATTTTTGTGAATCCACTTCAGCATTAAATTTGGGGACAAAATTGACAATCGTGTGAAAAATCAAAATATTTAAAAGTTTGGGTCTTTGGAAATAAGATCTTTAGTTCACGTGCAAAAAAACCATATAATTGAGTGAAAGTTTGTATAATTAGGATCAATTACCCCAATTTTCAACCTTGCTTATCTGAGACATATCAAGTATCTTCACTACAGCTACATTTTTTGCATGGAATTTACAATATATATTCATTTAGAAAATGCATAAATGCCATGATTTGCATTGATCAGTGAACATAATATAAATCTGATTGAAACAATAAATGATTGTATTACTGCAAAACTGCAATCACTCATCAAACAAAAAAAAAAATGCCCACAACAATTTGAACAATTCTTTCAGACAAACCATGCGCAGCTGCAAACGACAAGCTGAAATACTCACATGCATGCAAGCCTTGTATTCTTGTTAAAATTGTACAGAAAATCATTGAATTTGGATTATAGAGCAAGCCTACTTAGGTTCCAACATTGAAGGAGGATAATTTCCACTGTAAGCAAAGAGACTTTGATTACTATATGGATGGTTAGAACCTTTGCTTTGGGCATCATAACTTGCTGAGGTTGAGGCAGATTCAGAATTAGGATTATAACCTGCAACCTCCATAATGTTCTCTATCTCTTTAACCACCTCACTCATCGTTGGCCTACTGTCTCCCGATTCATGAACACACCTGAGAGCTACATCCACGAATCTTTCAACGCTTCGGGGAGACGGGCTTGAGGCTACTATGGGGTCAAGAATGCCCTCGAGGCTATACATTTCTTTGTTGGTGTCCATGGCTTGCTTCACTTCCCTCACTATGTATTTCCCCTTCTCAATGGGGCTTCTTGAAGTTAGAAGCTCCAAGAGCAGCACTCCGAAGCTGTATACATCGCTCTTTTCTGTCAGTTGCTGTGTCATGTAGTATTCAGGATCCAGATATCCCTGAGTTTAGGAAGAATCAAAAGAGGCATAAATGCATGGTATCAAGAATTTCAACTCAAGGTCTCATGAAAATGTACTTACCATTGTGCCTTTAACTTGAGTTGTAACATGACCTCTTTCAGATTCATTCAGAGGCTTAGAAAGGCCGAAATCTGCCACCTTAGCATTCAGTCTCTCGTCCAACAAGATATTGTTTGATTTTATGTCTCTGTGAATGATTGGAGGGTTCGCTAAGTCATGCAGATATTGAATCCCTCTGGCTGCTCCAAGAGCTATTTTCAGTCTCCTCATCCAATCTAATCTGATTCCTGATCTTCCTGCAAAGATATTATTCGATAGTTTAACTCTTTAGACGAGGTAATCACAGATACCAGCCACTTATCTTTATAAGATTTAGGCCGTGCTGAGGGAAAGAAGGAAGCACCTGAAAGACTATCCTTCAACGTGCCATTTGCAATGAACTCATAAACCAGCATTTGTTCACCTTGCTCGAAACAGAAACCTGCTAGACCGACAACATTCTTGTGATGAACCCTTGACAGAAGCTCGATTTCAGTTTTGAACTCCAGGCCACCTTGCATGGATCCTTGCTGAGCTCTTTTGATGGCAATTAGTTGTCCATTTGGTAAAGTTCCTCTATATACCTAACAAAAAGTTTGACAGAATACAGAATTATGAGTGAATACAAACTCATTAACCCATTTTTGGAATGAAAAATCAAACTCTTAAGGTGATTGGTATGATGGAATGGAATAAGGGTGGAATGAAATGGAAGTAGGAATGGAATGAGGATGGGAAAGGAATGACAAACTTTAGTGATTCCTATGCTTGGTATGCACAAGGAATACCAAAGGAATGGAATTGTGATTCTTTGTTTAATTCAATTCCTAGCTAGAAATAAAGTTTCGGAATGAAATGAAATTATTTTATTTTATGATTGTGTAATGTGTTGCATCAATTTCAATCCATATATTAAACTATTGCTTATATAAAGTTGATAATATCTTATTTTTTCTAAAAAAAAATTATTCAAAAAAATATTTTTTATATTTTGAGTAAATAATAATAATAATAATAATAATAATAATAATAATAATAATAATAATAATAATAATAATAATAATAATAATGCATGTTTGATTCAAATACATATATCAAAACATAAATTTAGAAGGATTAAAAATGGAATAGAATTGTTAATACCATGGTCGATGGAAGGAATGGTGATTCCCATATATGTAGGAATGATGGTTCCTATAGATGTAGAAATAGTGATTCCAAATGGAATGATGATTCATACCAAAAAAATATACCAAGCAAAAGAATGGAATGAAGGTAGGAATCACCATTCCATTCCCACCTCCATTCCATCATACCAATCACCTCCTTAATGATAGGATACATATCACTCAGACTAATTGAGAATCAAACTAAAGTAATTGAAAGTTATGGCTGTACTGCAGCTCCAAGTGCTATAAGCGAAAAACAGAAAAAGTTTGGAATTTTTCACTTTCCACTTTGTATTTTTAGGTAACATGTTAGACTATGAGTCAACATAAACATAAACCAAATAGTAGAAAAGGCAACTATTTTCATAAACGATTAGCAAACTAGTCAAGCATTTATGAATAAAATATGGTCATACTATTGAAGTTCTAATGAAGTAACTTGAGTTCAATGTGAAACAAACAAGTTGAAGTAAAATATATATATATGTATAGATTATGATTTTATTCTCATCTACAAAATGTTGTGAAAATCACATGACAATACACAAATAAAAGCTTATTCATCGAAACAAGATGAAGTCCTCACCTTTCCATATCCTCCACTTCCAACATCATTCAGTTCTGAGAAGTTATTTGTTATTCTCTTAAGTTCTTCAAATGAGAAGCTCTTTGCTCCTTTCAGCTGAGGAACTCCACCGCTATTCGTATTTGGATCCCACAAGGCTGCAAGTAAATATGAAAATTGCATTACACAACTGCTGATCACAAAGAACAGCAAAAAAAATCACACATTGAATCTCAAATATACCAAAAGGATCATTCTTTTTGTCAGCTGTATCAGCTCTTCTCCTCTGCCGGATAGCATAAATTCCTGCCCCGAGCAACAACAGCACTAGGACGCTACCACCAGCCGCTGCTCCAATGATGATCCCGGTTGACTTCTTTGATGAAGCTTGCAGTCCTAAACAAACGACAAACAGACCAGAAAAAATAAAACAGTGTAGCAGCAACAACAGATGATTTTCTTCATTAATTTGCATTTAGGAAATAAACTTTTACCTGCAAAATAAGGATAACTGTTGCCAATGAAGTAAAAGGGACCATATTCCTTTGGTGGCTTGAAGGTTTGGTTGCTTAGCATGAATCCAATCGCGGAGATCCCTGTCCGATTGAAATAGTCTAGGCCAGACGGGAAGATCTGCAGGCTGAGCAGCAGGTAGTTATCTATGTTCTTAGTTGGATTACTGAGAGAGACAGCATCCACAGGGAGACCATGAGACTGAAATGAGGCCTTCATGTTTTTCTGAAGAGACGCGAAGATGCTTGAGTTCCCATAGTTGGAGAAGGAGGGAGCACGGAAGAAGAGTGTCCCCGTGTATGGATATGCACATTTGCAGCTGGGGCTGAAGACTCTATCTGAAGTGCAAGGCAGAGGAGCACAGTTCTCTAATGGCGTTGAGTACGTGGGGTCAGACTGCTCGGGTATCTTGCAGTAGCTCTCGGTTCTGCCTTCATCACAAATCGGGTTGCCCACAAGCCTGCAATGCGGAAAAAAACTCAACAGTTGAAGAGCAGAATCATCGTCAAGATATGAAAATTAGCTTCTTTGAAGTGATGAGCATTTACACGATTTGGACATTGTGGCTGACTCGTTGTTGTGTGAAGCCATCAATGAGATTGTTCTGCAAATCAATCTGCTGCAGTTGGCTGCTGGGGTTGGAACCAATGCTCAAGGTGCCATTGATCCGATTGTTTTTCAACGCGCTGATTTGACAAATGGAGGCATGATAATGATTATCAGATGAAGAAAATATGAGAAACATACTCATTGAAAAGGTAACTTACACAGTCTGCAGCTGGGAAAGGCCGAACATGGAAACTGGAAGTTGGCCTTGAACCTGTGTCTTCTCCATTATCCTGCACGTTGTCATACAACGTTTAAGGTAATGTAGAGAAAGACCAAACACAAACTTAGACAGGAACATACAGTGACGTTAAGGATTGCAGAGATGAAAACCATGGAGGCACATCCGTTGCATCAAACGAGTTATTGCTCATGTCACTGCAATGAATTTTGAGATTTCTCCATTAGTGCTATATGACATTAGTCCTTCTATATTAAGTAAATATATGGTGACTTACACATAGTTGAGCGAATTCATGCTAGTTAAGTTGGGCAAAACACCAGTAAGCTTATTATTTGCCAAGAACCTGAAAATGTCACCTCTCAGAGACAAGAAACGAATATGAAGTCGAAAGCTAACCATTTCTCTTCTACTCTTCTACTAATACTTACAGCTCCTGCACATTGGTGAGATTGTTGAGATTTTCAGGAACTGGCCCACTTAAGGAATTCCTGTCGAGTCGCCTGTGCAAACAAAGGATCTCTGTTTTGAGGTCTGAAAAAAGCAAAGGGACCTCAAGATAATGAAGTGAAAGAGGGTTATGTTTATGTTACTTACACAACCTCCAGCGACTTCACAAGGCCCAGAGTTGATGGGATGCCTCCAGTAAGCAGATTGTTCTCAAGAAGCCTACTCCAATAAAACATTATTAGCAAAACAATGCTTACATTAATCACAAGCTATGTTAACTTTTTTTAGCATTCTGATGATCTTACAAATGTATAAGGGTGAGATTCGAGTTGAACAGCTGGGAGGGTATCTCACCAGATAACTGATTCTTTCCGAAATGGCTGCATAAGATTGGCATGTTCAATATATATCTTAAAGCTTACAAACAAACATATGATACAAAGCAGAGGAAATTACAAGTGCTTTGTGTCGAGAAGCATATCAAGGCCGGGTGAGTTTCCATCAGAAACGGGGATCGTTCCACTAAGCCTGTTATCAGCTAAATCCAGCCAATAAAGTTTTGATAGCTTGCCAATTGTAGGAGGTATCTCTCCAATAAAACCGTTTGAGTTAAGTGACCTTCGTTTCAATGGAAAGAGCATAAGCATAGGCAATGCTAAAAGAAGAAGACTTGTATAAGATATTTCACTGCAGCCTAACTTTTCTTACAGGTATACCAGCTCCTGCAGAGATCCTATTGAGGATGGTATTGGACCAGAGAATCCACAGCCCACGAGTATCCTGCAATCCATGTAGTGATAGTTTCTTAAAACCGAGCCTTCTTTATAATCTACATGTTATGAAAAATTTGTGATGTATCCTTACAAGCTCGACAACTTCTTCACATTTCCTATCGCTTGAGGAAGAGGTCCGGTCATGCCTTTGTTGTATGACAAATCCCTATAGAAAGAAAAGAATTTAACAGGAAAAAAAATAAAGAAGGAACATGGATATATTCAATGAAAGATACTAATCTTTCAAGTACAATGTAACAAACTAACTCAAATAAATGAATAAAAGTTGTGGAAAAGAAACACATACAGTGTCTGCAGCTCTGATAATTTGGCAATGTCTGATGATAGCTGGCCACTTAAGTTGATGTTGGCTAATGTACTGAAATTTGAGATAAAGGGGTTAAAGTTATAACACATATAACATATAGCTCTACGCATGCATCGTACGAGAGGAAAACTTACATAGACACAACGCGATTGTTAGTGCAGCTAATTCCTTCCCAACCATCTCCGCAAGGATCAGGCCCTTCCCAATTTGGTGGCGTGTTTTTCCAGCTGCTTTTCAGAGCATGCAGCCCCGCAACTGCATAAAACAGATCAAATCATTTCTTTTAATTTCCTGGTGGAAAATTTATTTTAGGATCCAATGTAAGTATAAATACCTATTTTGAAATACCAACATAATATTGTGAAGGATGAAAGAAACCTGTGCCTCTCTCTCTGTCTCTCCCCAAAGATAATTTTTATACGACTACAGACTTCATTATAGTACTGACATTGACAACATATTTTGAACTGCATCCTTAAACTAAGAGGTGTTTCGCTGAGCTTATAAACTTCTTTAAACAACTTATAAGCTCTTGAGAAATGTTTGGCCAAATGAGCTCATCAACAGCTTATAAGCTGTAAAAATAAATTCTAACAACTTATAAGCTCTCCAAAATATAAGCTCCTCAACCCCAACTTATGTTTCATAATTTTATAAGCAACAACCATTTTACAAATTAATCCCATTGTGGCATTTATTTTCTTTCTTCAAATTTCTTCTAATTTCATCTTTCTTCAATCTTCTTTGTTTCACTCACAATTCTTCAAATAGTTTATAAGCTCAATTATCCAAATACTTTGACAACTTATAAATTCTAAAGACGTTACATCTTATAAGTTGTTGGAAGCTATAAGCTCTCTAAAAGAAGCTTAGCCCCAAAACGCCCTCTAGTGAAGATCACAACAACAGAAGTTGCTTGAAGGAAACATGCTTTTCAAGGATTTTAGAAATTAAAGGCCAATATATACACAAACATGCAATGGATATGAAAAGCAAAAGAAAGATTTTCCAATAGATACTAGAAAGCCTGGACACCTTCACATATCATAAGAACTTGCAAATTACTTACAATCACCGCTATCCGTCAACGCTGCTGTATCCAACACTTGGAGCGAGACAACCAGCAATGAGATTGAGAGATAAATTTTCCCAACCATTATTCCAAATTATTACACAACAGCAAAAAACTAATGTAGACAGACTATAAACTTTGGTTTGGATGCTCGAATGGAATGTGTATAGAGACTTTCACAAGTTGACATGTTTCACAACATTGACTGGCTCTTCAAAGAGTTTGAGTTCCTATCAACTTACAAATCCTCGACTTTTTCTTACCAGCTCCCACCATCCATTTTTTATTTTTTTTGTGTTAAAAAAAATGGTATGATCGATGTGCAGAAACCGTCTGTCAATCATATTTTATGTGTTCACATCATCATGCAATAAAAAAAAGTATGTTTAATTAGACAAGTCTTATTCAATTATGCAGATCGGAGATAAATTTGAGCAATATAATGGTCAATGGTTTTTCTTTGTTTCTTATGACTTGAGAAACTTGCTGCCGCTATTTGAGAATACCCTCTTGTGTAATAATTCGCTAATCACACATAATTAGTTCCCAAACTAGGAATAGTTTAATACTTCCTAGTAGTTCCTACTAGAACGCATACCAATATGTATGCTATCTTTGGAATTTGAAATAAGTGAGGATATTTTAGATAGAGAATATGCGCATAGGGAAGGACTACAGTAAAAACAGCTCTTAAAATAAATGGGTTTTTGCAAATAAAATTATGAATAATTTTGAATTTGCAATTTTAACGTCACTTTTGAAGTATGGCGAATTAAATCATAACCTTTTCAATTTTTACAATTTCATCCCCTCATTTTTTTCCGGCCACCGGAGTGATGAGTTGGAGCTTATGTGGATTATTTGTTTTCCACGTAATTAATTTCCGACTAAGATTAAAATAAAATAAAAATCTAATTCTTTTATTTTTCTTCTTTTTCGTCGAACTTATTTCAGTATCCCCCATTTTCTTTAAACTAGTACGCCCACACGTGCGATGCACGGCCACGATATATTTATTTATTTTTAAAATTTGAAATTATGTAAAAATATTACTCCCTCCGTCCGCCAAAAGTATGGCACAATTACTATATTTGGCGTCCGCAAAAAGTATTCCACTTTCCTTTTTAAGCCATTGTCCCACCATCCACCTTTATATTTTATCCTTACAAACACTCTTTATTTACAAAAAACCCACCCCAAATTCAATCTCAACCACACATCTCAAAAAGTGGTGGGCCCCTTTCTCCACTACATCAACATCATCACCAATTTTATTAATCTCCGTGCCCGGCCAAAGTGCCATACTTTTGGCGGACGGAGGGAGTATTATTTATGAATCAAATTAATTAATAACAAAAAATATATTAATTTAAATATTAGTATTTGATTTAAAATAGTATATAGTAATAATTTTATCAACTTAATGAGTAGGAGTATAATATTAAGTTCAACGAGTATTGTATAATAATAATTAAATTTACCAAAAGTTTTTTGTTATTTATTATTATTTTCTATTAAAATTAAAATTAATAAATACTTTTATAATATTATCTCGATATTTGTTGATAATTGTGCATTATATTTTTTAATTAATATTTTTAATTTAAATATTTTTATGTATGCTTTGATAAAATAATTCAACAAATAAATATTATGTTTTTTTAATCAAAAGAGGAGAAGATATATAAATTTTGTAGGAGAAAGAGATACAAATAGAAATAATATAATAACAAAATAAGGAGAAAGAGAAAAAAATAAAGAATATTGTAAAAGAGATAGGAGAGAGAAAAGCAATCACTTTAAAATTTTAAATTATAATAAATTATTTATTTCAAATTCATATTTAATGAATTTTAAATTAAATTGAAGATCTTGTCATGATCTTTAACTTAAGATACACATCAAATATATTTTTATAAAAGACGAAAAAGAAGTAAAATAAAAGAATTAGGTTTTGATTTTGTTTTAATCTTAGTTAGTAATTTAATCTTAGTTAGAAATTAATTACGTGGAAAAAAATAATCCACATAATCTCCAACTCATCACTCCGGTGGCCGGAAAAAATTGAGGGGACGAAATTGAAAAAATTGAAAAGGTTATGATTTAATTCGCCACACTTCAAAAGTCACGTTAAAATTGTAAATTTAAAATTGTTCGTGATTTATTTGCAAAAACCCCTAAAATAAAAACTACAAACCAATAAAAATATATGAATTTTATGTAGAACACGTATGAATTCACTGTATAAAGGTATGGATTGCGAAAAATAAATTTTTTTGCTACCTATGGGATTCGAACTCAGGACCATGAATTCATTCAACAAGGTGATGAATCAACCGTAGATCTTGATGATCTAAGAGCTGAAAATGTGTTAGAGTCAATGTTGACTCCGACAATGTTGGGACCAATGTTGATAACATACGTGTTTTCAATATTGGGTGGAATGTTGATAACATTCATGGTGTCAACATTTCTGGGTTGCAACCAACATTCCGGAGTCTGCCTTGACTCCATACTTTGACTCTCCATTGAGAATTGTATATATTTAATCTTTACCTTCCTTTCACTCTTTTTTATTCTTTGGTTGTGGAATAAAGGTTTCAAGCTTGTTGACCACGTTTTCAATAAATGGAAAGGCGGTTTTTCATGATCCAAAGTAGTGGGGTGTTAGTTCCTACTTTTAAGGAGCCATGATCTTTCAACCAACATTCCAGACTGGTCGACTAACAGTTTTCGGAGGTGGATTGCAACGGTTATTGGAAGCTTCTGGAAGTGGAAAGAAGAGGAAACTGACCACGACATGAAGGTCTATAAAAGCAGCAAGAAGCCTCATTCATCCTTACGTTTTGGAAGTGCAAAATCAGAGACTTAACATTCACCCGCAACCATCTCGTCATTTTCCTGCTGCAAACGTGTCACCGGCTCTTCAAGGATTGCTTTGACGAAGTAGACTTAGGCAGCCAATCTGTAAAGTCTATCTTTGTATCGACGGGACGTCGAGGGCAAGAGTTGAAGTCCAAGGCCATTGGAGCGTAGCAGGTTGTTTGCTTTGTCCGATTAACTTTAGTTATTCGGCTGTTTTGGATTCTGTGTTGTATCAACATTATAGTACCGAAAGTAGATAGATTGGTTTATCTTAGACAGTCATTCTGTAAAGATAGATCTCCAAGAAGATCCAAATCTGTACTTTGTATTGTTGATTCAACATAGTGATTTTTGCCTTGAGGCACTCACGGGTTATTTATAATCCGTGAAAAAAGTATTCCTGTGTGTTATTTATTTCTGCTGCATGTTGATAGTAATGTTAGTAACATTCTGTTGATAATATTGCATTCAACATTACTCTTTTCTTTACACAGTTTTACTTTGTTGGTAATTTGGGGCACTAAACTCTTTCAATTGGTATCAGAGCAGGTTCTTGACGTACTAAGAATCGATTCCTGTGTGCAAAATTACCACTTATGGATTTGTCAAGTGTGTCGGCTCGACCTCCTACTCTTGATAGTGGCGGGAAGAACTATAACTTGTGGAAAACTAGGATGAAAGTCTATATCAAATCTATTGATGAACGTGCCTGGGTGGCTGTGTTGGATGGGTGGACTCCACCGCGTACCACTGATGAAAATGGAGTTACTTCTCTCACACCCGAGAGTAAATGGTCTGCTGATGAAAGACTCATTTCTAACCATAACTCCAGAGCCTTAAATGCTATCTTTATCTCTGTTGATGTTCCTGCCTTTCGCATGATTTCTAATTGCACGGAAGCTCGAGATGCTTAGCTCATTTTGCAGGAACAATGTGAAGGTTCAGCCAGTGTTAGAGCAACAAAAATGCGAATGTTGACCACCAAATTTGAGATTTTGAGAATGCGCGATGATGAGACTTTCTCTGCATACTATGAAAAACTTTGTGAAATCTCAAATGAAGCTGTTGGACTTGGAGAACCTATTAGCAACGAAAGATTGGTCAGTAAAATACTGAGATCTCTGCCTGAAAGGTATAACATGAAAATCTCTTCAATTGAAGAAACTGCTGATGTTGCTACTTTGCGTGTTGGGGATCTGGTCAGTAAGTTGTTAACTTTTGAGATGAATCTCGAACAGCAGAAAGCTGATCATGTGTCCAAAAGTGTGGCTTTTCGTGTTGAAAAGATTCCTGAAAACTCTGAAATTACTAACTTGTCTGAGTGTACAGATGTTGATCCCGAGGAGGAAGATGATGTTAATCTTGCTATGTTGGTTAAAAATTTTAACAACATGCTGAAATCCTTTAAAAAAGGAAAATCCAAAAATGGTTTTAGGAAACCTTCTGGGATGTCTGCTGGATCTTCATCCAACATCACCAATGTTAAGAAGAATGTTGGAACAACATCTGAAGTACGAAGTGTTGATCACATTCAATGCAGGGGCCGTCAAGGGATGGGTCACTATGCAAATGAGTGTCCCACAGTTGCAAGAAAAAGGCATTCTGGTCTTACTGCAACTCTTAGTGATGACTCAGATTCTGAGGAGGAAAAAGTTCTCCTTATGGCTACAGTTGATGAAGAGCATTTGCAGGGAGAAGACATGATTGGAGCCCTTAAAAATCTTGATGATGAAATGATTTTTTCAGATTGTTCTTCTGAATCAGGAACTCTAAGTGCTGATGACAATATTTCCAGATCCGACTGTGATGTTGATCTGATTGATGTGTCTGATAATATGAATGTTGATGTTGATGTTGCCAACACTGATGTGAACATCTCTTCTGAAAATGATCAGTTTGATGTGATTTTTAACAATGATGTTTTTGACATGGATACTGATGTTCAGGAGATTGATGGGATGAAGATCCCCACTAACACAACGAACTGGTATGAAATGACTATTCTTGATGATTTCAACTCGAGTATACCGGATTTCTATTGTGTTGCAGCTTTGGAAGAACAGGAGAGTGATCCACTGAAAGAGATGGAGAATTTTAAAGAGCTCTATGAGGTTGTTGATTCTCAATGTCGGGAGTTGAGAAATGACATCTGTATGTTGGTTGATGAAAACCAAAATCTCAAAGGGCAAATTACAAGGCTTGAAAGGATGCTCTCTCAACGTGATGTTGAACTTGATATACTCTGAGGTAAAGTTTGTGATTCTGAAAGGGTGTTTAAACGGTTTAACAAAGGGACCTCATGTTTAAATGAAGTTCTATCTCATGGTCAGCATAGTAATTATGGTATTGGTTTCTGTGCTGAGGAGCAAAGAAAGCAACATCGTAATACTACTGTTTTTGTTAAAGAAAGAAATGTCAGTGTGAATGTTGACAACATTAAGGATCCTCATAAGAAAAGCAAAAAGAAAAAATCCTATGTTTGTCATTATTGTTCTGCTCCTGGACATATCAAACCTCATTGTGTCAAATACATAAGTGATTGTGCTGTAAAATCTGCGACACAGATGTTTGACTGTTACCAGAAGAATGTTAGTAACACTGGCAGGTTTGACTTTAGCAGATTGTTGGATAAGAGAGAACAGAATGAAACCTGTAACACTGTTGTCTACACCTCCTTGAATGCTAATATTTCTGAGAATTGGTACTTTGACAATGGGTGTTCTAGACATATGACAGGAACAAAGGCTTTACTCTCTGATTTTGTTCCAACATCTGGAGGAAAAGTCACGTTTGGAGGAGGTGCGAAAGGAACAATTCTGGGGAAAGGAGTTCTCAATGTTACTGATTTTCCTAAATTAAAAGATGTGTATCTTGTTGAAGGACTTAAGGCTAACCTGTTTAGCATAAGTCAATTATGTGATGCAGGTATGACTGTAAAGTTCGACAAACATCTTTGTGAAGTCTTTGATGACACAAATCAGTGTGTGATGATGGGAAAAAGGTCGTATGACAATTGCTACAAGTCCCAAGACGAAACGTTCTGCAATGCAGTCAAACTCGATGATGTTGAGCTTTGGCATCAACGACTGGGACATGTCAACTTCAAGAATCTTCAAAAGTTGATCACATGATGTAGTTCGAGGCCTTCCTAATCTGAACTTCAAGAAAGATGTTGTGTGTCAACCTTGCCAGAAGGGGAAGCAACACAAAACAGCTCATCCGATGTTGTCAACATGCTGTACCTCGAAATGTTTCGAACTCCTGCATATGGATCTGATGGGACCCATTGAAGTTGAAAGCCTAGGAGGAAAATGGTATGTACTTGTGTGTGCTGATGATTTTTCAAGATACACTTGGGTTGAATTCTTGAAAACAAAATCTGAAACCTTTGCTCATTTCAAGAAATTGTATAAAAAGTTTAGAGTTCAATATGGCCAGTTTGTTGGAAGAATTAGGACTGACCATGGCAAAGAATTTGAGAACTCTTTCTTTGATGACTTCTGCACTAACAATGGAATTTTCCATGAGTTCTCTGCACCAAAAACTCCTCAGCAAAATGGTGTTGCCGAAAGAAAGAATAGAACCATTCAGGAAATGGTGAGAGCTATGTTGCTAGAATCGAGTCAATTAGGCTGTTGTTTGCCATTGCTTGTCAGTTTGGGATCTCCTTGTTACAAATGGATGTTAAGAGTGCCTTTCTAAATGGTGTCTTATCTGAGGAAGCCTATGTTGAACAGCCTAAAGGATTTGAAAACACTAGTAAGCCTGATCATGTGTTTAAACTTAAAAAGGCTTTATATGGCTTAAAACAAGCACCACGTGCATGGTATGAAAGGTTGACTGTGTTTCTCCTTGATTATGGTTTTTCTCGTGGTCAAGTTGATAAAACTTTGTTCATCAAAAGGCATGCTGGTAACACTATCATTGCACAGATTTATGTTGATGACATTGTGTTTGGTGCAACTAATGATAAGCTTGTGAAGGATTTTGTTAAGGCCATGTCTACCACATTCGAAATGAGTATGGTGGGACAATTGAATTTTTTCCTAGGTTTACAGGTAACACAAACCCCTGAAGGCATTTTCTTCTCTCAAAGCAAGTACTCAAAAAGTCTTGTTCAAAGATTTGGCCTAGAGTCTGCTAAACACATGAGAACTCCCATGGGTTCCACTGACAGATTATGCAGGGACGATGTTGGACGTGATGTTGATCCAACACTATACAGAGGAATGATTGGCAGTTTGCTTTATCTAACTGCAAGTAGACCTGATATTCTGTACAGTGTAGGAGTGTGTGCTAGGTACCAAGCTCAGCCAAAGGAGTCACATTTGAAGGCTGTTAAACGCATCATACGCTATGTTGCTGGAACATCTGAACTTGGAATGTGGTATTCCAAAGACACTAACTCTAACATTGTCGGATTTAGTGATGCCGATTGGGCAGGTGATGTTGATGACAGAAAAAGTACAAGTGGAGGATGTTACCTCTTGGGAAACAATGTTGTGTCCTGGTCAAGCAAGAAACAAAATTGTGTTTCGCTCTCTACTGCTGAAGCCGAATACATTGCTGCTGGCAGTTGTTGTGCCCAACTTCTTTGGCTCAGACAGATGTTGGACGACTATGGTATGGAAAGTAACATTTTGACTGTCATGTGTGACAACACTAGTGCTATAGAGATTTCTAAGAATCCTGTTCAACACTCTCGCACAAAGCACATTGATATTCGTCATCATTTTATAAGAGATCTTATTGAGAAAAAGCTCATTGTGTTGGAATACATTCCTACTGAAAAACAACTTGCTGATATTTTTACCAAGGCTTTAGATTTTGAGAGATTCTCCCATCTTAGGAAGTCTCTTGGTTTGTGCTGCATTTAAGTGTCCTTGCATGTGTGATGTTGGGTCTTAGGTTGTCTTTGTTGGACCCTAACATCTGTTTTTTTTGTTTCTTGTTTTGTTTTTCTTTTGTTTAGGCATATGCATGTTGGAGCCTGTGTTACTGACAGTGCAAAGTCCTTGTTGGTTGTTTTGATGTTGTTCGGTCTAACCGGTTTATGCTGTGTTCTTTTAGCAGATGTTGATTAAAAAAAAAAAATTGATGTTATAAGACCGGTAGCACAAGAGTGAGGCTTAATGGTCATAAAACATCTGAAAATAAATGGGATCATCCCCTCTCTCATCTAAGTACTCGGGGCACGGCGTTCGCTGCGACGATGCACTCAGGGAAAATGGATGTTGAGCTTTAAGGTCCCAAAGTGTTTTGTTTAAAAGCTTCTTCCTCTGCTGAAAGTTTCACAGTCTGTTGTTCCGGATGTTGGATAACATTAACTTCTAATGTTGGACTAACATTTGAAGTAACATTGGCTCTACTGTTTTGTTTCTATAGGCATATCTCTTCTTTTTCCTGGTTCTCTCTCCTTATCTTTGTCCTTGGTGTTCTTATCAGTTTTTTTGTGTTTCTAGGGGTTTGTTCTTCTGATGCTTGATCCGCCTCTCCTTGTCTCTTGTGATATGATTTTCGAATTTTGATTTGTTTTTGTGAGGGAGATTTTTATGGGATTTGAATTTATCTCGTGGCTTAGTGGTTGATGTTGGCTGGGATCTTCTCGTGTGTATTTAAAGGGGTTGTTCTGATTGTTCATTATTACCTTTCATTTCACAAACCCTTCTATCGAGATTTGTGCAGTGCCTCCATTTGAAGCTCAAAAGTCATGGACAAAAATCCTGATCTTTCCTCTCTCATCAAGAGTCTGATCCAACACTTTGGATCACCGGAAAGTGCAGCCAAACATCTCTCCGCCCTCCCTCAGATGGCCGAATCAACCGACAAACCCTCGTCTTCTCAAACTCCGGTGGAAGTCCCAGGAGGAATTTTTCCTCCAGCTCCTTCTCCAAAGGGCTCTCCGAAGAGAAGTACCACTGAATCATCTGTGGGAGCTGATGTTGATCCCCTCTCCTTGCAAATGATAGAAACTCCCATCAACCCTGAGCCGATCTCCACTGTTCCTCCTCTTGAGAGTGTTCATTCAAAAGTGGTGCCTGGTTCCTCTGCGAAAGGTGACGAAAACCTCACAAAGGGGAAAACTTCTGTTCATGCGACCTCGAAAAAATCCACAGAACATCCAGCTTTTGGTGTTACTCAACATCAAACTCCTCTTCCTACTCCAAGCGAAGAGTCAATTCCGTCTTCAAAAGAGGAGTCAGCGCATGCTTCTCAAGATACCTCCATGGAGAGAATTGGGGAAATTGCCAAAGAGGCCCTGCTTGATCTTGCTTCACAACCGGGGTCAGATGTTGATAAAGCTTCTATTGTTGCTGAAGAAGAATGTGCTGCTGGTGATATACCCACATCCATGGATGTTGATGACTCTGAAAAGATTCCTGATGTTGGTCAGGATGTTGATCCAGAAGAAAGCACAGATGTGATTGATGTTGACACCTTTGTTCCTGACAAGAAAAGCCGAAAACGTAAAGCTGGAGTAGCCTCTCTCAGGCGGTCCTCAAGGTCAAAATCCACACGGGTGATTCCTTCTACTCTCAATCTTCCTAGCCGAGAAGACAGTGATGTTGGTCTAACATCACAGCCTCCTGTTCTCAAGCCAAAGGTTGAACATTCTCCCAACTCTAAGAGCGGAAAGGTATCTTCTGCCTCTCACACTACCTCCCCTCGCATCAGCTGCTCTGGAAGCTCCTCTGAATCAGAGGTTGAGGTTAGTAAGTCGTACTCCACTCGTTTTTACACTCGTGAAGCAAAGAATGCCCTCAAAGTGTTGGCTGCTAGGAAGTTTCATAATGATAGACGTGCGGATGAGGATTTCTTTTCAAAATATAAGCTAGATATTCCTTTTGCAAGATAGGGGTATGTGGGGTACGGTTGTTAATGTGTTTCCCTATGATGCTGAGATTGTTAGGGAGTTCTATGTTAATCTGATGACAGAAGCTTTTGACCCAAAATCTGTTAAGTTTGGGAAAGTTTTTGTTAGGGGTAAGGTCTTTGATTTCTCCCCAACTGCCATTAACAAAGCATGTTTCACTGCGAATACCAACACTGATGATGTTGAGGTTAATGATGATGAGATGACTAGGGAGTTGACTGGAGGGAAACTTAAGGCTTGGACCTCGAAGTTTGCTGCATCCACTTTGTCTTGGAAATATTCTGTGCTTCACAAGATTGCAGTTTACAACTGGCTTCCAAGCAAAAACACTACTGCTCTAACCAAGGAACAAGCTGAATTTATCTTTAAAGTTGGTAAGCCTCTGGCTTTCAACTTTGGTGAGCAAGTGTTTGCTAACATCTCTCGTGCAGCCTTTAAATCCACAGGTGGAAGTATGCTTCCCTTTCCAAGCCTCATCTACAATCTCTTGGTTCAGCAAAAACTTAAGGAGAGAGAGGAAATTGTGCTTGTTGAAGAGAAGAATCTACTTGAGTTTTCCAAAACCCTCCTCACTCCTGATCGTGTCAAAGATCTCTCCTACGAACCTCCACGTGCTGGTCCTACCTTGTCTCCTCAGCCTGATGATGAAGCTGACTCTGCTGAAGCTGAGATTGACATGTATGGTGCAGACGAAGATGTTGATCGTGCGACTACTCCTGATGTTGCACTTGATGTTTCCAACATCATTTCTGTCAAAGCACATCTCACTAGAGAAACATCCACATCTCGTAAAGGCAAGGAACCAGCTGGAGATTCAGAAGTTGAGATTGATCTTGATGTTGCAGAGCTCATCAAGGCCAGAGAGGATCTTCTCAAGCTCAAAAGACAAGTGCAGTTGATGGTGGATCGAACGATCAAGATGGGACAGGACATGCTTGCCCGGGTCGAATGTTGTGACCAAGTCTTCGCCAAACTCCTACCTTTTCCTTCTTCAACAAAAAAGGGGGAGTAGTATGTTTCTGAAATTTGTTGGCAATTTTTTTTGTTCCAAAACATTTTTTGTTTATTTGGTGATGTGTTTGATGCGTGGACATCGTGAATTTTTTTTTTGTGGTGCATGAGCACCTGTTTTTGGTAACATAGTTTATGTTATCTTGGTTTTTGATTATCTATTGGTTCAACATTTATCATGTTTTTGATATACCTTCGTATATTGTGTTGGGCAGGTTAAATGAAGGTCTTGGCCTTCGGCCGACCTTTATTTTGATCAAATGAAGCTAAGGTTTCATCTTGGTTTTTGATCAATGTTGATCGAGAGGGTAAATGCTCTGAATGTTGCTGCTTGTTTTGTTCATTCTAAGTATGTTAAATGCTCTGAATGCTGCTGCTTGTTTTTGTTCATTCTGTGTATGTTGATCGAGAGGTTAAATGCTGTGAATGTTGTTTTTTCCTCTTCTGTTTTTGCAGGTTCTTTTGTTTGTTTATTCAGGGGAGTTCTTAAGCTTTCTCTTGTTTGTTTCAAACCGATTGTTGAGTCAACATTCAGTTTGTGTTTCTTAAAGTTGTACCTCAAGTGCTTCTTAAGGTTGTACCTCTTGTTTGTTTCAGGGGGAGTGTTTTTACGACATCTCCTCTGGACTGATTTTGAGGTTCACCTCTTGTTTGATTAAGGGGGAGTTTCTAACTCTTTCTTGATCTGAACTCCTGTAACATTGAATTCGTTTTTGTATATAGTTTTTCTCTGTTTGTGTTTTTGTTGCAGGAAGGAAAAGATTAAGGGGGAGATTGTTAGAGTCAATGTTGACTCCGACAATGTTGGGACCAATGTTGATAACATACGTGTTTTCAATGTTGGGTGGAATGTTGATAACATTCATGGTGTCAACATTTCTGGGTTGCAACCAACATTCCGGAGTCTGCCTTGACTCCATACTTTGACTCTCTATTGGGAATTGTATATATTTAATCTTTACCTTCCTTTCACTCTTTTTTATTCTTTGGTTGTGGAATAAAGGTTTCAAGCTTGTTGACCACGTTTTCAATAATCGGAAAGGCGGTTTTTCATGATCCAAAGTAGTGGGGTGTTAGTTCCTACTTTTAAGGAGCCATGATCTTTCAACCAACATTCCAGACTGGTCGACTAGCACTTTTCGGAGGTGGATTGCAGCGGTTATTGGAAGCTTCTGGAAGTGGAAAGAAGAGGAAACTGACCACGACATGAAGGTCTATAAAAGCAGCAAGAAGCCTCATTCATCCTTACGTTTTGGAAGTGCAAAATCAGAGACTTAACATTCACCCGCAACCATCTCGTCATTTTCCTGCTGCAAACGTGTCACCGGCTCTTCAAGGATTGCTTTGACGAAGTAGACTTAGGCAACCAATCTGTAAAGTCTATCTTTATATCGACGGGACGTCGAGGGCAAGAGTTGAAGTCCAAGGCCATTGGAGCGTAGCAGGTTGTTTGCTTTGTCCGATTAACTTTAGTTATTCGGCTGTTTTGGATTCTGTGTTGTATCAACATTGTAGTACCGAAAGTAGATAGATTGGTTTATCTTAAGCAGTCATTCTGTAAAGATAGATCTCCAAGAAGATCCAAATCTGTACTTTGTATTGTTGATTCAACATAGTGATTTTTGCCTTGAGGCACTCACGGGTTATTTATAATCCGTGAAAAAAGTATTCCTGTGTGTTATTTATTTCCGCTGCATGTTGATAGTAATGTTAGTAACATTTTGTTGATAACATTGCATTCAACATTACTCTTTTCTTTACACAGTTTTACTTTGTTGGTAATTTGGGGCACTAAACTCTTTCAAAATGGTTCATATTTTATACAATAAAATGTGTTTTTATTATAGCCCTCCCCTATGCGGATATATATATATATATGGTGTGGTTCTAGAGAGAACTACAGTCTACATTATTTGTGAGAACGTGAGAACCATCAAATCTAATGCATCCACTGTAAAAATTAATGCATTCGCTGTTAAAATTAATGCACTAAAAGAAAAAAGAAAAAAAAATGCTCCCTTCAGGATTCGAAGCCAGGTTCTGCATTCATCCAACAAGATGATGCATCCACCGTGGATCTTGATGATTGAATGGCTGAAAATAGTTCTCCGTTCTTTTTTTATTTAATGATTCTTTCTTGAACCTCTCCCTATATATATATAGCTATATTAAGAAATAAAACTCAATTTTTGGTTAATCATCTGAAAAATATAAATTATGGTCATTTTTTATAATTTCGATCCAAAATACCCTTGCCTGCACCCATTCTCTCCCTCGCTCACTGCCTCGCTGAGTGACCGCTGACACAATTCACATTAATTGTACCAAGTGTACCTAATTGTGCCATTTGTACCAATTGTCAGAGGCTGCGGGAAAGTCAGGGGCAACACCCTTTCTTTTGGCACAACTAATTGTACTATTTATACCAACTGCCAGTGATCGCGCCTTCTCTCCCTCGCTCGCTCTCGCTCACGCCACGGGAAAGTCAGCGGCCGCACCCTTTCTCTTGGCACAATTGGCACTGATTTTGACAAGTGTACCTAACGAATGAGACACTAATTGTGCTATTTGTACCAACTGCCAGCGATCGTGGGAAAGTCAGGGGTCGTGTCTCTCTCTGCGACCGCGCCCTTTCTCTTGGCACAATTAGACACTAATTGTGTCATTTTTACTAACTATCAGCGACTGCACCTTCTCTCTCCCACCTACTCTCGCTCACACCGCATTGCCCAGCGGCCGCACCCAACTCAAACCCGAAGCCCAACCCGTGCACGTAACCCTAACCCAGTCCGCCTAATTAAGGGCAAAATAGTCTTAAAACGTAAAAAATAGCCAAAATTTGTATTTTTTTATACGAGTGGCCAAATATTAAGTTTCATTGCTCAATATGGCTATCTCACAAATTGACTCTTTTAGATATGTCAAAATTTGTAATAATAATAATGGGTTATGGAAAAAAAAATACACGAACTTTAAAAAAAATTGTAATTTTCACCTTAACTTGTAATTAAGCAAAAAAAATACATTAATTTATATTGAGTGGATTTTTAAAATACCCACTTTCCTTTAGTAAAATTAAAAATTAGCTACTAAGATAAAAACTTAAAAAAATACTCACACTTACCATTTTACCCTTTCAAACACTACCCTTTAAAAAATTTCTGCATTTCACAACCAAATGGAATTCACAACCAGAATTTTTTGATTGTGAATTCACAACCAGTCGAGTGAATTCACAACCAGTTAAATTCACAACCATAATTTATTTTGTTGTGAATTCAAGTAGTTGTGAATTTGAGTTTTAAAGTTTGAATCTATCTATTATTAAATAGAATACATATTGAAGACCTCTCCTTCATTCTCTATCCTATGTGGCACTCCCACAAGTGAGTATTTTGATCATTCTCAATTCTATATTATATGGCATTTTTACTCATCCATCCCACATTGAAATTATCCTAAACTTCATCAATTCATAATCTATATAAAAGGCTCAATCTTCATGTAGACATTAGGCCATCTATTTTTTCCACATTGATATTATATTTAATCATTGGAAAATATAGATAAAGAAATACTTATAATATGTATTTCAAATAAATAGTTTTCCACATATTTTTATAACTGCAATAGATTTTCACATTAAATTTATAATAAACTTCATAATTCAAAATATAAAAAGTTGAAATTAAATTTCAATATTTGCAAACCTAAATAAAAGTATAGATGTTTCTGAAATAAATAGGTTCTTAAACTGAACTTGGTTAAAGTAAATAAAATGATCGTTAGATATATTTTAAATAAATAAGTAATTTAATTTAATTTGGTCATATAAAATAAAGAAAATGATAGTAAGATATATATTAAATAAATAAGTTCTTCAATTTAATTTGATCATGTACCTCATTTTCACATTAAACTCATAACCTAAATAAAAAGCTTAATTTTCATTCATATTTTAGCTTTCATCATTCTCACATTAATATTCAATTGAACTTAATCACTGAAGATCTAGATAAAGAAATACTTAAATTATGTTATTTCAAGCACATAGTTTTTCATATATATTTTTTTATAATTGCAATAGTTTTCCACATTCAATTGAATTTGGATATATAAAATAATAAAATGATACTTGAATATATTTTAAATAAAGGGTTAAGGTGCAAATAGGCCCCTCAAGTGGAGGCCCTTAGAGCGTTTCAGTCCCCTTACTAACTGTGTGTGCAAATTGGCCCCCGAATTCAAAAAAACGGTGCAGATCGGCCCCTTTGACTTAACATCGTTATGGGCCGTTAGTCAAGGGGGTGATCTGCACCGTTTTTTCGGAGTTCAGGGGCTAATCTGCACCTTTTAACTTTTTAATTAATTCATCTCTCTCGCTCAAAATTTGATCGTCGTTGTCGCTGATTCAAGCTCCGCGAGGCCGGCGGAGGGCGCCGCCCCTTTCTTTCTCTCTTGGGCCCTAAACCTCGGAGCTCGCTCGACTGCACACGCTTAGCGTCAAGGACGAGCCCTAATTCTCCCATTCTGTCGGAAATCGCCGCCGCAATATCCGGTGAACCCGCCGCCTGGCTTTTCTCGATGAGGAGTCGCCTAGCTTTTCTCGATAAGGAGTCGCCTCTTTCTCTCAAATCCGGCGAATCCGGTGATAAAGGCCGACGATGCCCGTCGCCATCTACACTATCGGCGTACTGTTGAAGAAGGACGCCTTCAAATCAAAGACCATGGCCAACATGATCTCGATCTCGATTGGGGTCACGATCACTACCTACGGCGAGGCGAAGTTTGATTCGTTGGGGGTGATTCTACAATTGGGGGCGGTGACGTTCGAGGGAGAATTCGAGATGTGATTTTTTTTAATGAACGGTGTGCAGATTAGCCCCTGAACTCCAAAAAGGGAAAATGTGCAGATTAGCCCCTGAACTCCAAAAAAACGGTGCAGATCGCCCCCTCTGACTAACGGCCCATAACGGTGTTAAGTCAGAGGGGGCGATCTGCACCATTTTTTTGAGTTCGAGGGCCAATCTGCACACACAGTTAGTAAGAGGACTGAAATGCTCTAAGGGCCTTCACTTGAGGGGCCTATCTGCACCTTAACCCTTAAATAAATAGGTTATTCAATTTAATTTGGTCATACAGGTGTGGATTTATAAATTCAAAATGAGTTTAATCAATTGTATCATATCCAAATATGTACCTTAAATTTGATTTTTTATATTTTGTTAATTATCTATGTACTATATCAATTATCTACATACTGAGAGGTCTCCACTATTCTTTATCCTATGTGGCACTCACACAATTTATATTTGTTTCACTCCCAATTCTACACCATATGACATTTATACATTTGTTTTCATCTATCCCACATTCAATTTATACTAAACTGAATCAATTCATAACCTAAATAAAAGGGTCAGCCTGCATGAATATATTAGCTCATCTATCTTTTCCACATTGATATTCTATAAAATTTAATTATGGGAAAACCTTGATAAAGAAATACTTATGATATGTATTTCAAATAAATAGTATTCCATATATTTTTTTATAGTTGCAATAGTTTTTCATATTAGATTTATACTAAACTTCATAATTCGAGTCTAAGAAAATTATAATTAGATTTCATATTTGGAAACCTAAATAAAAGTATAGATATTCTCGAAATAAATAGATTATTCAAATGAATTTGATCGTATAAAAAAATAATACTTAAATGTATTTTAAATAAATAAGTTATTCAATTTAATTTGGTCATATAAATAAAGAAAATGATACTAAGATATATACAAAATAAATAATTTCTTCAATTTAATTTTGATCAAGTAAAATAATTTGACATAAACTTCACTCCCCCACTAATCTCATAAAGATATATCTAAATAAAAGGTATAATCTTCATTCATATATTAGCCTATCATCTTTCGAGTTTTTGTTGAGACGGATGATCAGTTAAGGTAACAAATTATATTTAATTATCTATATATTTCAATAACTTAAATAAGTATGAGTAGTAGTGGGTATTACTATAAATTGGTCCTCAATCAAAATGTATAGTAAATAATTCTTTATTAATTTTCAAACGAATACGGGGATGGATTTATAAATTCAAAATGGGTTTAATCAATTGTATAATATCCAAATATGTACATTAAATTTGATTTTTTATATATTTTTATTTATCTATGTACTATATCAATTATCTACATATTATAGAACTCTCCACTATTCTCTATCCTATGTGGCACTTGTGGGACAGATAGATGGGTTAATGTATTCATGGAGATTGACCATTTTATTAAGGTTATGATTGATGAAGTTTAGTATAAATTCAATGTGGGATAGATGAAAACAAATGTATAAATGTCATATGGTGTAGAATTGGGAATGTATTCATGGAGAGTGACTCCCAATTCTACACCATATGACATTTATACATTTGCTTTCATCTATCCCACATTGAATTTATACTAAACTTCATCAATTATAACCTTAATAAAAGGGTCAATCTCCATGAATACATTAGTCCATCTATCTTTCTCACATTGATATTCTATAAAATTTAATTATGGGAAAACATTGATAAAGAAATATTTATGATATGTATTTCAAATAAATAGTATTCCATATTTTTTTTTATAATTGCAATAGTTTTTCATATTAGATTTATACTAAACTTCATAATTCGAGCCTAAGAAAATTATAATTAGATTTCAATATTTGGAAACCTAAATAAAAGTATAGATATTCTCGAAATAAATAGGTTATTCAAATGAATTTAGTCGTATAAAAAAATAATACTTAAATGTATTTTAAATAAATAAGTTATTCAATTTAATTTTGTCATATAAATAAAGAAAATGATACTAAGATATATACGAAATTAATAATTTCTTCAATTTAATTTTGATAATGTAAAATAATTTGAAATAAACTTCATTCTCACATTAATCTCACAATGATATATCTTAATAAAAGGCTTAATATTTATTCATATATTAGCTTATCATTGTTCCCACATTGATATTTTGTCATTTCTGCATTGATCTTTATTGAACTTCGCCATTAAAAAATAAAAATAAATTCAAATAAATTGCCATTGCCGAATTTGGTCATATAAAATAAATAAAATGATGCTTAGATGTATTTTAAATAAATAATCTATTGATTATATAAAAAGCTACATATTGAATAGTTCTTCACTATTCTCTATCACAAGTGGCACTTTCACAATTTAGTATTGTTTCAGTCTCAATTCTACACTTTATGATATTTTTACATTTGTTTTCACATATCCCACATTTAATTTTTACTAAACTTCATCAATTCACAACCTAAATAAAAGGCTCAATCTTCATGAATACATTAGATTATCTATCTTAAGGTTTGAAAATAGACAAGTGGTGCAATTGATACAAAATTAATAATTCAAGGTTTGAAAAAAAAATTATAATTAAGGATATAATTGATAGTGTAAAAATAATTTGAGGTTTAAAGTAATACTAGCATTTGCACACCGTGCAATGCACGGGAAACTTTAAATTTTTATATTTATATAAAATTGATATCAACTCAATTATCATATTTATAAATATAATTAAAAAAAATAGTTTTAACTTAATATATTTGAAATGCATATTGAAAAAATAAAAAAATTACAATAATAAAAATTTATATAATGAAAAGAAAAAAATTACAATATATATTGCATACTGCATTCAATCCAAAAGTTTTTAAGGATAGAGATATTTTGGAGTTACCAACGAGATGATTATTCGTGTAAATTTTGTCGAGATTATTAACCAATTATTGATTTATGTATTTTATTTATTTATATACATATTTTATAAATTTAAATAAATTCAAGAAATTAATTGATATTACACACACACACACACACACATATATATATATATATATATATATATGTATATATATGAGTTTGGGACGATAATAATATTAATATCATCACATATATAATTAAAAAATGGAATACTCCTATGTAGCATCACCGTATTTTTGCATTTTTATCTATCCTATTTCTCCAAAAAAAAAATCACATTTATTAATTCTTATTTATCTAAATCTTCTCATCACACATTAATTTTTTATGAGATTTCACCAAAATAAAACCTATATAAAAGGATACTCTTACTTTCTAAACCAAAAACTCACAGTTAATTGGTGGAATGATTGAGATTAGAATAATTTGAATTGCTTTGTCAATTTAAGTTGATCAAATTTATTTCGTTAAATAAAAATTATTGAATTTTAATTTTTTAAAAATAAATACTTGTAATTAAATAAATTATTTCTTCATTTTAATTTGGTCATAAAATAAGATATATTGCACAATTTTTTTCTAAAAAATTAGATTACACATTGAATTTTTTATGAAAATTTACCAATTGAAATACTAAATAAATTGATATAATATACTTTGAATCTCGTATCAATTTTTTAAGCCTTAGACGAGATGATTTTCAAAACTTAGTTATGGTCTTTCAAATTTCAAACAAGGTGATGCTTACTAGCCAATTTTATTCTTTCAAACCCCAAACGAAATGATGCTTGAAACTCAGTTATTCTATTTTAAGCTCCAAATGAGATGATGCACATAACTCAGTTATGATTTTTCAAGCTCCATACAAGATGATGTTTAGAAGTTAGTTATGATCTTAGAAGTTAGTTATGGTATTTTAAACTCCAAATGAGATGATGCACATAATCATGTTATGGTTTTTCAAGTTCCATACAAGATGATATTTAAAAGTTAGTTATGATCTTATAAGCTTCAGATTGTATAATCTCACAAGTCAGTCCTGGTCTTTCAATCTCCTAATGAAAATAATGTTTAGAAGTAATTTATGATATTTAAAGTATCAAATAGTGATGTTCAAACGATTGACGCATAAAAGTCAGATATATTGTTTCAGGGTCCAGACGAGATAATCCTCAAAAGTTTGGCATTCAAAAGTTAATTATTGTCTTTCGAGTTCTTGATGATCTTCTGGTGTCTTATAGAGTTGAGATGAGATGATGCTTATATGGTATATGAGATCTTAAATTAATTTTTATCCGTCAATATAAAAAAATTATACAAAATTTATATTAAAGAGTATTTTTATTATTATAGCAAAAAATGAACATTTAATTGACGAATATAATTGAAATTAATATAAATAATTTAAATCAAAATTTAAAGTCCCGTCGAATTTCGACGGGTTATACACTAGTTCACAACTAAAAACATTAGTTGTGAATTTACAACTAGCAATAGAGTTGATTGTGAATTCGAGATTTAAAACTCGAATTCACAACTAACACTAGCAATTCTAGAATTCACAACCAAAACAACTAGTTGTGAATTCAAGCATTTTTTTTTTATTGTAAATGCACAACCAGTAGAATTCACAACCAAAACTTAATTCACAACTAGAATTTTTTGGATGTAAATTCACAACCAATCGAATTCACAACCAAAATTTATTCGTCTGTGTGTGTGTGTGTGTGTGTGTGTGAGAGAGAGAGAGAGAGAGAGAGAGAGAGAGAGAGAGAGAGAGAGAGAGAGAGAGAGAGCGGGTGGGGGGAGGAATGAGATAGAGAGACCTAGAAGAGAGAGAGGGGGCGAGAATTGATTATTTTTAAGGAGGGGTACTTCAGTCTTTTCATGCAAAAAGTGGGTAAAATTTTATGTTTTTATCCTAGTGGGCAATTTTATATATTGACACATTTTATATTTTTGTTGCAGTTTTTTTACCAATGTTTGACTTTCAACGAATTTAGAACTTAATTGACAGTCGAAATTAAGTCAAATATATTAATGTTTGCATTCTTAGACCTGCAAACTTGTAAATACTCATCATCATCATCAGATATTAGACCAGCATCAGGTGAACTTTCGACTGTCAACTAAGCTCTAATTTCGCCGAAAGTCAAACTCATGTGAAAATTGCAACTAAAATATAAATTCATGTATTCTTTGGCTTAATTGAAAGTTTGAGTGAAAATTACAACTTTTTTTAAAGTTTGTGTAAGTTTTGGCCATAATCCTTAATAATTTTTATCAATTCAATTTATTTATTTTTTAGATATTTCTTAATTTACGTGCTCAAAAGTTATGAGACATTTATATTGAGAGAGAGGGAGTATTAATTATTGTTGAGCGCATGACGCGGTAAAATCTACCATATAAATCTTATAAAGCATTAATATGTGACATAATTTTTTGGGTTGGTATTGGGTGCGGTCGGCCGCATAGCATGCGGTCGGGTCGCCACGCGCCCAAACCCGCCCCCTGACCCATTCCCTTTAGACTCGCGCCCCAAATTATTACATTTGTTTATAGTAATTGCTATTTTTAATAAGCATAAGATATACATTTGTTCGCACAAATATATACTTATGTAAATATAAGTATTTACCTTCATTCAATATAATATTTTTTAAACCCTAAACCCTATAAATTAAACCCTAAACCCTGTAAACTAAACCCTAAAATCTGAACATTAAACTCTAATAGGAGTATTTACTTTCAATAAGCATAAGATATACATTTGATCGCACAAATGTATACTTATGTTAATATAAATATTTACCTTCATTCAATATAAAACATTATACATATCAATGATTACCTTTCCTTACAATAATAATTATTTGATCAAATAATAATATAATTATTGTTATAATAAAAAGTAATAATTGATATGGAGAAAGGTAATCTTTCAAAAATATTATACTTATTGTAATTATTGTTGTAATCAAGAGTAATTATTATTATAATAAAAATTACAAATTATTATTATGAAGAAAGGTAATATTTTTGAAACATACAATTTTTCACAACATTGATGTTAACTACTTATATTAACATAAGTATATATTTGTGCTAATACATGTATATCTTATGCTATTAAAAGTAACAATTATTATAAACAAATGTAATAATTGATATGGAGAAATGTAATGTTTCAAAAGTATTATATTTATTGTAATTATGCTTATTATAAAGAAAGGTAATGTTTTTGAAACATTACACTTCACAATATTGATGTCAACTACTTATATCAACATAAGTATACATTTGTGCGAACAAATGTATATCTTATGCTTATTAAAAGTAACAATTATTATAAACAAATGTAATAATTTGGGGCGCCGGTCAAAGAGGTGCACTACAAAATTCGCGCAAAATAGCTACGGAAATTTCCGTAGCTAAAAACACTAATTCCGTAGCTAAACAGTTTTACCTACGGATCGGGAACGGATATCGTCCGTAGGTATATCGCTCGTCGCTAAATTTTTAGCTACGGAAATCCGATCCCTCGCTAATGTTAGCTACGGATTTAGCTACGGAAAATCCCTCGCCGGAGTGTGTCGCCATAATCGTCGTCTAGCGGTCACCAACGGACTTAGCTACGGAAAAATCCGTAGCTAAATGGCTACGGAAATTTCCGTAGCTAATCCGAATCCGGCGACAAGAGTTTCTTCACCAGCTATTTGGATTTAGCTACGGAAAATTCCGTAGCTAATCCGTAGCTAAGTTGCTAAAATTTTGTAATTTTTATTTTAATTTTTGTTTACCGTAATACAACCTGTTATATACTCGATTTCTAGCAGAACTAACAACAATTAATATTATTTCAACATCCAACACACTCATTATCCCAAAATAGTCAATATCAAAGTCATAAACCAAAATAGTCATAAACCAAGATAGTTTAGAAATCACGTGTCTAACAAGTATTTCAAAACCAAACACCTAGAAATAGTAGTCACAAACCAAAATAGTTTAAAAATCACATATCTAACAAGTATTTTAAATTCAAACACCTAGAGATAGTCGATATCAAAATCAAAACACATGTATAATCATGGAACATGTGATGGTGGATCTGGATGGCTAGTGGCACTGCTTGATTGCCCTTGCAACTGCTTGATAATCTCCATCGCAACTTTAACCTGTTCTTCTAATCGAGATGTCCTTTTTCGCTCCTCTTGAAGCTGCTCCTCTACATCTCCTAGGCGAGTGGCATACTGCTCTTTGTCAATGTCGGACATAGCTGAAGTACTACTCTCTCCCGATATATTGGTCTTCAAGGTCAATGCGAGACTACCTGTGCCGAACAATCTTTGCTTTTTATCTAAACCGCCTCCCAAGACATCTAGATAAATCTTGTTCATATCCACGGGCGTATCAGGATTAGATTGGCCCATCTCTGTAGCAATTTCTTGTACCTCCACCTAATTGATAAAAAATACTCCATATAAAACATATTAAAATATACACTATTAAAGACATATACTTGTTTCAACCAATCTACAACCAACAAATTTCATAAGCTACACTCAAATGATTGAAGTATTGCTAATTTCCATTAGTTTCCTTTAGATGTATAAATAAAGTGAAAAAAAAAACTAAAGAAATACATGTCTTGATCTATTTCCTATTAGTATAATTTCATCCCTATTCTAATATTTCTTATAACAAACTATCAGAATCCATAATTTAAAAATAGAAATGCAAAGACTAAGCTCCAAGAAAGATGAATAACTCCATCTATTGATGTTAAAGACTTGCAACCTATCTACTAATGCTTGAAGTCTTAGAATTTAAGATAATGAATGGTGAGATTAAACAAGTTTGTAATGCTATTAATTTCATATTAAAGAATTTTAAATAACTTACATCGATTCTTTCAGACTTCTTATCGGTGTAAGTCCCATCCTTCTTCACGTGTAAAGCTCGAAAAGAGTCATATATCACACTCGACACTGGGACTCCCTTCGCTGCAGCCTGTTTATGAAGATATAAATAAACATTTATATAATAATAATAATAATAATAATAATAATAATAATAATAATAATAATAATAATAATAATAATAATAATAATAACTTTAGGTACTCACCAACTCTTGAGCGATATCCTCAACAGATTTTGACCCACCCTTATGTTTGACAATCCCGGTGCCCGGTCCATCAGGTTCAGATAACTTGCATTGTCTTGCCTTTTCCGACTTTGCTTTGACACTTTCGGTATCCCAATATTCACAAAGGTCCTTCCATGCATCCTCGTCAATGTATCCAGGCATACCTCCTCCCTCAACTGCATCATCCCTCTTTAACTTCATGTTGTGCACGAAGTCGCTATACCTCATGGCTGCCCTTTGAGACCATTTTTTGTAGACTTGATTCTCAAACTTTTCAGGCCATGTGTACACTTTCTATAGAAAAATTACTCATTAATATTTATTAAAGATAAATGTAAAATAACATAAATCAATATATAACACTTACTTTGAATTCATCAAAGTACAATTTTTTGATGTTGTTGGGAGTTAATTTCCAATTAAAGCCATTTGGATTCTTCACTTTCTTGAAAGATGTGGTAATCACACTAGACATCTTCTTGTGTGATCCTACCACCCTACAAAATAAACAATTTAATTAATTCATGAGATCGAAGCCTAGAACTAGCATCAACAACTGCTCAACACCATTTTCCATGATTTTGGCTATCTTCGTCCAAAAATATCAAAACTGCCTAGAGAATATTCATAAAAAGAAAAAACCAATGTGGCAACAAGAAGATATATCATCTACAAAAATCATATCGATTTAAAGGCAGATGCAAAACTCATATTGTAGCAGATTAATAGTACAAGAACCTTCAAAAATGGCATACCCACTACGTGATAATTGACATTAAATAACACTTATATCATAATATAACAACGAATTAAAAATACAACATACCCAGTACGTGATATTGGCATCGCGATCTTCCCATCAACCACTATATCTGACGTATGAGAGTTGGAAAATTCTACATCCTCGACGGAGTCCTCCTCCACATGGACATCTGATGATGCTGGGTGTGCTGAGGATGCGCTACTAGCCCCACCACGTGCAACACTAGTACTACTGCTACCACCACCACGCGTAGCACCCGCACTGCCACGCCTAATGGAACGTCCTATGATGGTCATATCTGAATGCAAAACAATAAGATAATTAATAAAAATGATATAAAAGTATCACCAATTAATATTGAAAATAGAATAAATAAACTCGTAGGAGTTTTTTGAAAGTATAAATAAACCTCGACATTATCATGATCAACATCATTTTCCTTATCCGACAAGATTATATCTTCATCGGTATCATCTTCGGCCTCATCGATTTCTATCATACCACCAAGTGGATGAATTGGTGTCATGTCATCATCTACGGCAGTGTTTGTAGAAAGTACCAATTCATCCTCTTGAAACGGTGGATCCAATGTTGAAGTAAATGCTCCATATGGGACTTCTACCTTAGATCTAGCTTTGATCTTACAAACTTCCCACCAATCCTTCCTAGATTGTTTCAAACTAGGATACGAGCAATAATATACTTGAAGGGCCTGACTTGCTAGAACAAATGGTTCATATTTGTTGTACCTACGCAAGTGGTTTATAGAAACCAATTTGAAATTAGGATGCACCAATGTCCCAGTATGTGATGGATCAAACCACTCACACTTGAATAATGTCGTTTTTTTTATTGGTAGACCTGGAAATTCCAACTCGCAAACCTCCAACAGACGCCCATAAAAATCAAGCTCAGTTTGGTCATACGTCTCACCCTTTATGCAAACACCACTGTTCATGCTGGCTCTTTGAGTTCCATGCGCTAGTGTGTCAAATTTGTATCCATTGACATAATATCCGGGATATGTCTTAATTTCTGTTAGTGGCCCCTTTGCAAGATCCCTAATGTATTTATTTGTGACATTGCTAGAAGGGTGTTGGACCTATCATAATAAGACAGACATTGATGCTATGTGAGTTTCTTTATAAAGTGTACTTGTAAACACACTAAATTAAATAGTAATTATGCAAAACTTTTCATATGTTATGTGCAGTGCACAGAGTTAATAGTTTAAAAGCACATATTGCAAAATTTAGTAAACCTATTTGGAATGGAGTATAATAGTTTAAAAGCACATAAAAGAAGCAACATTTGTTAGTTGAAACAGGGCATCGGGAAAAACTTGGAAACATGTTGAAAAGCAGAGTTGTGAAACCTGTATCTACTGCCAACAAAAGCTTATTACAGCTACAAGGCGTAGAATAAATGCTACTTATAGAAGAAGGTAAATATTCCACCATCAAAATGCATACTAGTCATAGTTTCAAGGGGAACTACTCGTGCAACCAATAAATCACAGACAACCACCAAAACTTTTTGATTCTCTAAAAAGAATATTACAGCATGAATTCTGCATCATCAGATTAACTTAAGGCACCAAAAATGGGTGTAATTCAAACAGTCTCCGACTTCCTCTATTAAGCTAAAGAACGAAAGATTCAAGTAAGACAGAAGCAGTCAAATTTTCTTCCACACAAATCATACCAAATTGTATTCCAAATATGTAAGGTGCAAGCATTCAGCTCCCACACAAAGATCATCATTCGGAAAATTATAGGTCGAATATCTAACCTAAAAGACAGAATTAGATTCTTTACTCTCAATTGATAACGAAGCTTACCAATTGTTGCAGCTATGGAGTCGAGCGACGGGGTAGGGCTGGGCGAGGGCAGTGCAATCCCTAAATTGGGAGTATAATATCAAATAACAAAGCTTAGTTATTAACATCCCATAACCAGAAGAGAACCCCCTCAAATCGAAGAGAACTTACCAATCGACGGCGGCTGCGACGATGAGCGTCCGAGCAAGGACGGTGGCGACGCCGGTGAGAGGACGGCGGTGGGAGAAATGGAAGACCAGTCGCGGCTGGAATAGTGAGAAAAAACTAGGTTTTAATTGGGGGAAAAAACTTGAACGTTAGATTTGAAAATCCAATTTTGCTACGGAAATTCCGTAGCTAGTAAGTCACACTGATTTTGCTACGGATAGAATCCGTAGCTAAGGATAAAATTTCAGTTTAGCTACGGCTTTAGCTACGGTTATTCCGTAGCTAAGAATTTTTAATAAAATTACTATTTTTTTTAAACTTTAGTGACGGATTATATCCGTAGCGAAAGAATTGCTACGGAAATCCGTTGTCAAATCCGTTGGGAAATTTAATAAAATATATCCGTCACGAATCCGTAGCGATTCCGTCACAGAATAGCTACGGAAATAAATCCGTAGCTAAATTTAGCGTTTTTTTGTAGTGGTGTGAGTCAGGGGTCAGGGGACGGGTTTGGGTGCGGGGCGACCCGGCCGCATAGCATGTAGCATGCGGCCGGCAGCATGCAAGTTTTTGTTTTCTATCAATTCTATCATTTTTTTTTCAAATTTTGACATTATTTTAAGATTTAGTATTCTGTATTTTAAGATTTTCAACTTTGACTTGTTAACTATTTAGTGGTTTATTTTGGTACTCTACTTCACATGTCGATATTTTATCTAATTATTTATTTATTAGTTGACTTTATCAGATTTATATTCAAATTAACATGATTGTACTTAGATGAAAAACATTGGATCATCTCGTTCAAAATTCTGACTTCTTTGAGAGATAATTAATAATAATTTTCTATTTTATTTATAATGATTCTAATTTTCGAATTAATGATTATAGGATAAACATCTTACCAACTAACATGTAATTCGTTGTCTAAATTATTGAATTCGGCAAGTTGAGCCCTTAGAACATTATAAAACACACACCACACGCATAAAACACACACCACACGAAAGATGACTTGGTAATATATTAGTTTTAGCTTTAATCATTTTTTTTTATTTGGTATATAAATGGGGCGGTGGTTGAAAATGAGCTGTGAACTTCATTTTATTTTTATGAGCATTCATGTCACGTCGTGGTGTGTATAAAATTTCAATTCTTGTATTTTTATTTTTCATTGCTTTGGATTCAACATGCAAGCAAATGCTCACTTAAAATAAAGAAGAAGCTTGAGTTTTTGAGTGGATTGGCTTCTTCTCTCCCCAATTATGCAAGTGGCGGATGCGAATGTTAACTAGAATGACTATTATTTATTTAAGGTTTAATGATAAGTCGTATTCCTAATTTTCACTATTTTTTAAAAATCTCAACTTAAAAAAAATTAATTAATTTATATCCCACCTTATAAAATCCAACAATAGAATAATGAACCATCTTGTTGGATTCTTGAATTCTTAAAACCTAGGTTTTTTTTTTTTATATATTTTTATATTAAATAATGCATATTCTAGCGAAATGATTTGTTATTTCATTATCGGATTTAGTAAGTCGGGACAATATGAAAGTTTTTTCAAATTGAGTATTTTTCAAGGGAAAAAATGACATTCTTTTTTATAAAATGTTGAGAATTAATAACACAAACTATGATTAATTCTTTATTTAAATTGGCCATTAGGATAGTCATATTTATTTAAATTATGTGTGACTGATTGACACAAGCATTTTCCAAATTCATGTATAGCTGCATGTATTATTTTCCTACTTGATTATAACATTTAACAAAATTCACAAACCTCAAAACCTTTGTGAACTCTCCTGGTTCACAGGCTGGAGTTTATTTTTCTTTGAGACTTGGACACATATATAGAGCTCGGGTTTATGAGGTTCGTGTGTTTTAGTTTTGAGGGTTTTTTGTTGTTGATAGTGTAGGAACAAGTGGGGGTACGTATTTGTGTACTTTGGAAGAATAATAGTGATCGAAAGCTTTTGAGTTTTTCAATCAACCATTTAAAGTTGGAGGTTAGGAGTGAAAAACAAAGCTTTTATGCGTTTCCTGGTACGGATAAAAGAAGACAGTCATGGGAGCTTTTGAGGAGATTGAGTCCGCTAGTACATTTCCTTGGGTCATTTGGCATGTAAACATAAATTTTTGTATTCAATAAATGAAATACAAAATTATGTACAAATCCAAAATATATGAATTGAAATGAATTTGTTAGAAGTTGCCATTCTCTAATTGATCATATGTTTCTACTCTTTGAATTTCTTTAAATCCTTGGAGGGAAACATAATTTCTTGATCTCCACGGACTTTGATGGATGACTTGAATTTGAGTTGTATAACATTAATTAAGAGGGCTTTCATCTTGTTAGGTCCGGAGGGTCTCGAATAGGTGTATGGGGGGGGGAATACACCTATTGGCTATTTTCGATCTTTACAAGAGATCAAAACGAAACTTCAAACACAAACTCAGACACCTGTTTGCTGAAAAGAGTTTTGACCAAAACAGGGTTGACGACTGATACTGAATGCTCTTCAGTAAGGAGTTATCAGTTAAGTCAAAAGAACTTAACTGATGCACGTAAGGCTTCAGTCGAGTTTGAAAAACAGAGATGTTATGAATCTTACTGACTATCAGTCAGACTGATAACACACGCAACGAAAAACTTTTGTTTCGCAATAGCCTGTGAGTTAAGCATGTTGACTCAACCTAAACACTACGCTAGATTGACTCGCAATAGGACGAGATCTATTGTAACGTGTAAGCTAACCCAAGTCGTCTCTCAAGGAAGATCTTTAAGGGCTTCTAATTGTATCACAAGAAAAACAATAAAGGTTTGATTTAAAAACTAAAACTTGTAAATTAAACTCAACGTGAAAAGTAAACTTAAACTTGTAAATTAAACTTAAACTTAATCTAGGCAAGAAACTATGAAAACCCTAGGCAAGAATTAAACAACTTTAAGTAAAGCTAACTTAAGAAATTAAATACGATTAAACTATGAAATTTAAAGACTTGAATTAAAACTTCTAAACTAGGCATGAAACGAAATTGCATAATTTAAATTGCATAATTGAAAGGAAATCATAAACGTAAAAGCAAAGCATAAACATAATGAAACAAAAGAAATTGAATTAAATACGAAATACCGTAAATTTCTTGAATGTGCAATCACTGTCACTCAATTACAATCCAAGAGGAAACTAAAAACAAAACTAAATTTGAAAGCTAACTAGAACAATGAATTCGAAAACTTGAAGAATTAAATAAAGCAATAAAAGCCTAAGTCTTTGGTTGCAGCGCTGGAACAATGACTCTCCAAGGTTGAACGAAAGATTAGGGAAAGGAAGTTATTTCTTACAATGAACGTTCAAGCCCTTTTATAGACTTCATTCCAACCCTAATCATCATCAAACTCGCCTTGCAAAATTGGACTCTTAAGGAAATAGAATCGTGCATTCAAAGGTAAGTCCAGCTGTATCGTGCTCTGCAAGTAATCTTAGCTCTGGCGAGAAATTGTAGCTCTGGCGAGAAATCGCCAGCTCTGGAAACGTGCTAACTCTGGCGGTCATGGCAGAGTTGGAAGTCAGCTCTGGCGAGTCATGACAGAGCTGGAAGTCAGCTCTGGAAAAATATGTTGACTCTGGCGCATAAAGTCAACTCTGGAACATTAAGCTCTGGAGATAAAGTCAGCTCTGGAATGTTCAGATCTGGAACTTTAGCTCTGCTCTGACAAGTTTGTTCTGCTCTGGAGAATTCAGCTCTGATAGTGGAGTTTAGCTCTGGAGATGGTCAGCTCTGGCTCTAGCATATCCGCACAGCTCTGCTCTGCTCTGGAGCGGGCTTTCCAGCTCTGGCACCAGTTTGCGCCTAAGTACGCCATTCTAACCTAAAATCTCCAAAATTACACTCTTCCATCTATCAAATCTAAATCTCCTGCAAAGCATAAAACAAACCCATAAACGCACCAATTTCCAGAATATATAACTTAAAATAAACACATGCAAACCCCCAAATTAAGAACAATTAGGCATAAATCAACCCCCCCACACTTAGCATTTTGCTTGTCTTCAAGCAAAATCAATATGAATCCTAGGAAGAGAGCGTTTCAACGATGCTTATTTCCATTCAAACATTCACAAGTCAATTCAAATTTTCCAATCAATACATATCTCTCGATCATGCAAGTAACTTAAAGTTTAAGAAGCAACAAAACAGTAATGCAAGTAATTCGATCAGACCCAATTCTCCGCTAGAAGTGAATTCCCTAATGTGATCGCCTTTATAATCAATATCTCCATTTTTCACACTTTGTGTGCTTTTAGATTTCGACAATTGAACCATAATTCATGAAATAAAATCATTTGGGTGTAATCCAAAATCTTTTCACGTGGTTTCCCATGCTCATACTTAAAACTAGAGGAGCAGAGACTCAGCGCTGTCACAATTTCAGAGCTGGCCAGATGTTTCAGAGCTGGCCTTTTCAGAGCTGGCAATTCGTCCAGCATTTTTCACATTTCACAGATAGGCAATCACAATGACAACACTCCTTCTAGCATCTACCGGACAAATCACGTTTCACTTACTTACAATCGTGTTGCAACAAAACTCATAATTCTTTGCACAAATAAGAAGCATATATCAAGAGTAAAATAAGAATAACTACCATTCATTCACAAACCCGAAATTCACATCGAAAACTATCTTCTCTTCCACAAATTCATAAAAAAAATTGCAAGTATCCAAGAGCAAGCTAAGAATAAAGGGACCAATCGCCCAATCGAAAGCATAAGCAAACCAAAACAAGCCACCCCCCACACTTAAAGAATGCCATGTCCTCAGGGCACAAAATGAAGAAAGAGTTAGAAGACGTCCCTGATCATTGGGCTGAGGCTTCAATCTTCGAGGTTCCTTGTTTGGTGAGAACGGTTATGTTGAAGAGCAGGAGATGCGACATCTTTGAAAAGGTAATCACCAAAGATGAATGACCTCTGCAGAGAAAGGACGATCCTGAGATCTCTGCATTTAATGCGGCTATACTTCTGGAGTGTGTGGCTTCCTTTGAACGCTGGAGGTTCAGTCCGAGGAAGAATGTTTAACTGATACTTGACTTTAGTATCAGTCCGCTGATTCCACGTGGCACGCATTAAGTAATCAGTCAAAACTGATTCTTCGACTGATGCTTCAGTCGGAAACTTCAGTCTTCAGTCCTTCGTTCTTCAGTCTTCAGTCTTCAGAACAACAACTAAACTAGAAAAAGAACTCCAACACTTGAGTTCGAGCAGTTCTAGTCTATTACAAAAGAAACCTATTGATTTTGGTATCATCAAAATAAGGATTAGGATATTTCATTAAGTTCCCAACAATTTCCCCCTTTCTGATGATGCCAAAACCACACAACAGTTCTAAGCAAGAAAAAGACAGAACTCAAAGCACAAGTTATTAAATAGGGTGAATACTATTCCCCCTTAACAAAAGATCCTAAAACTTATACTCAGAGAGAAGAACGCAACAGTTCAAACAGAACAAGGACAAGATAGAAAAATATTAATCAGAGTCTGGACAAAAAGTCATTGTCTTCAGGTTGAGATAAAAATGAAGTTCATTTTCAGTTAAAGAAAAACTGATGAGACATCAGTCGAGGTACAGGGCAAGACATACAAAGGAGCAAAAACAACAAAGAAAACACATGAGAAACCCATGGACTCTAGCAGTCTGCTTGTCTGCGCCTTGAACTTCTTGATCTTCATCTTCAGTCTTCATGTTCCTAAGCTTGTTCCACTCACACTTATTTTCCGTTGACTTGAGGTCTTTACTGAAACGTCATCCTTACAACTTCTGGTGATCCTTTTACTTTACCATCTTCAGTATTTCGAGAAGATGCAGGGAACTACCTTCGAGAAGATTTTTCTCTGACTCTCTTCTACTTTCCCCATTTTTTGGTGACATAAAAAAGAGAGCTGATGATGGAAGCTATGATCAGACGGTACCCAACTCCGTTTCACAAGAACTCGTGAGAGGACTTGAGAAAAAGATGAGTCCAGAGATGCAGAAGAGGAAAACGCCAGTGGGGAGGGTGAGGTGAGGAGGGACGCGGAGAAGTGAAGGAGAGCGAGAGGATAAGGGAGACGGAAGGATGAAGAAGACTGCCTTAGAAAGGGAGAAGGCTGCCTTGGAGGGAGAAAGAGAGGCTTAAGAAGAAGAGAGAGGGGACGGGGATGGAGAAAGAGAGAGAGTACGGGATAAGGGTGTGAGAAGGAAAAATCGAATCAGTGACAGTCGTGAGGACTAACACTGTCGATATTGCGCCGGTTGACAACGAGCTTCTGCTCATTGTTGTTGCACACCATGGAAGCTCACAAAAGATGTGAGAGAAGCCTGAAGGCCGGGTGAAGTCCTCTTTCGAGAGAGGGACTTCAAACCGTATCCTTGAGAATCGAAGAGGCTTCTTGGTGCCGGGCATGAGGATGTAATACACTCGCGTCGTTGGATATAAGTGAGAGTAGAAACAAGTTTGACGTCGGAGAGACGTTGAGATCCAGTGGAAGGGTCCGGTGAAGACCAAGTATGTGAGCGTCATTCTCCCACTCCATGACTTCGCAGTCATTGATTTCTCCTTTGTCGGAATAAAATTTTTCTCTGCAACTTTTTGAAAGATTGAAATTTTTCTCACAGTGAAGGTTGTGGAGAGTTGTTAGTTGATGCAGAAAATAAAAGAAGACATCAAGGTATAAATAGACCATTTTACCAAGAAAGAAGATGAAAAAGTTTTGCGAAAATTGTGCCTAAAATATTTTTGAAGGAAAATTTCACGTCCGCTCTCACTACAGAGGACGGAAGCTTCAAAAGGTGAGAAAGATCATTGTATTTTGTCAAATCAATGAGATTCTCAAGATTTTCATTTCAGAGGCAAAAGGTTGGAAAGATTTTGAGAAAAGATCAGGACAAGTTAAATCAAATTCAAATCTTCTTAAAAGTACTTGTCCTTCACGGATATTTCATTTTCCAACAATCAGTTAAAGATTTTGAAACAAACTGATCAGTTAGAGAAAACTTTTGAAAACAAACAAAACACTCATAACTGAAATAACTGATTTTCAAAGAGTAAGTTGAAGATACTTACTGATCGACTGATCATTGTAGTCAGTCGATACCACTGAATCTGGTTGACTTATCAGAATAAGTTCCCTTCAGATGAAGACTTATCTTCATTGCTTTCCACGTCAGCAGTTGTAGAGCATCAGTTGGTTGACCACCAGTTGGTTGACTGTTGAGGAGATCTTCAAACACAAGATCACTCTTCAGGGTTGATGAGGCCGATCCTTCCACACAGATCATTGAACCTTTCTTCAGGAAGAGCTTTGGTCAGCAAGTCTGCTCTTTGAACTGCGGTTGGAATCCATTTAACAGAGATATTCTTCTTTTCGACGTGATCACGAATGAAGTGATGTTAGATTGTAATATGCTTGACTCTGGTGTGATGAACTGGATTCTGTGAGATTGCAATAGCACTGGAGCTGTCGCAATAGATTGAGACTTCCTTCTCTTCGATCCCATAGTCAGTTGTTGGACTAGCCATAGGAGTTGTGAACAACAGCTTCCCGCAGCAACATATTCAGCTTCAGTTGTGGAGGTGGCGACTGAAGTCTGCTCATTTGAAAACCATGAGATAAGTTTATTGCCTAGGAATTGACAAGTTTCCGATGTTGATTTGCGATCAATTTTGCATCCTGCAAAATCTGAGTTTGAATATCTGATAAACATGCATTTTTACCTCTTGGTGTGTCATATTTGATGTTTAGTTATGAGGATTTTGTGTGTTTGTTGATTTATTTGAGCTTATATTGGTTTATGGTCAAGAACTTGTCACTTGCTTGTTGTTTAAATGAATTTTGAGAAATAATAAAGCAGAATTTGGAAGAATTGGCTGAAATACAAGTTGTAGTTCATCTCGAGAGGAGTTCGTGAGCGCAAACGGATTGTAAATCGGAGTTCGGACGAGGGAGAACGAGGCAAAACAAAATTGCTGCGCAAAGCGTCAGAGCTCGCGCGGCCGCGCGACGGAACAGGGAGTTCTGGAACCTCGCGCGGGCTGGAGGCGCGGCCGCGCGAGTCGCCGTTTTTCCGCCCAAAATTCATTTTTTTAGTGATTGTGGGTATTTTTGAGAGCTACAAGACCTAGAGCATATAAATACTCCCTAAGAACTTATTCTCTGCAGTTTTTATCGCTTTTTATCATATTTTACATCTTTTGGAGAGCTTTGAGAAGACGGAGAACACCATTGGAGCAAGAACTGAAGATTCTCAATTTGACTACGGTTTTATTGTTGAATGTTTTACAGTTTTATTGAGATATTGATTCTTAGTCATATGTCTATGTGTGGCTAGAATCCATTTTTCCCAGGGTTTAGGGAGTAGACATGATTTAAATTTCTGACTATTTGATTCAATTAATTGAGACTGTTATTCCTTTTTATGTTCTTGTTATTATTGTTTGCTTTATTGATTGGCCACCAATTTAGCATAATCATAGGTTTTAATTTGATATCGGGAGATGATAATTATTACCTGAACTAAGAACATAGAACACATATATTTAATTCTAAAGGGAATTGATATTTGTGAGGGCGTTAATCCTATGAGCTTTTAGGAGTTACATGTTAGAAGTGCGATCCGGGGACGGTAGCCTTGCATGTAATCAACGGTTTGTATGCCACGGGAGTGGGTATAGACTAGTTTTGAGATTGCCTTAGGAATCGTCTTATTAATTGAATTGAGCATGTTAGTTAGGAGAATCTGTTGAAACCTTTGCCTTGGGAAATCTTGTGCTATCTGTTTCTCTGTTTCGCAGCTTGATTTATTTTCTTTCCTGCTGTTTATTTTTTTAGTTTAAAAACTAAAACTCTTAATTTCGTTTGTCCAGATAGAGTAGGATAATTTAGGATAGGAATTGGTAAATTCAGTCTCTGTGGAATACGACCTTGCTTGCTACTGTACACAATTGCACCCGTACACTTGCGGCGTGTTAAATAAAATAGCGAACAATATCCGGTGAGCTTGAAGTCATCGTCAGCTGGGTACCAAAATCCTAAGTTGGGTGTGCCCTTGAGATATCGCAAAATTCATTTTGCAGCATCCATATGTGAGCTTTCTTTAGATCTGACTTATATCTTGCACAAACCCCGACTGCATAAGCGATATCTGGTCTGCTAGCAATCAAATACAGCAATGACCCAATGATTTCTCTGTATTTGGTTGACAATATAGATTTTCCTTCTGATCCTGGATCTACCTTCCAGTTTGTGTTCATTGGAATCTTGACTGATTTCATGTGCTGAATACCGAACTTGGCGATCAATTCCTTAGCTTACTTTGACTGATTGATCATTATTCCTTCGCTGGTCTGCTTGACTTGTAATCCAATAAAAAAATTCATTTCTCCCATCATGGACATCTGAAACTTATTAGTCATGATATCAGCCAACTTCTTGCACATGCGTTTGGATTTGGATCTGAAGATTATGTCATTGACATAAATCTGAACAAGTAGGAGATCTTCTCATTCTTTGAGAGTGAACAAGGTTCTGTCCACTGATCTTTTCTTGAACCCTTGTTCTACAAGATACTCAGAAAGAGTATCATACCATTCTCTTGGTGCTTGTTTCAATCCATAGAGCGCTTTCTTTAGCTTGTACACCTTTTCTGGTCCTATAACCTCAAAACATGGAGGTTGTTCCACGTAGACTTCATCGGTGAGCACTCCATTGAGAAATGCACACTTCACATCCATTTGGTATACCTTAAATCCTTTGTGAGTGGTAAATGCTAAGAAGAGCCTGACTGCTTCCAATCTGGCAACTGGAGCAAAAGTCTCATCGTAGTCGATTTCTTCTTCTTGACTGTATCCTTTTGCTACTAGCCTTGCTTTGTTTCTCACTACATTTCCTTCTTCGCGTCTTTCTTATTTTTGAAAATCCATTTCAAACCAATCACTTTTGCATCGTCTGGTCAATCCACAAGTTCCCAAACTGAATTCCGATTGAATTCATTGAGTTCTTCTTGCATTGCGATGACCCATTGAGTGGACTTCTGAGCTTCTTCAACGTCCCTGGGCTCTGTAGATGATAAGAAACAACTAAAGTTCTTATCTTCATTGATGCAGTTCTGGTTGATATCAAAGACGAGGTTGCACATTGATCTTCGAGTCTTTACACCGTCTGATGGTTCTCCAATGATGTTTTCATTTTAATTGAGTTCAAACCATCTTCGATACTTCTTGATTTCTTCTGGCGATGGTGGAGGTTCTTCAGTCAGAATGGTTCTGAATCATTCAGTAGTTTCTCGAGCAGGGAAGTGTTGAACTGGTGTTGCTTCAGCAGGTTCAACTTGTTCTTCGGCTAACGGAGTTCCCCCTTGACTGATGCTATCTGCATTGGTTCCAGTCTGAGCTTCAGACCTTTGACTAATCTTCTGATACTGAAGCTTTTCAGTATCTTCTTCTTTTCCGGGTCCCCACACTAAGACAATAGAAGGTTCGGTGTCCTGCTTTTCAGTTTTGGAAACTTCAGTGTTCTCAACACTTCTTTCAGTTTTCTGTTTCCTAAAATCATTAGTAGACTCATCAAAAACAACATGTGGTGTTTCTTCAACACAAAGAGTTTGAGAATTAAAAACACTCGATAGGCTTTGCTGGATCGTTCAGTTCCAAAGTATCCGAGAAAGATTCCTAGATCAACCTTGCTATCAAATGTGTTTAATCTCCTCTTGTCATTGTTATGAATGAAACACCGAGAACCGAAAGCATGAAAATATGAGATTGAAGGCTTCCTGTTCTTCCATAGCTCGTATGGAGTTTTCCCATGTCTTTGAGTGAGGAATGATCAATTTTGCGTGTAGCATGCGTTGTTGACTGCTTCGGCCCAAAACTTCAAAGGGAGTTTTGATTCGGCTAGCATCGTTCTTGCTGCTTCCTTTAAAGACCTGTTTCTTCTTTCTGTTACTCCGTTATGTTGAGGAGTCCTCGCTGCAGAAGTTTGATGACTGATTCCTTGTTCCTCACAGTAGTCACGAATTACGGCATTGAGGAATTCAGTCCCTCGATCTGATCTGATGCTGATGATGTTGACTTTCTTTTCAACGTTTAGTCTTCTCAGCAGTTTTGGCAATTCCAGCAGTGTCTCTCTCTTGTTGTAGAGAAAGATAACCCAAGTATATCGTGAATAATCATCCACGACAACTAAAGTATATCGTGAATAATCATCCAAACAAATCCATGTGAAGTAGTTGAAGAATTCTTCCAGAGGAGTGTCCTGACTTTGACTTGAATGACGTCCTGGTTTGCTTTCCTCTTTGACATGCTTCACATTCTTGCTTCTTCTAGAACACAATAGAAGGTAAGCCCTCTACCAGTTGATGCTTAGCAAGCTTGTTGATCGTTTTGAAGTTGAGGTGGTTGAGTCTCCTATGCCACAGCCAGTTGAGCTCCGAGCTACTTTTGCTGATGAGACATATTTCTGGAGGGCTATCTTCCCATGAGACGACGTAGAGACTTCCTTGTCTGATCCCTCTCAGAACCACCTTCATTTGACTGTTACTGACAGTGAATTCATCATTTTTGATCTTCACTGCGAATCCGCTGTCACAAAATTGACTCACAGACAACAAATTATGTTTTAGTCCAGAAACATAGCTAACATTACTGATACTGGCGTTACTCATGTCGAGTACACCATAGCCTTTTGTTTCCCCGATTGAGTTGTCTCCGAATGCAACTTTTAATCCAGCTTTCTCAACATATTGAGTTAGATATTCTTTGTAGCCCGTCATGTGCTTTGAACAACCGCTATCCAGGTACCATGTTCTGATTGAGGCTTTAATTTCTTCCTTCTTTTTGTGTTTCCTATTTTTGACCTGCAAGGAAGAGTTAATTTAGGTACTCAATCAATGTTTGGGTCCTTCATTGTTAGCTCGTGTTCATTTTGGAACCCATATCTGCTTCAGAACTGGTCTTGGTGCTGATCTCTTGCGTTTTGCCAGTTGTCTGACTGAAGTTGTCGGTGCTTTAGTTAGCACATGAACAATCTTCTGTTGAGCTTTCCTTTTGAGAGCCTCACTCTTGTAGAAGCTTTGTCTGGTGAGGTGTTGAGGTCTTCTTTGCTCCATAGAGTATCTCCTTTAAGATATGTGAGTCATTCTTGACTGATGGAGGCTTGACTGATGTTGTGGAACATGAGTCATATGATGTCCAGTTGCATGTTGTCGTGATTGGCATTTGGCTCGTCTGGACTTATCATAGCTTTGTCTCCATGGATGTTCTTATCTTCGGAACTAAACTGGTTTCAGTTTCTGACTGATGTTGTTGTTCTTTCCCTTGGACTGGTGAGGAAGATTCTGCTTGAGTCGTGATGTTCCTTGCCCTATTTTTTGACTGAAATCTGCTTTCCAGTCTTCTCAGTAGGATGATCTAGTTGGGCGCCTCCTTGGCTCGTCTGTAGTTTTATGGAAGACGAACATTTGTTCTTGCTATCAGTTTGCGCTTTCGAACTTTTTCCATATCATGATCTCTTGATTCTTCTGAAGTGTTGTTTCCAGAAGCGTCATCTGCTTATTTGATGACGATATTATTTCCTTTAACAGTTGGAGCAACCTTTCCTCCTATGCTTAAAAGGGCTTTTGAAGGAAAGTTGGTCATCATGGGAGACTTCATCATGCAGTCTTTGACTATTTCTTCCAATTTGTGATTGAGCCTCTTGATTTCATGAGATGCTCTGTCACACTCTAAAGTAGAAATTCTGAGCTTTTCTACCAGTTGATTGTTCTCCATGATCAGTTTGTCAAGACAAGTTTCATCCGAAAAGTAGATGATTGTCTGATTCTTGACTCGTTCTTCACTGATCTCTTTTTCAATTTTCTGATTCTACTTGAGGAGATCTTCGAACATTTTCCTTAACTGATAGTGATCATACTCGTCAGTTTCATCGGCTGAGCTTTCTCCAAATTCTGAGTGATCTCCTGAAAACACTAGGGAATTATCAGTATAAGGAGTTTTTGAGTGAGAGTTTACCTCTGAGCCGTTCATTCCGTTGTCGTAGCTGTTGTCGGCCACGCTTTCGATTTCGTTGGCCATCAGGGCTTGGCTCTCATCATTTGAGCTGGTAGAGTTGAAGTCGGATGATTCTGATGCTTCTTCGGAAGATCCTGCATCGTCAGCAACCATCGCTTACTTCTTCGCATATTTGCGATCTCTCTTGGCTTTCAGCTCCTTGCGCTCAGACTGCGTCAATTCAGGGCATTCAGATCGAAAGTGCCCTTTCTTCTTGCATCCAAAGCATTCCACATCTTTCAAGTCGAAAATGGTTGATTTTCTTTCTCCGCTTCTGTTAGTGGAATATCTGGACTTGCTTTCTCTTTCTTTTCCTTTCTAGTGCTCCTTGTTGAACTTCATATACTTGCGGAACTTAGACTCCATCTTGTTGAATCTTTCAGTCAATAGAGCATATTGACTGAAGAAGTCTTCGGGTTTGAGTTCCGCCGGTTCCTTTGTCTGCTTCTTGCTTTCTTTTGCTGATGCTTTCAGCGTTGCTCCTTTTGAGGTTGATGGACGATCTTCGTCTGATCCTCCAACCCTCTTGGTTCCAAGATTTCTCTGAATGTCGAACTCATTTGCCAAGAGATCAGAGAAAAGCTTGTTTGTCGGGAGCCGACTGAATCCTATCTTGTTCTGATGAGCGACTGAGTAGATCTGCCAATCGAAAAATCTTCAGGTTGATTTCTCGTTGAGTATACTTGTCCTTCGAGATGGATTGAACTTCATTCAGGATCTGGTTGAATCTGAGTTCCATCTCGTCGACAGATTCATTCTTGAGCATGAGGAAGGAGTCGAAATTCTGACAAGCTATGGACAACTGGTTCTCCTTTATCTCCTCGGATCCGATGCACATTCCTTCAAGAATGTCCCACATCTCCTTTGCAGTTCTGGACTTGATGATCTTTGTGACGTGCTTGTCTGGAATTGTGCCGAAGATGATGCTTTTGGCGAGGTTGTCAAGCTCCTCCTGCTTCCTTTCTTCTGTGTTGAAGTCTGCCTTTGGCTTGATCTGGACATCATCGAATGGATCCCTAGCTGGGTCTATAGGAACTCTTTTGACAATCTCAGTGATGATGATGGGTCCACTAGTGATGACTTCCCACATTCGGCAATGCTGGGCGGTGAGGAAGCTTTTAAGTCGAAACTTCCGTATGTCGTATTTTTCAATACTAAACATAGGTAGTGAGGATACTCTGCTATGGTTAGTCTCCATATAAAAAGAGAGAACAAATAACAACAGATAAGAAAAGCAGTAAGCACTTTTTGAAAGAGAAAAGTTTTCCGAGACCTTTGAGAAAAAGGATCTAGTTCAATTAGAACTTAATCAAAAAAGAATTGTTCTTGCGAACAACCTGCTCTGATACCAATTGTTAGGTCCGGAGGGTCTCAAATAGGTGTATGGGGCGGGGGGAGGGATATATACACCTATAAGCTATTTTCGATCTTTACAAGAGATCAAAATGAAACTTCAAACACAAACTCAGACACCTGTTTGCTGAAAAGAGTTTTGACCAAAACAGGGTTGACGACTGATACTGAATGCTCTTCAGTAAGGAGTTATCAGTTAAGTCAAAAGAACTTAACTGATGCACGTAAGGCTTCAGTCGAGTTTGAAAAACAGAGATGTTATGAATCTTACTGACTATCAGAAGATAGATCAGTCAGACTGATAACACATACATCGAAAAACTTTTGTTTCGCAATAGCCTGTGAGTTAAGCACGTTGTTAGTCTTAAGTTTTTCTTTGCAATTAATCAGTTTTCAGTTTACGAAATGAAGAGCACAAGTAAGAAAGTAAATACTGAAAACTGTAAATAAAATAGAGATTTTTACATGGTTCGGAAAACACTTCATACATCCACGGTCGGTTGATCAGACCAACAACTTCACTCGGCAAGTGCTTACTAGTGCACTGCAAACCTGAACATGTGCTTACGGGTGCACACAACCGAAACAACCGAAGATCTAATCTTCAGTACCAACACACCTTGTTGGATTTCTCACTCTTAGCACGCACTGGGCACTAGGATGCGACATCTCTGAAAAGGTAATCACCAAAGAGGAATGACCTCTGCAGAGAAAGGACGATCCTGAGATCTCTGCATTTAATGCGGCTGTACTTCTGGAGTGCGTGGCTTCCTTTGAACGTTGGAGGTTCAGTCCGAGGAAGAATGTTTAACTGATACTTGACTTTAGTATCAGTCCGCTGATTCCACGTGGCACGCATTAAGTAATCAGTCAAAACTGATTCTTCGACTGATGCTTCAGTCGGCAACTTCAGTCTTCAGTCATTCATTCTTCAGTCTTCAGTCTTCAGAACAACAGCTAAACTAGAAAAAGAACTCTAACACTTGAGTTCGAGCAGTTCTAGTTTATTACAAAAGAAACCTATTGATTTTGGTATCATCAAAACAAGGATTAGGATATTTCATTAAGTTCCCAACACATCTTGTTTCTGAATCAAACGTTAACTTGGATGATATTGGCGAGGAAAGCGATGATCCTCTTGTAGTTGTTGGAGATGTCTTCATGGTGGTGAATTTCTCCTTCAATTCTGGAGTTCTTCAAATGATTTATGCTCTCAAATCCAAGAATGCCTTGAATGCTTAAGACACTTCGAAGATTTAAAGAAATGTTTGAGTTCTTCAAATGATTTGTGCTCTTGTCTCTAACAACGCCTTGAATGGTTAAGAAAACTTTAAAGATTTAAAGGAATGCTTGAGTTTCTTCTAATGATTTATGATCTTGTCTTCGAGAACGCTTTGAATACACCTTAAATGCTTAAGAACACTTTTAAGATTTAAAGGAAGATTTAAAGAAATGCTTGAGTTTCAAGGCGTTCTTGAAGATAAGAGCATAAATCATTGGAATTCCTTTAAATCTTCAAAGTTTTCTTAACCATTCAAGGCGTTGTTAGAGACAAGAGCACAAATCATTTGAAGAACTCAAGCATTTCTTTAAGTCTTCGAAGTGTCTTGAGCATTCAAGGCGTTCTTGGATTTGAGAGCATAAATCATTTGAAGAACTCCAGAATTGAAGGAGAAATTCACCACCATGAAGACATCTCCAACAACTACAAGAGGATCATCGCTTTCCTCGCCAATATCATCCAAGTTAACGTTTGATTCAGAAACAAGATGTGTTGGGAACTTAATGAAATATCCTAATCCTAGTTTTGATGATACCAAAATCATTAGGTTTCACTTGTAATAGACTAGAAATTCGAACTCAAGTGTTAGAGTTCTTTTTCTAGTTTAGTTGTTGTTCTGAAGACTGAAGCCGGAGGACTGAAGACTGGAGACCGAAGCTGCCGACTGATGTAACGGTTAAGGCAAAGTCAAATATTGATATTTGACTAACCAGTCCAAGAATCAGTTACGATTGATTATTTAATGCGAGCCACGTGGATTCAGCGGACTGATACTAAAGTCAATTATCAGTTAAACATTATTCCTCAGACTGAACCTCTAGAGTTTAAAGAAAGCCACGCACTCCAGAAGTACAGCTGTCGCAGCCCGATTCCCGACGCTAGTGATAGCGGGGTACGAGTATCGATACGACTATTTTTAAAAGAATAAAAGATAAGAAGAACTAGATTGAACGTCATGCGGAAGCTTACATCAAAGCATGCTAAGAAAATTCAACATAAATTAACCCAAGGGTAAAAACGTCAACATCGTCATAACTTTATAAATATCAGGAATTTCACGAACGAAAACAAAACGGGTATAGCTCATTTTTCATAAGAAAGAATAATATGCAGAGTATCGCAGCAAAAGGCGAACTGATTATATGTATGAAGACACATAACCGTGAGTAAATTGCTTGATCTCAAAAGAAAGCAAAGTATTTCAAATTGTTATGACACTATTAACATAAAGGCAAAACGGAAATATAAATACGTCGATTGAAACATCCCCCCCACCAGCACCAGACCAATCTCGCTCCCTGCTTAGCCTGCACATTTAGAAATATATGCAGGGCGTGAGTACATAATACTCAGTGGGCAAATGCCGAAAAACAAGAAAGGTGCTCTTAGAGCTATAGGTTTGAAACTTGCCACATCTCAGCAATACACAGAAATAAAGTTAATGTAAATGAATCTGTGCATGCAGTTTTCATAATCATGACATCATAAAGAAACGATAGCGCTATCAAAGTACTCATCATGCATGTACCACATCTACAACTTTTCATCATCAAAGGTACAGAGAAGTAGGCCTCCCTCTTAAGTACCGTGACCGGCCGACCCGAAGACGGCTCACAGTCACCTCTGTGCACAAAATCCCGCTTGTGACAGGACCGAATTCGTCTCATCTCATCAGTAGAGGGTAACATACAAGCTTAACATCAAAAATTGGCAAGTCAAACAGTTCTCAAACATCATTTAACTCAACATTTGATAAACTCATAAATATCATTATCAAATCATTTTAGAAAGCTCATACGATATACGTATACTCAAAATATTGCCCACCTGAAGTCCTTCACTAATCCTGGAAAGAAATCAGGCGACTTACTTCTTCGTCTCACTCGGGCCTTCATATATCATCATCATCGTCATCGAAGGTTCATGTGATTGTTGGATTTGTATACTGAAAGCAAGAACATTTTATGCTTGTATACAATGCTTCCTAAGTTCACTATTTTAATCTCCTATCTGATTGTGTTCATGATTGCATATGTATGTCTTTTATCTCTATATAAGTAGATTATATGGTGTGTTGTAGATCACAGAAGACCATATAATTGGAATAACCTTAAGAGATATAAAAAATGATCACAGCCGAAATAACTCTAGGACAAGTTATTGGTTTAGGCTGCAGTATTGATGGAAGTAGTTTGTCTTGACTACTTATTTATACTGGTACGTCATAACGTATTGATAGGACCACAGTGAGATATATTCTTCTATCTGACTTAAGTGAAGAATCAAAGATCTCGGTAACTTATAAGATCTTAATACTAATAAGATTTCAAATATATATGTTAATTCGTATATCACTTTGATTTACTATGAGTGAGAGTTATATAGTAACTTGATTACTTGTTTCCTCAAAGTTCAAACAACATCTCTATACATCCTTATTTCCTCAAAGTATTTCATTCTCCAATCTCATCATCGAAAAAAAATAGCTCAACCTATTAGAAATCTCTTCTCAACAATAACTTATTTTTATATCACGGTGCTCTTAAAAATAAATCTCAAAATATTTAATATCAGGTAAAAAGCGGGGTGTTACAGTCCAGGCCTATCATGCGCAGTTGCATGGTTAGCCATTTGATTAACTTGAGTTTCCAACATCTTCATCTGCTTTGATAGAGATGAAACAATATTCCCCATGGAACCCATACCATTCTCAAGATTGGCCATCCGCGCACCCATACTTGAAATAGTATTCTTAATATTGGTTATCTTGGTCCCCACATTCGTCTCCATACCAGTCACTTTCACCAACACCTGATGCATCATCTCTTCAAGTGATCGCTTCTTTGGCTCATTGATGACTACTCCACTAGAAACCAAGAAACCAGGTGGAGGCTGCAAAGCATTGTTGGGATTGGCATAGGAAAAATTCGAGTGATTCCTATTGTTGGGGTGGTAGGGTGGATTCCCTCCTTGTTGTCCATGCTAGAAATTCCCATATTTCCTGTCACTGATGTAATTGGCGTCTCCTACGCCTATCGGGTCTTTCACAGCTGGCTCAGGATTGCCAACAGTCAAAGCAGCGATTTTCGCATTCAGCTTTGCCAGCTGCGTAGAAATCAATACCATATGACCAGAGTTGGAAGCAGCTGCCACCGTCTTCAACTGAACTCTTTCTGATGGCCATTGATAACTCGTGGCAGCCATACTCTCGATGATGTCCATCGCCTCAGAGCTTCCTTTCTTGAGCAGAGAACCACCCGCAGTTGTGTCCATAAACATCCTTGTACGTTCCCATAAGCATTGTAGAACATGACTACAAGCATGCCTTTATCAAAACCATGAGACAAACACTTTCTTAGCTTCTCTTGGTATCTCTCCCACATTTCCGCCAGTGTTTCTCCCTTGAACTACTGGAACTGCACAATATCCATCTTCAACTTCAGGGTGAGTCCAGGAGGACGAAACTTGCGTGGAACAAATGCGCTACATCCTCCCATGTAGGATTTGCTCCCAGCTGCAGCGTATGGTACCACAACTTCGCTTTATCCCGCAGTGAGAAAGGGAAAAGACGAAGACGAATAATACCATCTGATACTCCATTCATCTTCACCATGCTACACAGCTCTAGAAACTGCGCCAGATGTGCTTTGGGATCTTCCACAACATTCCCCTCATACTGGTTCTGCTGCACTATAGTAATCAGTCCAGTCCTCAACTCAAAATTATTTGCATTGACTCTGGGAGGCTCCTAATACTGATATTGGGGAACGAATGCCTCATCGATCGGAGACTGCTTTTTATCCTCCAGGTGCTGCTGAGCATCCAGTAATTTATGCAGCTGCTCCTTCAGAGCACGAACGTCTTCAACATAGCCATAGTATACAGTGTGGTTTGATTCGTCTGGCTTTTAATACGGTGACACGTAGCTTTAATTTCTGGATCAAAATCTAATAGAGGTAAACTTCGAGATCTTGTGTTCATGCACAACCTAACAAGTCACTAGTTTCAAATCAAAACCACAAGAAAATACAAGAACTAAAAATAAAAATAAAACAGTAAACGCCTGAAATACTGTTAAGTCCTATAAGAAATATCAAAGTAATTTCAACACAGTCCCCGACAACGGCGCCAAAAAGTTGATCACTAATTTATTAGCGACAAAAATACTACAACTGACACAGTGTAATAGTAGTAATAAACAGTAAATCGAGTATCGTATCCACATGGACTGATAAGAAAAACTACCTTAAGTAATCCCAATTTAGACTATCACAATATTCAGGCTAGCAGAACAATGATGAACGAATTAAAAATAAAATTACGCATAATAACTAATGCAAGAGAATAAATCAAATAATAAAAAGCTCTGACCCTAGGGATGTACTATCGTTAATCAAACACATGTATTCAATTTATTAATTCAATTACCAATTTAATCCAGCCTTGATGAAAGATCACAACACTATTCATAAGCTTCTCCAACGAACACCTATGAACGTAGATTAATAAATCCCTAATCGCATTCAAGAGTCAACGGAATAAATTAACTCTCAATAGCACCCAAAGAATAGCTTCCTATAGCTTCACCTATCGCATTCAAGACTCAAAGCTAACATTATATCATGCATTCCTGAATCGGCTGAACAATTGTCGCATTCAAGACTCAAACTGAACACTTGGAGATATAAACTATTGATCAGATAATTCACAAGAAAACAAGCACTAGGAATCATGAATCACAAGCTGGAGGGCAAATGGATATTAATAAATTAAGCACGCATATTCAATCAACTATGTATAAACTCTAGGTTCAGATTAAGGAACTAGCCAGACATAGCAAAAGAAATCATAAACATAATTAAAAAAAAAGCAATTGAAAGAACTGAATTAAATAAAAACTCTAAATAAAAACGATTGTAACAATCTTGAATCTTCAATCCTTGCAGAAATCCAATCAAAGCTCTAAAAACTAAAAAACAATGAAAACTAAAAGCTATAGAACTCAAAACTAAAGTGTGGAACCCTAAATAGGTTAAATAAAAGACCTACATATAGGCACAGGAAAAAAACAAAACACTGAAAAACGCATAAAAATAATCAAATCCCGGACACGCGGCGGTCTCACGGCGGTCACCACTGTCTTTGCAAATCTCTTCACAGCGCGGCGGTCACCACAGTGATTTCCACAAGGGTTCCGCCATCGCCGTATACTTGGCTGTTTGCCCGAAGGTCGCCACCTGGGCGTCGTCGTCTTCACAAAAATCCTCCCATCGGCGACGGTTGTCGCTGTTTTGCTGTTGTGCGCGACTTTATTATTTAGGCCATATCATCCTCGTCCAAACTTGAACTTGCGAACCATTTACGCTCACGAACTCCACTCGAGACGAACTACAACTTCTATTTCAGACCGTTTTTTCATATTCGAACTCAATATTCCTGTAAATTCCTTCAAAGTTTGAGCAAGTATTCAAGTTTCAAAGTTTTTCTTAACCCATTGAAACTCGACTTGTGTCTTCTCAAAGTTCCTCTACAAAAACTAGAATCCAAACAATCAACAAAGTTTTAAAAGTCACAAATTAATCATAACAGCTCTGAAAATTCTGAAATTTTACCATAATACAGAATACAAATTAAACGTCACACCGAAAAGTTTTTAAAAAATTTGGGAACTGTTTGGACGGTTGTAATCCCCTTGCAAACCACTATCGGAACAATGTGCTTACGGAAGATTCTCAGCTTTACCTCATACACGGATTTTCACCTCTAAAACTTCACCAAAAAATCATCCAAGGCCACTACACACACACCCCCAAAAAATCATACAACAGAAATATACAAAAATCCATGGTGTCAAAGTTTTTTCAGTTTGAAAACCAAAGAAAAGTCACCCTTGTAGCAAAATCTTCACTCTCATTTTACGCCCTAGGTTGCACACGACTATCCCTTGTTTTCCTATTTTACTTGGGGATTTAAGGGCTGATGTGGGGTGTGAGAATGGTGGGAGGAGACTTATGAGAGTGGGGAAAGATGGATGAAAATGAGGGGCAAATGAGGAAGGGTGAGACTTTTAAGCATATAGAGAGAGTTCAAGAGTGTGAGGGAAGCTAAATCAGCCAACTCTTGGCCTTAGGGAGGGGAGGCGCCCGAAATTAGGAGTGGTGGTTGCCACCAATGCATGGGTGCATTGGTGGAAGGACTCTTACACTTCCCATGCACTTTTAATTATTATGTTGGGAAAATAATACTCCCTCTGTCCTCATAAAAGTATCAAATTTGTCATTTTCGTCCGTCCTCATAAAATGTACTAAGTCTATTTTTGGTCACACGAAAGAAATAAAATAATTATCTCAATTTATTTTATTTCCCGTCTTTCTTAAGAGAAAACCTAGACATAAAAACTCTTTAAATTATCGCAAGGATAATTATTCTCATTAGCCGAAAATTATGGACCCATCATTCTTAATAATATCAATAAGATATTATAAATCCTAATATCAAAAATCCAGGGCATTACAGCATATCCCCCTTATAGAAATTTCGTCCTCAAAATTTGTACTTTGATATGGCAATTCTGGGTATAATTTGTTCATGCTTGACTCAAGCTCCCAATTCTGGGTATAACTGGCCCATAGCGATTTTATATCACTTTCACCATCTGGATCTCCTTATTTGTAAGGACTTCTATCTTCCTATCCGTGATACATACCAACTTTTCCACATAACTAAGATCTGACTCTAAGGTCAGATCATTATACTTAATCACATGCTTGGGGTCACACACGTATCTTCTGAGCTGTGAAACGTGGAAAACATTGTGCACTCCCATGAGACTGAGAGGTAGTTCTAGCTTATAAGTGTTTTGGCCTATCTTTTCTAGTATCTCGAACGACTCGATGAAGCGGTGACTCAGTTTTTCCCTCGAACGACCTGATAAAGCGGGGACTCAGTTTTCCCCTCTTGCTAAATCGCACCATCCCTTTCATTGGCGACACTTTGAGAAAAACTTTGTCTCATACTTCAAAGGCTAATTCCCTCATTCGGTTGTCTGTGTAGGTCATTTGCCTATCTTGAGCTTCTTTGATTCGCTTGCGAATCTGTGCCATGACGTCTATCATTCCTTAGACCATTCCTGGCCCTAACACCTTCTTCTCGCTGACCTCGTCCCAATAAAGTACGGATCGACACTTTCGTCCATGCAATGCTTCGTATAGTGTCATGCCTATGGTGGCCAGGTAACTATTGTTGTAGGCGAATTCCACCAGTGGTAGCCCTGCTAACCAAGAAAATAAAAAAGACCTTCGATTGAGCTACGAACACGAGTAAGAGTTTATCCCACTACACTCATTGATCGAGCGTGACTGTCCACAACATATCTTCTAGCAGTTGGATGGGTCGCTCAAATTGTCCATATGTCTGGGGATGGTACGCTGTGCTGAAACGAAGCTTAGTGCCTAAGGCATTTTGGAGGCTGGTCCAGAATCGCGACGTAAATCTTGTGTCTCGATCGGAGATTATCGTATTGGGTATGCCTTGAAAGCAAACTATTTCTTTAACATATAACCTGGTGAGCCTATCGAGGTTCCAGATCATTTGGACTGGTAGGAAATGAACTGACTTGGTCAGTCGGTCAACAATTACCCATAGAGTTGTATTTCCTAACTATGATCTGAGTAGTCCCACCACGAAATCCATTGTGATGTGTTCCCATTTTAATTCTGGTATCTCTAGCGGTTGTAGAGTCTCATCTAGGCGTGTTGGCACACACGACACATTGCCACGTGGAATGCTACATCATTCTTTATGCCTTCCCACCGGAAACTTTGTCTCAAATCTTTATATATTTTCGTGTTGCCGGGGTGAGTGGCGTATGGTGCTGAGTGCGCTTCTGTGAGGATCTCCTTTTTTAGTGTTGGGTCATCGGGTAAAGCACAATCTTCCTCTGAAGGTCAGGGCATTATTCGCTTATTCCCTAATCTCTTGGGTCCTCTTGTTCTGCTAGCTAAGCATTTCTTTTCTAGAGCCTCACTCTGGCGCTCGACAGAGATGGTTCTCTCACGGAAATCTAGTTTAACAATCAACTCACGGAAATCTAGTTTAACAATCAACTCTGCTATTAGTTGATGGTACAGTCGTAATCTTTCACCAACTCTAGCTATCGTCTTTGTCTCATTTTGAGCTCATTCTTATCGAAAAAGTACTTCAGACTCTTTTGGTCTGTGAAAATCTCGCCCTTCGCTCCGTCTTTAGTGCGTACACGACAATTGCTAATTCTAAATCGTGTGTGGGATAATTCATCTCGTGTGGCCTTAACTTACGTGAAGCGTATGCCACAATCTTTTAGTTTTGCATTAGTACACGAGTGAGTCCAAACATCGAGGCATCAGTATATACCGTATATCTCTCACTTTCTTCCAGTACTGATGTCGTGGTCAATCGTTTCTTCCATTCTTGGAAACTGGCTTGGCACTCCAGTGTCCACTTGAAAGCTACTCCTTTCTTGAGTAGTTGCGTCATTGGTCGCGCTATCTTGGAAAATTCCTCGATGAATTGTCGGTGGTAGCCTGCCATCCCCAAGAAACTCATAATTTCAGTAACTGAAGTTGGTGCATTCCAGTTGCTTACGGCTTCCAGTTTTTCAGGGTCCACTTTGATCCCCTCTGCTGTCACAGTGTGACCTATGACTTGTACTTGTTTGAGCCAAAATTCACATTTGTTAAATTTGGCATACAATTCCTCCCTCCTTAGTGTTTCCAACACTATTCTGAGGTGCCCGACGTGTTGATGTGAGTCCACTGAGTAGATTAAGATATCTTTTATGAATACCAGTAAGAAACTATCGAAGTGCTGGTGGGATACCCTATTCATGAGATCCATGAATACTGGGGGCGCGTTTGTTAGCTCGAACGGCATCACCGTAAACTCATAGCGGTCGTATCTTGTCCGAAACACGATTTTCGAAATGTTGTCTTCTCAAATCTTGAGGTGGTGATAGCTTGATTGCAGGTTTATATTTGAGAATACTGATGTTCCTTTCAATTGATCGAGCAAATCGTCGATTCACACAAATCGTGATATTTAGAAATTCTTGATTTGATTTTGGACCCCATAATTTTGATTTAAGAATGAATTACTTCACTTAATTTGGCGTCCCAAACTGTTCATATCTCCATAGAGGTCGAGCCTTGTATTTTTACTTCAAAGAATTGGAATTTAACGATTAAATAATTAATTGCTTAATTCATGTGTATTCCTCACCATACCACCATAATATACTCACTCTGGCCAACAATTCTTTTCGTTTTTGTGGTTTTCGTGATTGCATGTGTGTTAATATTTTCTAACTGTTAAAACTTGAAATTTGTGTACATATATTTTATGTATTTATAAGAACGGAAATGACAAATGGACACCAAGTGTGCAGGACACTCGGTTAAAAAATCGGTTTTTTGCACTTTTCTAAGTGGGCCGGTTTTAATTAATTAGTGTTTTTACTTTTGTGTCCTTTGATTTTTTCTAGTTAATATAAATCCGAAATCAGTTTGTTTTCGTTTAGTTTGATTCCTTAATTTTCGTTTAGTTTGTTTCCTTTTTTTGAGTGGATTTTTAAAATGGCCACTTTCATATTGTAAAGATAAAAAATGTCTACTAAGATAAAAAACTTAAAAAATGTCCACTGTTACCAAAATACCTGTCACAGCCCGCCCTAACTAGGGATAGTTAGGCCGAGTGATCCACGACTATGGATGGGGTTAAAGAAGAAGGGGAAGAAAAGGGGCGTCATTTATAGCCGTAAAACTTACTCATCTTAATAAAACTCGTCATTTTTATTCATTAATACTCAATTGAAAACAGTCTATGAAAGACTGCATAAAAGTTAATTAATATCATTAATCAAATTATACATCATATGCAACCATTCTCTTAAGACTCAAAGTATGACATAACATACTATAACATCAACATCATCTTGCAGCGGAAAGTAGCTAGACATATGTATGAAGACATATTCTAGACAGGTTAACTATTTATTAACAACCCTGGAGACTCCGCTCATTGCAGCACCATCATCACATCAGCTCAACCTGCACATTTAGAAAACATATGCAGGGCTGAGTACAAAAGCACTCAGTGGGCACGTATGCCTAGGTATAAAAATACATGCTTCAAAACTATAAATTGTCATGCCATCATAATCAGTACAGCAAGGGAGTTTTTCGCTAAAAGGCCCAAGCTTACTAAGTTCATTTGTGATTCTTAAAGTTCGTCTGATCAGACTAAGTTCTTTTGTAATCTATCATATCTGGAACTTTGTGCCGGAGAGGTGGCCACCTCTCACGGTCACTTGACCGGCCAACCCGCTAGATGACTCACGGTCACTGGTGTACACTAGTCCTGGCAGGATAGCTATCAACTGCTCAGGACCCGAATTCGATTGCATCATTGGCAAAGCCAAAGCAGATAGATATCATACTAAAATTGAAACATTTTATGGCAAGACAATACTTGAAATAACTTTAACTCAAAGATTTTGTCATGAAATAACTTGTTTGAATGTAACATTTAAACTCATTTGATATATATGAAACTGAAATTAACAGTTAGATCATCTCATGCATTCATTCGTATAAGAGGCCTACGATACGTAGGGGATCTCTATATACGTATAGTAAAAGTAATGCCCACCTCGTTGTGTCTCTGTATCAATGAGTAACGTCACTCTCTCCCTCAAGTCGTTACTTCCCAAAAGGACCTTCATTGTTATGAAGAATTGATGAGAAGTTATAAAAGAAACCTCGATCAATAATCTAATCTCTTTTATGAAACATTAGTATCTCTAATGTTCATCTCTCTTGATTGTTAATCAATATAACAATTATTATCTCTCGTCATTACTCATTAATTATAACATCCTTATGTTATAATTAGCAGCTCTTCAATTAAAAGAAATATTTAACACATCGAAAAGTCCACTTTCTTAGCAGATCTATTCGCTCTCATCTCGTCTAATTAACCAATTAGAAGTTAAACTATCCATTAGGCATGTATTTGAGTCACGGGTCAACAAGAATTGACTATGCTCAAATCCTAATTTCACTAAAAATTTCGGCATGACCTATTCATATATAATGTCAACCACGAGATTTCAACGCGTGAATCTCACTACGTGAACTCGTCTCTCGACTCAAAACTTAACATCTTGACATCTTTTCAACGCAAACCAAACAATTCAAAATCATCAAAACTCTTTATCAGTAAACTATCATTTATACTCGACACCAATTGTTCGAGTGTCAGATACCAACATTTATGTGCGTTAATCATAACTCTCACAACTCACACCATTTAGTCATATCGTATCATCCATCAAAACAAATATAATCAAGTTGTTTTCTAGAAAGTTTTGCTGTTTTTGTGTCATCTTTAAAAATTCATAACAACCAACTCAATCATCATAAACTCTCATACCAATTGATCTCAAAAACTTCATGAAGTGTAGTTCACTCTAAAAATGGTAGTTAACCAAAAAGGTTAAAGGTTTTTGGAGATATTGCTCTTTTAGTGCAGGCTGTCAAAGATTGACAGTTTCTGCCAATTTTGTTTAGGCCATTAGAAACCAAGGCAAACCTTAATAAAATTCCATCAAATTTAATCAGCCAAAACTAAAGGTATCCTTGAAGATTTGGTTAAAATTTCACAAGAGAAAACGTTCATATGATCTGCCAAATAAACAATGAAACTCATACACTTTTACTGTTGGAAAAATATGACAGCAGAACAGGGCATTTTTGAAATAATAAACTGCTCTGTTTCAGAGGTCATAAAAATCGAAATCTTATGTTTTTAGAAAAGTATTGAAGTCTAGTTTCGTTTAAAAAAAACGGTGATGCAAAATCCTTCATGGATTAATAGATATAAACGTTTTTGTGAAGTCTACCAATAGTTGACAGATTCTGTCAAGGACTTTTCAAAATATCTTTAAAATAGCAAACATCATCCAAAAGACATGAAATTTTGCAGCAACGAAATAAACATATCATAGATAAACATACTAAAATTTCAGAGCCATCAAGCAATGAAAACTCATCGAAACATAAGCTTGAAACTGCTGTAAAATTTTGACAGAATTCCAGTTTTAATTTCGTTCAACAATTATCATCCATAAATTGTAAATCAATTAGCATGCTCATGTGATATCGTAGAACACATATACGCAATAATATTCATTATGCAACGTCTCTAACTTCACGAATTTAAATAATCATACTCTAAAAATTTATACAATTTTCGTGCTTGGAAAAATACGAATTTAATATATATCGATTCTAGCATACCCCTAAGCACAAATATCAAGTCAAAACGATCAAACAAAAATCGAAAGACAAGCTAATATGTGAAAAACGGGGCTGCCCTCATGGGTTTCATAGCTACGGTTCGTTCCGTTCTTACTCCCTTCATTAAACATGCTCAACATCTACCCAAGAACAACATACTAAAAATTTCACGACGATCCGACGTCGTTTCAAAATAAAGTCGAGAATCGACGTTTTTCGACGTCGACGAAAATCGAAAAGAAAACCATCAAAACGTAGGTAGAGATCTTACCTACTTAGATACGTGATCGAAAAGATGATCGGCGTTCATCTCGGTGCTCAAATCAGAGCTCAAAAGCTTGAGCTCAAGCTAAAAATGGTATATGCGTGAATGGTGTGTGTGTTTTAGGTGTTAGTGTGTGTGAGTTGTGTGTGGGCTGAAAATCAACGTGAGTTAAGAGTGTTTGACTGAACTTGGGCGGTTGGGGGGTGGTTTTGGTGGGGTAGGGTTAGATATTTAGTCGTTAAATATCTCGTCTCGTCTCGTCTCGTCTCGTCTCGTCTCGTTTTAACGACTAACAACCCATACTCTTCGTTACTCGCCCTCTCAACCTCTACTCACTTTCATTACACTCGTAATTCTATATAAATATAGAAAACGCAAGCTCGTTCTCGAAATTCTGATAAACGAGCTCGGTTCGTTTATCGAGAAATCCCGATTTAGTATTCACTCGTCGTCCAAAAATAAAAACTTTCATTATTGGACTCGTATCGAAAAACTAAGAATATTTCTCGACGACGTGCACGTAAGATTTTGAAAGTCGACAAAAAGACGAAATAGCCGTATTTTACTATTCATCGTCAAAAAGTCAAAAATTTCAAAAACGTCTTAACGGACTCAGATTTCACTTCCGAGTTCACCGTTCTCATTCAAATAATTATCTAGAATTATTTGAATACTCAAACTCAAATATGGATATAAAATCCCACATCATTCTCACATCATCAAAAGAACATCTCAACATTTTTAAAATATAACAACAAAACTTCATATAACTCTTCATCTCTTTACAAAGTAAATCAAACAAGGGATCTAAACCCTAATTACTCAAATTCAATCAATTAAACACGTCATCAAAAGCCCGGGTATTACATACCATCCCCCTTAAAATAAATTTCGTCCCGAAATTTGTACCTCCTGTAAATGTTTCGGGCACTTCTCTCACATCATATCATCAAGCTCTCTTTCCACTTCTTTCTAACTATAACGTCTCCACTGGACTTTAACCAGTGCAATCGATTTATTTCTCAATTGTCGAATCTTATGATTTAGCATCATCTGAGGTCTCTCTCTTCATAACTCAAGTCTGGTTCTAAGATCATTTCTTCTTAGTAAACCACATGGTTTGGGTCGGAAATATGTATCCTCTCAATTGTGACACGTGAAACACGTTATGCACATTTCCAAAGCTAGGTGGCAAAGCCAACCTATACGCTATTGGACCTATCTTTTGCAATATCTCGTAAGGACTTATAACTCTGGGTCTAAGCTGTCCTTTAACTCCAAATCTATTCATCCCCTTTGAGGGTGAAACCTTCAAGAAAACTTTGTCTCTTATCTCGAAACTTTGTCTCACATCTTATAGGTAAACTCAATTAGTGGCAACACATTCTCCCGATTTACTCCTCTATCAAGGATAGTAGTTCCTATAATATCTTCTATCGCCTGCTATGCTAACATTCATCCTTGTACCCAACTCTTTCTGTAACTCATCCAAAAACGTGATGTAAATTTTTTTTTTTTTTTTTTCTGAGGTGATCTACACCGGTACTCAATGCAATCTTATAATCTCACGAACGTACAATTGTGATAACTTATCTGGTCCATACGCGATTAGGATCGGTATGAAATGTGCAGATTTTGTTAGTCGATCTACAATCACCCAAATTGCTGTATTTCCTCTTTGACTTTTGGGTAAAGCTGTCACAAAATCCATCGCTATGTGATCCCATTTCCACTCGGGAATCTCCAACGGTTTTAACTTCCCATAGGGTCGTTGGTGTAATGCTTTCACTTGCTGACAAGCTAAGCATCGCTCTACAAACGAAGCTATGTCTTGTTTCATTCCGTCCCACAAAAATCTCTTTTTTCACAACCTGATACATCTTTGTGCCTCCTGGGTGGGCGGTGTAAGGCGTGTCATGAGTCTCACTCATGATCGTATTCTTAAGTTCATCATCGCGGGGAATGCATCTTCTCCCCTCAAATAAGATAGCATTGTCTGATGTTTTTTTTTTTTTTTGTAACTCTTGAGATCTCCTGCTCTTATCCTTTCTCGTAACTTGTTCATTGTCTCATCTTTCCTTGTGCTTCAATCACCATTTTCCTCAAACTAGGCATCGTCGCAACAATACTTGCTATCGTCCCTGGTGGTTTTATCATCTCTATCCTCATCTTGTCAAAGTCCTTTATAAGCTCATCCTCTCTCGTGAGAATACATCCTAACTTTGACGAGACCTTTCGGCTCAATGCATCGGCTACTACATTGGCCTTGCCAGGGTGATAGTTAATGTCGCAGTTAACATCATTTACTAATTCGAGCCATCTCATTTGTCTCATGTTAATATCCTTATGCTTGAAAAAGTATTTCAAAGTTTTGTGGTCCGTGAAAATCTCACATCTAACTCCGTAGAGATGATGTCTCCAATTTTTTTTTTTTTTTTTTTTTTTTTTTGGGCATGCACAACGGCTGCAAGCTCTAAATCATGCATTGGATAATTTATCTCGTGGGATCTAAGTTGTCGTGATGCATAGACTATAACTCTTCCTTCTTGCATCAAAACACATCCTAGCCCATTCTTTGACGCATCTGTGTAGATGGTATACTCTTTATCCATTTCCAGGACTAGCAGCACTGGTGTTGTAGTCAATTTCCTTTAAGCTCTTAAAAACTCTCTTTACACTCCTCTTTCCAATTGTACTTAGCTTCTTTTCTCGGTCTTGCTATCGTGGAAAATCCTTCAATAAACCTCTTCTAGTATCCTGCTAAGCCTAAAAAGTTGCGAATCTCGTTAGGCGTAGTTGGTGATCTTTACTCATGTACAACTTGTACCTTGACGGGGTCAACTTTAATTCCTTCGGATGATACAATATGTCCTAGAAAAGTTACTTCGTTCAACCAAAACTCGCACTTGGTGAATTTGGCAAAAAGCTTCTCAACTCTTAGCGTTTCCAACATCGTTCTCAAATGTTTTGGCGCTCCTGCTCATTCTTCGAATAGATGAGAATATCATCTATGAAAACTAGGATAAATTTATCCAGTTATTGATGGAACACTCGATTCATGTGATCCATGAAAACTACTGGTGCCTTTCGTCAAACCGAATGGCATAACTACTGAACTCATAGTGCTCATACCTCATTTGAAAAGCTGTCTTAGGTGTATCCTTCCTGTCAAAATTTGCAACTGGTGGTAATATGATCTCAAGTCAACTTTCAAGAAAAAGCTCGCTCCTCGTAATTGATCAAACAAGTCATCTATCCTCGGCTAAAGGATATTTGTTCTTGAGTGTCAATTATTCAGATCTCGATAATCTATGCACATTCTCAACGTGTCCATCCTTCTTTTTGACAAAAAGGACTGGTGCTTCCCACGGGGATAACACTAGGTCTAATAAAACCTAACTCGAGCAATTCTTGTAGCTGAATCTTCAGCTCTTGTAGCTCCTTAGGCGCCATTCTATAGGGTGCCTTCGACACTAGTGCTGATCCAGGTTCTAGGATCGATAGTGAACTCCAACTGTCTTGTTGGTGGCAATCCTGGTAAGACCTCGGGAAATACATCTCTATATTCCCTTACCACTACTACATCCTCAAAGTTTTTTACTTGATTCTCCTTCATCATTCAAGTAAACTAGGTAAGCTTGTGCTCCTTTCTTCTTTACCAATTTCGACGCCTGAAGTGCCGAAATGATTGGAATTCTCTTCTTTCTATCAATGTCGTGAAAACATGTCTGTTCCTTCCCAGGTGGTTGGAAAGTTATCTGTCTCTTCTTACAATCAATCGGGCCAAAGTTCTCTACTAACCATTCCATCCTTAGAATAATGTCTACGTTCCACATAGGCATTAAGTGCAAGGTTCTTGCTTTCATCTTTAGTGATCCTAACTCAAGCTCTAAGCTAGAAATCATGTAAGAAACTGTAGTAGCTCTTTCTACAGGAGTGATTACTCTCAACTCGGGACTAGCTCATTTTGGTTCGAGTTTGAAGGTAACATGCTTCAAACAATTAACGAATGCGAGGCTCCTGTAATAAACAGGATTCTAACTAGTGCATCCAATAACTTGCCCATACTACCTTAAAGTCCTGCCTTAAACCGGCACATAAAACTCAGACATCTCTTCATCAGTATCCATCTTCTGATGAGCAAATCGTGATAGCTCACAGAATTCTCGGTTATACTCTACAACCAATTTCTTTCCTTGCATCAAACTTCGATAATCAGCCTCTCGCTGCTTACTGTACTCCTCGGTACATACTTCTCAAGAGTAGTCTTCAATTGTTCTCAAGTATAGTTTGCCAGTTGCTCGGGTGTTAAAGTCCTCTGACGTGCCTCTCACTGGTCTTATACATCAAAAGAATCTACTAGGATAACTCAAAAGTTGTAAGGGTTCAACCCTAGAATGACATCAAATTGCAACAAATTGTTCAAGAGACTCAAATGAATGACCAGAGGGTAGAATGAAGTAACTACCAGGTCGAACAAAAATGACCTAGAGTAAGAACCCATCTGGCTTTTCAACCGAAAGTTGAAACACATGGGTTTATAAACCCAAAACACGTCTACTGAGATTTGGATCATGCGGACTGGCCAGGTCCAACATAATCACTCCCCAGTCACACGGGATATACTATCCCGAACTTGGAAATTCTGTGTCTTCTAAACCCTCAACATACTATACATAACAAAACTTAAGTTCACACCAGCAAGCTAAAAGCTTAAACTCAGGGTCCTATGTTCTAGACTCTTGTTTCGAAAGTTCAATATTTTTCGACTCTCCTCTCATGTTGCGGTGGTGGTGGCGGAGTATTATCCCGCCTATCCTTCACATCACACTCTTGATGACATCTTTGAGGCATTTTTTGAAATCACAAAAGGAAACTCAACTCGACCAACGCTCTAAGCATCATCGAAACTCAAGTTCAATTTACTAACTCAACTTTAAGGAAACCCTCACGGTCACCTTAACATTCATCTATAAGGCAATAAGCACTCACGAAATGCTAACAAAAAGACCACTCTGGTCAACCTAATATATCCATCAGTAGAATGCCTCTTTTTAGAGGACTTACATAAAGGGGTTATTTAAACCCTACAAAAACCATAGTATCTATCGTAATGTCCCTTCTAAATCGACACCATTAATAGTACTATGTCTCGGTCTGGACCTCCTACGGTAATTGCTACCAGTTAACTCATCTAGTTGCTACTTTAGCACACTAGGAACATCCATCTATTTAACATCAGTAGGGTACTAAATTCGCATGCTTATCTATCATCATGTCAAAATCTCAAGTACCAGTATCTCCTAAGTAAGTTATATACATCGCAATGTAATTGCAACTAATCAAAAACGAGGGTGTACCGCGCATACTCTCAAGATCATCCTTAGCTCTAGCCTACATCGACTTCTCTTCTCATCCTCATCAACTCTAGCTCTCCTCGGCTACTTCTCATCCTCATTATCGTTTATCATTTTATCATCTTTGGTAACTGATACTTAAGGATCGACTCGATATCTACTACACTCTTCTAGAGTCCCTGGTAGAAAACAAGCATCCGGTCAGTAGATCCGCATAGAAAATCTGGGTATCTGTAACAAATCCCATCTCCTGTGGGTCCAATTCTCAAGACGACATGTCCTATCATATTGAGTGGCTTTCTTCCTTGCTCAATCCTACCACTCGATTGGTAGCACGGGGACTAGGTGCACGATGCCATCCAGTCTAGTAACAACCATAAGCTTTCATCCTTTCATAGTCTATGAACATGTGTTTGAAAATCTGCTAGGGTATCTCTGTACCACATACTGTACGCCTCGTCCTCGTATCCGATCTTTCCTGAGTTCGATCTCACAACAGTCCACTTTCGTGCAGTGCCAACAGTCCTGGCCAACCTATAAGGAGAACTTAAAGGTGACTCTAGGAACTAACTCTACTTGGCTCCAGCAACAGAAATAAACAAAACATAACTTAGCAAAACTCCTACTAAGTAGTACTGTTATCTTAAAACTCAAGCTCAAAACATCTAAATTCTCATCTCGTCCCATCTTTACATAGTAGGTAACCTCTCTAAACAATGATATTAGATCCCTTAATCTAAATCATCGTGACTCAGTAAGACAACTCAACAATTTTCTCTCAAAGCCATCTCCAAAGACTATGGCTCATGATACCTCCTCAAGTACCATTAAGGTTGCGTGAGCAAAACTCGCGTCACAAAACAACTCAACATATCGTACAATATCTCATTGCATGCATGCTAATAACTCATCATTAATCATGTTATTATACTCAAGCTCATAACTCAAACTCATAACTCAAACCAACAAGTACTTAAAGCGATTGCTAATTCTCTCAAGCTTTAGCTCTAAGTTCTCATTTCATCCTTCTACTTAGTAAAAAAAATCTCTCTTAACAATGACATTAGATTCCTTCATCTAAATCATCGTGACTTATCACAACTGCTCAAACAATTCTCATCACAAAACATCTCAAATACATCACATCATAACTCATAATTATGCATCCTCAATCATATAACATCATATGATATAAACGCTCTCATGATTCATCATGTAACATCAACATATGCTCTTACAACATAATAACTCATTATTAATCATGTTGTCATCCTCAAACTCAAACTATGCACCTTTAAAGTGTAAGATCATAACTCATCATATAACCTCAACATCATGCTCTTCAAAATTTAACGTCAAATAAACTTTGAAATTTTACATACCTCGTTGAGCCTGGTGTGATGGTGCGCCGAGCTCACGGTTGTTAATAACTATTAGTCTAGTGACTCATTCTAGACTAAACTCAAGACTTCAAATTCAGAGCTTTCCTTCGCTTTGATACCACTCTGTCACAGCCCGCCCTAACTATGGATAGTTAGGCCGAGTGATCCACGACTAGGGATGGGGTTAAAGAAGAAGGGGAAGAAAAGGGGCGTCATTTATAGCCGTAAAACTTACTCATCTTAATAAAACTCGTCATTTTTATTCATTAATACTCAATTGAAAACAGTCTATGAAAGACAGCATAAAACTTAATTAATATCATTAATCAAGTTATACATCGTATGAAACCATTCTCTTAAGACTCAAAGTATGACATAACATACTATAACATCAACAACATCTTGCAGCGGAAAGTAGCTAGACATATGTATGAAGACATATTCTAGACAGGTTAACTATTTATTAACAACCCTGGAGACTCCGCTCATTGCAGCACCATCATCACATCAGCTCAACCTGCACATTTAGAAAACATATGCAGGGCTGAGTACAAAAGCACTCAGTGGGCACGTATGCCTAGGTATAAAAATACATGCTTCAAAACTGTAAATTGTCATGCCATCATAAACAGTACAGCAAGGGAGTTTTTCGCTAAAAAGGCCCAAGCTTACTAAGTTCATTTGTGATTCTTAAAGTTCGTCTGATCAGACTAAGTTCTTTTGTAATCTATCATATCTGAAACTTTGTGCCGGAGAGGTGGCCACCTCTCACGGTCACTTGACCGGCCAACCCGCTAGATGACTCACGGTCACTGGTGTACACTAGTCCTGGCAGGATAGCTATCAACTGCTCAGGACCCGAATTCGATTGCATCATTGGCAAAGCCAAAGCAGATAGATATCATACTAAAATTGAAACATTTTATGGCAAGACAATACTTGAAATAACTTTAACTCAAAGATTTTGTCATGAAATAACTTGTTTGAATGTAACATTTAAACTCATTTGATATATATGAAACTGAAATTAACAGTTAGATCATCTCATGCATTCATTCGTATAAGAGGCCTACGATACGTAGGGGATCTCTATATACATATAGTAAAAGTAATGCCCACCTCGTTGTGTCTCTGTATCAATGAGTAACGTCACTCTCTCCCTCAAGTCGTTACTTTCCAAAAGGACCTTCATCGTTATGAAGAATTGGTGAGAAGTTATAAAAGAAACCTCGATCAATAATCTAATCTCTTTTATGAAACATTAGTATCTCTAATGTTCATCTCTCTTGATTGTTAATCAATATAACAATTATTATCTCTCGTCATTACTCATTAATTATAACATCCTTATGTTATAATTAGCAGCTCTTCAATTAAAAGAAATATTTAACACATCGAAAAGTCCACTTTCTTAGCAGATCTATTCGCTCTCATCTCGTCTAATTAACCAATTAGAAGTTAAACTATCCATTAGGCATGTATTTGAGTCACGGGTCAACAAGAATTGACTATGCTCAAATCCTAATTTCACTAAAAATTTCGGCATGACCTATTCATATATAATGTCAACCACGAGATTTCAACGCGTGAATCTCACTACGTGAACTCGTCTCTCGACTCAAAACTTAACATCTTGACATCTTTTCAACGCAAACCAAACAATTCAAAATCATCAAAACTCTTTATCAGTAAACTATCATTTATACTCGACACCAATTGTTCGAGTGTCAGATACCAACATTTATGTGCGTTAATCATAACTCTCACAACTCACACCATTTAGTCATATCGTATCATCCATCAAAACAAATATAATCAAGTTGTTTTCTAGAAAGTTTTGCTGTTTTTGTGTCATCTTTAAAAATTCATAACAACCAACTCAATCATCATAAACTCTCATACCAATTGATCTCAAAAACTTCATGAAGTGTAGTTCACTCTAAAAATGGTAGTTAACCGAAAAGGTTAAAGGTTTTTGGAGATATTGCTCTTTTAGTGCAGGCTGTCAAAGATTGACAGTTTCTGCCAATTTTGTTTAGGCCATTAGAAACCAAGGCAAACCTTAATAAAATTCCATCAAATTTAATCATCCAAAACTAAAGGTATCCTTGAAGATTTGGTTAAAATTTCACAAGAGAAAACGTTCATATGATCTGCCAAATAAACAATGAAACTCATACACTTTTACTGTTGGACAAATATGACAGCAGAACAGGGCATTTTTGAAATAATAAACTGCTCTGTTTCAGAGGTCATAAAAATTGAAATCTTATGTTTTTAGAAAAGTATTGAAGTCTAGTTTCGTTTAAAAAAAACGGTGATGCAAAATCCTTCATGGATTAATAGATATAAACGTTTTTGTGAAGTCTACCAATAGTTGACAGATTCTGTCAAGGATTTTTCAAAATATCTTTAAAATAGCAAACATCATCCAAAAGACATGAAATTTTGCAGCAACGAAATACACATATCATAGATAAACATACTAAAATTTCAGAGCCATCAAGCAATGAAAACTCATCGAAACATAAGCTTGAAACTGCTGTAAAATTTTGACAGAATTCCAGTTTTAATTTCGTTCAACAATTATCATCCATAAATTGTAAATCAATTAGCATGCTCATGTGATATCGTAGAACACATATACGCAATAATATTCATTATGCAACGTCTCTAACTTCACGAATTTAAATAATCATACTCTAAAAATTTATACAATTTTCGTGCTTGGAAAAATACGAATTTAATATATATCGATTCTAGCATACCCCTAAGCACAAATATCAAGTCAAAACGATCAAACAAAAATCGAAAGACAAGCTAATATGTGAAAAACGGGGCTGCCCTCATGGGTTTCATAGCTACGGTTCGTTCCGTTCTTACTCCCTTCATTAAACATGCTCAACATCTACCCAAGAACAACATACTAAAATTTCACGACGATCCGACGTCGTTTCAAAATAAAGTCGAGAATCGACGTTTTTCGACGTCGACGAAAATCGAAAAGAAAACCATCAAAACGTAGGTAGAGATCTTACCTACTTAGATACGTGATCGAAAAGATGATCGGCGTTCATCTCGGTGCTCAAATCGGAGCTCAAAAGCTTGAGCTCAAGCTAAAAAATGGTATATGCGTGAATGGTGTGTGTGTTTTAGGTGTTAGTGTGTGTGAGTTGTGTGTGGGCTGAAAATCAACGTGAGTTAAGAGTGTTTAACTGAACTTGGGCGGTTGGGGTGGTTTTGGTGGGGTAGGGTTAGATATTTAGTCGTTAAATATCTCGTCTCGTCTCGTCTCGTCTCGTTTTAACGACTAACAACCCATACTCTTCGTTACTCGCCCTCTCAACCTCTACTCACTTTCATTACACTCGTAATTCCATATAAATATAGAAAACGCAAGCTCGTTCTCGAAATTCTGATAAACGAGCTCGGTTCGTTTATCGAGAAATCCCGATTTACTATTCACTCGTCGTCCAAAAATAAAAACTTTCATTATTGGACTCGTATCGAAAAACTAAGAATATTTCTCGACGACGTGCACGTAAGATTTTGAAAGTCGACAAAAAGACGAAATAGCCGTATTTTACTATTCATCGTCAAAAAGTCAAAAATTTCAAAAACGTCTTAACGGACTCAGATTTCACTTCCGAGTTCACCGTTCTCATTCAAATAATTATCTAGAATTATTTGAATACTCAAACTCAAATACGGATATAAAATCCCACATCATTCTCACATCATCAAAAGAACATCTCAACATTTTTAAAATATAACAACAAAACTTCATATAACTCTTCATCTCTTTACAAAGTAAATCAAACAAGGGATCTAAACCCTAATTACTCAAATTCAATCAATTAAACACGTCATCAAAAGCCCGGGTATTACAAATATAGATTTTTAATATGTTAAAATCTCGAAGATTATCGCAACTTTCTCATTTTAAAGTTTTTTTTTTTACATATTATATCGTATCAAATTAAATGTAATTTCATGACCTTTGGTTCAAGATACATAGTACATATTTTATTCGAAATATAGTTTTACGAAAATAATAAAAATATGCTTTATCATTAAAATAAGAAAAAAGGGAAAATAATTAAAATTTGAAATACAATTCACAACAATACTAAGTTGACAGTTTTTTCCAATTGGTAGTTTTTTTTTTCTTTTTTGAATTGAAAATTTTCGGCAGTTGTAGTGGCATGAATTATATTTTTTCATCTAATTCCAAAATTACCCTTCAAATTAAATTTATTGACATTTACTTTGCTTTTTATATATATAAAGATTTATGCTTACATTCATTATTCTTTCTATTTTTATAGAAATATTAAGTGTTAACAAAAAATAAATACATTTGTTAAAGTATTATTTGTCCATAAAAATTATGATCTAATTATTATTTTTGTTTGCACATAAAAATGACGATATTTCTGTTTTGGTACACTTCTCTTTATATTTTATATTTCATTCACACTTAATATTTACAGCCAATAGTTTCTTAAGTTTTTTAGTTTGTTTGCTTTTTTGTTTTATTTATGTTTTTATTTTAGTTTTTTTGTTTGTTCTTTTTTTGTTTTCACAGCCGAATTTCTTTTATGTTTTTCAGTTATTTTTTTTTTGGGTTTTTTTTTAATTTCTTTTTAACCTTTTTTTTTATGTTTTTCAGTTTTTTTTTGTTTTTTTTTAGTTTTTTTGTTTTAACTGCTTCAGTTTCTTTTTATTTTATTTTCTATTTTTTTACAATATTTTTATATTTTATTTTTATGTATTTTATTTATTTCAAAGTAAATATTATTATGATGAAAAATAACTATCAATATGAAAAAATATAATGTTTTTGAAAGATTGCCTCTCATCATATTAATAGTTACTTTTTTTTTTACAATAATAATTACTTGAGTAAAGCGTTTTCTTTATTTTCTTTTATTTTTCTGTTTGATTTTTTCTTTTCAACATTTTTTATATTTTTTTCTTTTTTCTTCATTTATTTCTTCTTTTTTAACAACATTACCTTTATTCATATCTATTATTATTTTTTTCTTACAACAATAATTATTTGACCAAATAACTAAAATCACAAGTTTTCGTGAGTAAAAAATAATTTTTAAATATTAAATTTCTTTATATGAATAATTACTTTTTATTAAGACAATAATTACTTTTTTTTTTATATTTTTCATTTACTTTTACTTTTTTTAAATATTACCTTTATTCATATCAATGGTTATTTTTTCTTAGTCTATAATTATCTGATCAAATAATTAAAATTATAAGTTTTCATGAATAAAAATAACAATTTTCGTGCAAGCCTAAACCCTAATAGGAATATTTATTTTTAATAAGCATAAGATATACATTTGTTTGAATAAATGTATACATACGTTAATATAAGTATTCACCTTCATTCAATATAAAGTATTATAGTTTCTAAACCCTTAAATCCTGAACACTATAATATTTACTTTTAATAAGCATAAAATATACATTTGTTTGAACAAATATATTTTAAATAGAAATTTTATTAAAAAGCAGAAAAGAAGACACCAAGAACCCTTGAGAGCAGAGGAGAGCAAACTAAGGGCCGAGCCTCGTTAAAACCTTTTTATAGCAAACCCACAAGGGAAAAACTATAAAAAGGAAAAAAGAGTATTCGTCTAAAAAATAATCCATGCGGGAGTGGAAGTGAGACAGCTTCAAAGGTTCTGGCCTAACCATCACCCCTAAGCAGCTCTGCTCCCTAACATAGAAGAAAGAACAATCACGAAAGGTAAAATAAACCTAAGCAAAATACAAACACCTAGAGATAGCCAAAAAACTCCAACCCAAAAGAAGAAGAACGAAAATCATAAAATGTCGCCAAGCAAACTGTAACACCCCGGTTTTACCAAGACAAAAATAAATAGAAAAATAATGGAAAAACTTAATAGAGCTGAATAAACTTGACAATTTACCCTTTTAAATGAGTTATTTATAATTTGAAGAGATAAAATGAAAGGCATTAGTGATGCCAATCAATTGATTATATTTAAACTCACAGGATTGCATAAGTTTAGTTTCGCGACTCTGATCATAATCAACAATAACTTTATGAATAGAAATATGAGTTAAAAAGTCTTAGCTCAGCAAGATAATATTACATCATATAATAGAAGTTCTTAGTTTAGGGAATTGAAAGACAAGATAACAAGCTAGTCATTAGCGGAAGCAAAAGACAGCGTGGAACCCTAGCCTCAGCTCAACCCTGTCTGCACCAACCGATCAACCTGAAAACATTTGAAAATAATTTGGGCTGAGTACTAGTGTACTCAGTGGGCATGAGTTTTCGAAACATCTTATGAAATAGTCAAGCAGTTTATCCAATATCACAATCATGACTCAGAAGGTTTTAAAACAGAAATCCAGTTCTAAGCATGACAAAACTTTTCTCATTAAGTGACGAGCCATGTAACGTTCGATTGTTACTCGCTGCTTATGATCCCGGACTTCTATCCATCGACGGATCTCTTTCTTTTCTCCCATTTATCAATCTCGGGACGCACCCGGTCAGATCAATAATCATAACTGTGCTTCGGAACACATCCAGACAAGCACCCTTATAACGCCTCTTAGCTTTGTTAGTGCACGATGGCGATCAACCCATCGAGCCACTAACCTTGTGTACACAATCCTCATCTAACGTGTTAGGTCAAATGAGAATCTCGATTGATGCTTATGCGAGCATTAAACAATACAGAACGCACATAAAAACATTTATATTGGATAAACGAACATTTTCATGAAATATCAGAGTTTATATAACTCAAGATACATTTATGTAAAATAAAGCCCACCTTGATTGGACAAAGTCCGAAGTCAAACGTAACCCGTCTCGTAAAAGCAATGCTAATCCTCTTGGTCAATTGAGCCTACAAGATAATCTAATCTTAATAGGTCTCGTGATACTAGCCTTAGATAATAGCAAAACGAGGCTACTAAGTTCTGATTCGCTAGGCCCGGATTTTAAAACTCACTTTATAAACTTGAAAATAAATTTTCAGGTAAGGGCACCAACAATACCCTTGCTTGACTTTTAACTTAAAAACAACTTAAATATTTTATTGCAAAAACATATTATAACTTTATTACTTCATTATATCACATGGCATATAATTCACATAATTATATGCACATAAAAATCATAAATCACGTGAAGAAATATTTTCTAAAATAATTATCTAAACATGCATAATGGATAAAAATCTTTTTTTTTTGTAATCAAAATATTTTCTAATTTCTCAAATCATTCTTACATGGTATAAACACTCATTAAGTTAATTAATCACCAAAACAGATTAAACCAACTTAAATTAAGGCCCAAGTAATAAATAATTGGCAACCTAATTCTTTAATAACTAAAGCTCAAATTTCAATTAAGAAAAGAGCCAACTTAAAAAGAATAAGCCCAGCAATTAAATCAACCCAACACTAATAAAAGACTATGCTGAAACCCAATTAAATGAGCCCCACTGAAATAAAACCAAGCCCAAACCACTTCTCTCTCTCCTGTTCCTTCTCATATGCGTCTCTCTCTCTCTCTCTCTCACAGAAATCGCTTTTCTCTCTCCCAAGCCGCCGTCCACCTCCAGCAAGACCGGCGGCGCTTCGCCGGCGCTCATCACCTTCACCCCCACCAGCATCTGCATCTGCCGACTCTCCCTCTCAACATCTCGCCCCACTCTCTCTGTCTCTATCCCTTCTCTCGCCATAAACAGCTGCGGTCGCCGCCGCTCTTCCACGGCTGCCGCGTCGCCGCCCCCTTCACCTCTCCGCCGCCTCTTTTCTCCATCTCCATCCTCCAATTGATCAAACCCCCAGATACAGAAACCCAAAATCTCTCTCTCAAGGCTCAAATTAGAAAACCACTCTCTCCCTCTTCCCCTGCCACCTTCTACCATAGCAGCGTTTTCGCTGCCTTCTTCCCTCCTCCCTCGCCGGACAGCCAGTGGCCGTCAAAATTACCGCCGCCTCTCCTCTTTTTCTCACGGCGAACGGCGAGATTCACCGTCGCCCCCTTCTCCTTCGGTCCGAACAGCAGCAGCCCATCAGCCGCTGCCGCCGCTCTCTCTACTTCAACCCCTCCTAGCCCCGACTGAACTCACTCCATACTAACACACACAACAAGAATCAAGCGCAGCAAGATCGAAGCTGTAAAGACTGAAGTTTTATCAAAATTTTAAGGGTTCGTTCTTCTCTGTGTTTCTTCAATTCCTTCACAAGAGTCCAGTTCAAAGTGTAAATGTCAAGGCACAAGCAGGGACGGAGCCAGGGGGGTCTAGGGGGGGCTAAACAAGAGCAGCATAAGCAGTAAAAAAACATTCACCTCATCAAGGTTCTATCTTCATACTCAATTTCGTACAAGACTTGTTCTATATTTCACAACACCAATATACATATTCAGTTTCATATATTACTTGCAGATAGAACAGAAGCAGAGCTCAGCCCTCTTCATCTTCTTCATAATCCCATCACGGTACCCACAAAGTTTCCATCTTTACTTCATTATTCCCACACTATTCTTTTCGTTCTGATGAACACGAAACCAACAAACAAGAAATATACGAATAAAATTCTGCTGATTTAAAATCATCATAGACAATACCATCAAACTTGTGCCCAGGGCCAGAGCCAGGAACTAAGTTCGGGGGCCTGAAATTGTACGGGTTCTTGGCAGATCAAGTGTGGTTGGAAAAAGAAAAAAAAAAGTTTGATATTGGGCTCTTGAAAATTAAAAGGACCATGGACTAAAAATATATAATTGGGCTCTTATAGATATAGGCCCAAATTTCTTAATCACATGTTGGTGGTATCAAATAAAGGATTCAACACTAAATTTCTCATGCAACAAATAAAATACTATGAATAAAGATAAAATTAAACAAATAAAACCAGGGGCGGAGCTAGGGGTGGGGCAGGGGGGTCACTGGGCCCCCCTGGGATTTTCAAAAATAGTAGGTATATTTTCGTAATTTTAATATTAAAAATAAAAATATATATAAATTTATCTTCATACAATTTTTGTGAGGTCTAAACGATGTTGTTCAGTTCTAATTAAAAATTTCTTTAAATAAGTAAGGGATGTATCATGTATTTGCACCATAATTTTCAATATTTAGTAATTTTATTGCAAACTATTTTCGTAACATGAATATTACGTGGATAATTAATCCACAAAAATTCCAAGTCAACAATCTGACGATCATAAAAAAATTGCGAGGGACGAACTTGGAAAAATTGAAAAGATGGTGATTAATTCACCACATTTAAAAATTCACGTTAAAATTGTTAAATTCGAAATAGTTCATGATTTTATTTGCCAAAATCCCAAGTTTTATCCATCTTCATTTTTTGAAGTTGTTTTGTATGAATGAAATGTATTTTTGTAATTTAAAAGATATTTATAATTGTGTTAGTATTATTTATTTCTAATTTATTTTAATTAATTTATTATTTTTTTTTAAAATTGGACCCCCCTGGAGCGAAAGTCTGGCTCCGCCCCTGAATAAAACGATTCTTTAACAAAGCATATAAATTAGAATCTTTAAAATCTTGCTTGAACTTTTCAAAATCTCTTTGTTGGATTTTTTTTTAAATAAATATATATCTCCGAGCATAGCTATTAATAATCTAAATTCAAGATTTCTACTAAAATATTCTATTGGGAAAAATCGGGGTATTAAACAAACACCCGACGGACATGCATGAGAACCGTAATGCCCGGAGGCGACGTCCAGCCAATACCGCAGCACCAGCACAAGCCACACCTGTGATCGCCAATCGAAGGAACAACACCAGAAGTAGGTCCCTCAACAACCAATACCTCCAACTCCCTCATCCACCCTACATCGAACTGCAGCCGTAAAACGTAGCAGCTACACTCCAGCGCCCAACTTCCCCAGCAGCTGTGAAGCGCCATCGTCCCAACATACAACCAGAATGTGCCGTAATAAGAGATATTGTCCAGCCCGACGGTGCTCACCAAAAACCAACAAAAGAGGCGAGCCGAAGCAGCCCAACAAATCGCCAACAAACTCCAACACATAACAGCCTATCTAACCATACGAACATGACTGTGCAAAGCCATGTCTTTACGAACCGCCACTTTAATCTCCTCGATCTCATGCGGCCACCAACCCTCCGTTCTATGTTGATTAGCCATAATATCCGCCGCAATATTCCCTTCCCTGTAAATATGAGTGACCCTAAGGCGAAAATGCTGAAGACACTTAAGAATAGAACTCCAAACCGCAGCAAAGCGCCAAGGAACATCAGTCGAACTCTTTTGAAGCAGAGAGACAACATAAGTAGAATCAGCCTCAATCCAAAGATCATGCCAACCACGAGCATTCGCAATCTGCACAGTCGAGATAACCGCCAGTAACTCAGCTTTGAACGCAAACTTGACACCCCATTTGAAGTGAAAACATCATCCAACCCAGTTCCAATTGTCCCTGAAAACTCCACCAGCAGCTATAGGTAGGGGTGTAATCGAACCGAGCCGAACCGAATAGTGGTGTGTTCAAGTTTGGTTTGTTTAGTATCGAACCGAATCCCGAACTTTGGTGGCGGTGGTGGGGAACGTGGGGGTGGTGGCGGCGGAGGGGATGGTGGCGGTGGGGAATGTGGGGGTGGGGGTGATGGTGGAGGTGGGGGTGGAGGTGATGGGGGTGGTGGCGATGGAGGCGGGGGTGAAGGTGGTGGCGGTGGTGGGGAACGTGGGGGTGGTGGCGGCGGAGGGGATGGTGGTGGTGGTGAACGTGGGGGCGGCGGTGACGGTGGTGGGGGAGAACGTGGGGATTTTAGTGACAAAATTAGCCTTTTCGATTTTATTTACTTAATTAATTATGGATTTGTTTGATCCGTTAGATTGCTTGGAATTAACATTAGAGATGCTTTCTTTATTCTTCATACATTTAGCTCTCTTTTTGATCCCTTCCCTAACTTTGGATTAATTGATCTTAATAATTAATTACTACTCCACCCATCCACGAAAAATGAGGCACAATTACTATATTTGGCGTTCACAAAAAATATGGCAATTCCTTTTAACTACGTGGACCCACCTCTTTTCCTTACATTTTATCCTTACAAACACACCTTATTCACAAAAAAATCACTTTTAATTCAATTTGAACCACTCATTTCATATAATGGTGGGATCTTTTCTCCCACCGTGTGGGGGTTGTCTCTCTTCTCTGGGTCATTTGGATGCACAGGAATGACATTATTTACAATATTATGGCGCCTTCTAAGATTCATATTCTTAAGCCGATCAAAGTTTTCATTATGGAGGCTGCTTCTAACTTCAAGCTCGGCAACATGAATAACTCAGTCTCAGACCTTCTTATTCTGCGCAACTTGGCTGTCACAGGCAAGCCTCGACAACCGCCTGCCCATTTTCGGTCTCTTGGGGTCTCTCACCTCTGAATTGGGTGAAGATAATACGGATGGCTCGATTCGGGAGTCTAGTATTATGCATGCAGGCGGGGTTACGCGTAATGCTTTTAATGATGTGGTGGACTGTTATCATTTTTCTGGAGGTCATGGAGTTGCGCTGGAGGCTGAGCTCCTCGCCATTATTATTGATATGGAGACGGCGTATCGGATGGGTTGGTCTCACGTTTGGTTCGAGTCTGATTCTTCCTTTGTGGTGAGCTTGCTTCATTCTCGAGCTTCTAATGTTCTGTGGCGGTTTAAAGCGCGATGGAAGCAAGCTCTTCTCTATGCTTCATGTATACTTGGAAGATTTCGTCCTGATAATTAATAATTTCGGGCATTAAAAAGCATAATGGGCAATCAATAAGGTGCATTTTATTTTATTTTCAAAAGCCCATTTCATGAAAAGCTAAGTATGATTTGGTTTAGAGCAATAGTTAGACGGGTGTCCTTCTAACAAGTTTCCGAAATAAAAATATGTGAGTGAAGAAAAAACAAATTGGAAAAACTCGATCGAGTTTGTGAGGACAATCGTCAATCTATCTTTCGACTATCTTAAATAATAATTATAGATATTCTATAATATTGATTCTATTTATAAATCTGGCTACTAACTGAAAAAATATCATACATAATATAATATTCAAGTAAATGAACCATACCATGCAACTAACTTTGAGTAGCTTGACATATATATTTATTCATTTATTTGTATAATAGAAGTAAATGTACAATAATTATTTTTCCATCATTACAAGAAAAAACTAGCACAACCAATAAAAGTGTAACATTCGACAGGTACCGTAGCTAGATTGTGGATATCTTTCTCTAGGAGAAGAGTTAAGCTTAATGGGTGAAAGTAAGGGAGTTTTTCAACAAATTTATTATTTTATTATGTAGCTACATAAAAGGGAAGTGATTACGAAAACGAGGGTAGAGTGTGAAAAAAGATTGAGATTGTGCTGGTGGAACTTTGTGTATATCAACTTTAATCTCCGTCGCCGCCGCGAGGTGTAGAAGGACGAGGCGGTGATCGCCCTGGTGTAGAAGGACGCGGGGGCGATACCCGTGGGGGTGGAGGAGGAGGAGGTGGAGGTGAGGGAGGGGGTGGGGGTGGAGGAGATGGTGGTGGCGGAGAAGGCGGTGGTGGTGAGGGTGGAGGGGGCGGAGGTGAAGGTGGTGGGGGTGACGGTGGTGGTGGCGAACGTGGGGGTGGTGGGTGTGTCGGTGGTGGACGAGGGGGTGGGGGTGACGGTGGAGGTGGCGGTGGCGACGGTGGTGGCGGCGAAGGTGGTGGTTGGGGTGGGGGTGGGGGTGGAGGAGAAGGCGGTGGTGGTGAGGGCGGAGGAGGAGATGGTGGGGGTGACGGTGGTGGTGGCGAACGTGGGGGTGGAGGTGAAGGTGGTGGTGGCGGCGAACGTGGGGGTGGGGGCGATGGTGGTGGTGGTGAACGTGGGGGTGGTGGCGGCGAAGGGGATGGAGGCGGAGGTGATGGTGGTGGTGGGGAACGTGGGGGTGGGGGTGACGGTGGTGGGGGAGAACGTGGGGGTGGAGGTGATGGTGGAGGTGGGGGTGGGGGTGGGGGTGGGGGTGGCGATGGAGGCGGGGGTGATGGAGGTGGTGGTGGTGGGGAACGTGGGGGGTGGAGGTGACGGTGAGGTGGGGGTGGGGGTGATGGTGGTGGTGGCGATGGAGGCGGAGGTGATGGTGGTGGCGGTGGTGGGGAACGTGGGGGTGGCGGTGGGGGGAGAACGTGGGGGTGGGGGTGATGGTGGAGGTGGCGATGGTGGCGGGGGTGAAGGTGGTGGGGAACGTGGGGGTGGTGGTGGGGGAGAACGTGGGGGTGGGGGTGATGGTGGAGGTGGGGGTGGGGGTGATGGGGGTGGTGGTGATGGAGGCGGGGGTGAAGGTGGTGGTGGTGGTGGGGAACGTGGGGGTGGAGGTGACGGTGGAGGTGGGGGTGGGGGTGATGGTGATGGTGGCGATGGAGGCGGAGGTGATGGTGGTGGCGGTGGTGGGGAACGTGGGGGTGGTGGCGGCGGAGGGGATGGTGGTGGTGGGGAATGTGGGGGTGGGGGTGATGGTGGAGGTGGGGGTGGAGGTGATGGGGGTGGTGGCGATGGAGGCGGGGGTGAAGGTGGTGGGGGTGGTGGCGGCGGAGGGGATGGTGGTGGTGGTGAACGTGGGGGCGGCGGTGACGGTGGTGGGGGGAGAACGTGGGGGTGGAGGTGATGGTGGAGGTGGGGGTGGGGGTGATGGTGGTGGTGGCGATGGAGGCGGGGGTGGTGGTGGTGGTGGTGGTGGAGAACGTGGGGGTGGAGGTGACGGTGGAGGTGGGGGTGGGGGTGATGGTGGTGGTGGCGATGGAGGCGGGGGTGAAGGTGGTGGTGGTGGCGGTGGTGGGGAACGTGGGGGTGGTGGCGGCGGAGGGGATGGTGGTGGTGGTGAACGTGGGGGCGGCGGTGACGGTGGTGGGGGAGAACGTGGGGGTGGAGGTGATGGTGGAGGTGGGGGTGGGGGTGATGGTGGTGGTGGCGATGGAGGCGGGGGTGGTGGTGGTGGTGTGGAGAACGTGGGGGTGGAGGTGACGGTGGAGGTGGGGGTGGGGGTGATGGTGGTGGTGGCGATGGAGGCGGAGGTGATGGTGGTGGTGGTGGTGGGGAACGTGGTGGTGGGGGCGACGGTGGTGGGGGAGAACGTGGAGGTGGGGGTGGGGGTGATGGTGGTGGCGGCGATGGAGGCGGAGGTGATTGTGGTGGTGGTGGTGGTGGGGAACGTGGGGGTGGTGGCGGCGGAGGGGATGGTGGTGGTGGGGGTGGGGGTGATGGTGGTGGTGGGCGATGGAGGCGGAGGTGACGGTGGTGGTGGTGGTGGGGGTGACGTGGTGGTGGGGAACGTGGGGGGTGGAGGTGATGGTGGTGGTGGTGGTGGAGAACGCCGGGGTGGAGGTGGTGGTGGCAAACGTGGGGGTGGGGGGGAAGGCGGTGGTGGTGAAGGAGGCGGAGGTGACGGCGGCGGCGGCGGCGGGGGCGATGGAGGGCGGAGGTGAAAGGTGGTGGCGGCGGCGATGGAGGCGGCGGCGATGGAGGCGGAGGTGATGGTGGAGGTGGGGGTGGGGGTGATGGTGGGTGGTGGCGATGGAGGCGGAGGTGACGGTGGTGGTGGTGGTGGAGAACGCCAGGGTGGAGGTGGTGGTGGCAAACGTGGGGGTGGGGGGGAAGGCGGTGGTGGTGAAGGAGGTGGAGGTGACGGCGGCGGCGGCGGCGGGGGCGATGGAGGCGGAGGTGAAGGTGGTGGCGGCGGCGATGGAGGCGGAGGTGATGGTGGTGGTGGTGGTGGTGGAGATGGGCAAAATATATTTGGAAAAGGCGCAAATGGAAGAGGCGGCAACCCTGGAGGATATTGTAATGGCGGCCACCCTGGAGGATATGGAATACACTTAGTTGCATTGGTTGAAGTAGCAAGCAATGCAAAAAAGATTACAAATATAATATTTGACATTTTGTATTCCATGATTGCTTGCCACCAATCAATTGCAAAAAACTTTCCAAAGTTGGGATTTATATAGACATTTAACACTAAGCATAATTTTGTCTTTAATAGAAAAGTCATAGCTAACTAATTAAAGTTAGGCCAAATAATTAAGACTTTTTTATTCATTACTTTTACATAATTATAAATCAAAATTTTGCTCCTTTTGGCACAATGTAAGTAGCAATATGTCAAAATTGGTAGAATTTTATGGTATTGATATGAAATATTTAAATCAAATACCTTTACCATTATATTATAAATTACTTAGTATTTAAGAAATAATCTTGTATGCCTTCATGAGCGATTTATGAGCCATGACATATTAATATTTGATTTGAAATACTGTATAACAAAAATATAAGGCGAAGTTTAAAATAATCATTTTACTAAACAAAAGTGAATTATAACCATAAAATAAAAATATATTGATTGTAAATACTTTTATCAAAATATCCTTGTATTTTAAAATTTATCAATAATTTAAAATAAAAAAAATTTAAAATTGATTTACAAAAATTAAAATTTGGAAAAAGAAAAAAAAAACCAACATAGTCCCATCGTCTTCCTCTTCACTCCTCTACTCGGATGAGCTCGCGCAACCATCAGCACACATCTACTTCACCACCGCTTGCACCCATCGTCTTCTATCATCAATTTTCTAAACAAAAATCATAACAAAATCACGGCGGAGGAATCGAAGGGTGTTGGATTGCAATTACAAAGAAGAAGGAGAGTGGCGTGTGGTAGAGGGGGATGGTGGTGGGATCAAATGGGATGTGGTTGATGATGCAGAAGGATGGAAGACGGGGATGGCACCAAACTGTAGTTGTAGAGAAGAAAAAAAAAACGGATGGAGCAGATGGGGAAACTAGAGGAGAAGGGCAGCCAGCGACAACCGCAACCTACGCAGATGGTACGAATAAGAAAAGAGAAGGAAGAAAAGGGGTGATGGAAAAGTGTCGATAGCCTGGGTAATTGCGGGAAAGAATACAAACCTAGGGTATGGGTTAAAGTAATTTTTTTTTTCAAAATTTATACATTTTTTCTTTTATTTTATATTTTATATTTTTTTTATTATAATTTTATTAAGGGTAAAATAATTTATTTATACAAAGAATGGTTTGAATTAATGTATGTTTATTACTATGGCTATTATTAACTTTTTCTTAAGCAAATTGGTTATTTAGGAGAATTAACACAAAATACTATAACTCAATGCGTAAAATATTAAATTTAATGATAATCGTACAATAATAATTAAATTTACAAATTATAAAGCATTTAATTTAAGTCAATCTCATTTTACGCAAATTATTGTATCATTAGTACAACAAAATTAATAGTCCACACTTAATATAACAATTTTGGACTTTTAAATTTTAAAACTATATTATTGTGCATATTTAAATAGCCCAAAACTAATTAAAAATTAAAAAGAATAGAAACAATATAAAGTTAAAAGGACAACAACAAATATATTTATGCTAATAAATAAACGAATACGTCATCCGTCTCATTATTGTTAACTTACTTATCATTTTTGGTTGTCTCATTCGTTCCCCTAAAATACAACAATTAACTCTTCAAAAAGTGAGTACTACAACTTCTAACTAATTTACACATTTTTCTTATTTCTCATGCCCAAAAGTTTTGGATCAATATTGATAAGACGGATAAAGTAATTCATACACAAAACATAACTCAAAAATTAAATAAATTTATATAATATTTTTAAATTGTATTTTTTAGATATATAACTAATTTTCCATCTATAAATTTATATTAAAGTTAATACGAATTTCACTTTTAACACTTTAATTTATAAAATTAAAAAGTCTAAATATGACACATAAATATTATAAATTAATTAAATTGGAAATAAAAATCTGATTTAAGAAAATTTTCGCGTCCGCGTTAAACAACAGTCTAATATGTAGCCTAAAAAGGTGGAACAAGTTAATATGTGCTGACATGGGTGAACAGTGGAAAAATTTTGAAAATCTTTTTATCCGATAAGTTGCAAAAAGGGCGGGTTTAAAAATATTAGTATATAATTCGCACCTTTTAGTTGAAAGATAAATCTTTCAACTTAGCAACAACACTTAGGAAATTTGAAATTGAAATACTTACTCGTCGACTGGATGTTGTAATCAGTTGATACCTCTTCTGGTTCCCCCTTATTTGATAACGAGGTGATTTTTGACTGAGGAGTGTTCAGTTGCGGTGACTGAACATTCTTTCAGTTGATGAACTTGCTTTAGATGACTGAAAGATCCAGCTGGTAGATTTGACTTTTGTTTCTGAACCTTCAGTTGCACTTCTGATGTCTTCTAAAGTAATTCTGGATAAGCTCATTTTTCTTCAGTTTTGATAAAGCTTAACTTCTGCTGGAGCTACATCTTCCAGCAGAATGAGAGTGACAGAACTTGGAGCAATTAGCTTCCTCATTCCTTGGCCTGAACTTGATTATTGATCATCCTTTCAAAGCGTTAGAACAATCTTATCTGGATGTCAATAATATGAGAAATCCATTAGAAATAAAATCTTTAGAGCACAGATTTCTTTCTGATGACTGATCCGATCATCAGTGAGAGTCGACTTTCTTCTTAACTTCAGTCGTTGAGTCAATCTCGGAGAGAAAGAGAGAGCTGAAAGAGCGGATCAGTAACTATGGCATAAGCAAAGATCATAGACAAATAAGAGCACATAGCACATAAGAAGAGTTTTGTAAAAAGTTTTGAAAACTTTTGAAATCTTTTAGCAACTCTTTTGT